>NC_135844.1:12855000-13037500 GCF_029677425.1 Wolffia australiana
GCACGGATGGATCGGTCTACATGCACAACCGCAGGGTTGGACGTACCCGGCACCGTGATTTAGCCAATTAAAATCACTGTGTTAGTTAGTAGATAGTGATGATTCAGGTTTGAGAATGACGTGTATGTTAGAATGAAATAATGATGATGTGAAGAGTGACGGGAGTGGGGTAGAGAATGAGTCAAACAATGTAATTGATGTGTAAGTTAAAGATAAGATGATGACGTAAAGGTGGTAAGACGTGATTTGGGGAATGTATGGAGATGATGTAATGATCTAAGCTAATGACGATGTTGAGAAAGAACAACTTAAGACGAAGACAAACTGTAGATCCTTACATTTCGCCAAGATCATGGCTATTTGGGAGAGAAGGTAAGCTCCCCTTCTTCTATTTTGCTTCTTCCCACACACCTAAGACACCAAGAGCACACTTGATGAAGCTCAAAAACTCAATATCTTTCAATCAGCCCATATGAGTAGGAAGCAAGTTTAATGATGAATTTGATAGTGATCAACACTCTATTTATGTCAGAGGGTATGGATGAAGAATCCCTGAAAATTCAGCCCAATCAGACTTACGGATCGTTAGCTATCGAGTTTTGAAGTTGGAGCAATCCTAGTCGACCATTTTTCTCTCTCCTCATCATCGACTCTAACGCTTCCTCTTTTTACATTTTTGGTTAAGTCCTCCAATTGTCAGCTATTAATCATTGGTGTGATCGCCTTGCCTTCTGCAATCTTGTGCTCAGAGAATGCCACGTGTACATGTGTATTGGAAAAGACAAAAAACACTAGATTTATGATTTAGCCATTCTGTGATGTAGCACCACGTTGCCGTATGCAATGTCATAAAATTCCTCCTTTATCCCCTTTTATAGTGATTGACACACTAACATGTGTCATTCATGTCAGAAAGGGGAATATTCCCTCATCATTACATGATGTGGCATACGTCTCCGCGTGCCCTGCCAACCCCTTTTCTTCTTTTTAATCAATTCCAAGTGTACACATGTATGCCATGTCTACCACGTAATTTTTGACTTCTCTGTTTTCCTTTTTTGTTATTGTTTCTCTCAATTATTGCATAGCATTTATAGGAATTTAAATCATGCCTTTATTTCTCTTGGTCCACGTCAGCCTTGCAAATAAAAATAAAGAGAGTGTCAGATAATGATTAACGCATTATGGCATCGCAATTTGGGGTGAATTTTACAAATTTTTTTATCCCTTGTTGTTGTTGATTTTAGTTTATAAAATAAATTTTATAAAACCCTAACTTAAGATGTATAGTGATAAGTATGGGTATTGTCCAAGGGAAGCTAGTAAGGCATTCAATGAGTGATCTGCTTGGATAATTCAATCCTAGTTAGAGTTAATTTAATCTTCAATGAAGATTAAATCACCTTAATTAGATTAAGAATTTAGAAGGGAGGGTAGAAGAGATGCGAAGATTAGAAGTGAGGAGCTCTAGATTGACTTCATTGATCCAATAAAAAAGACCAAAGGGGTCAACTAGAGGGATAACAAGGAGAATTGGCCTTAATTTATTTTGGGGGGATTCGGAAACCAAATTCACTTGCTACTATCTCATAAACACCTTAATATTCCTAGAATTTAAACCTTTTATATTATTTTCTAGTGATTAGGTTGAATTTAGAATAATAAGATCAACTCAATGCTCACTCCTCTAGATCCTAGTAAGAATTGGTACATTCCACTCAAGTCGATCGATTTAGAGATTCAGACCAAGATCAAGAAGAATAATCAAAATTTTGACTAAAACTTAATCCAAATCACACTAAAAATCAAATGCAATGCATTAAAAAAGTACCAAATACGAGTGATTCCCGATGAAGCTCCTCTCTGTCTTGCAGTTGTGAAAGAACCACCTCCAGAATGACCTCCTCTCAAAATTCAGCTTTTATACTCAGGTTAAGTGGTAAGAATTATCATTTTACCCCCAATCAGTAATTAATTTGTATCTATCAATGTAGGCTTGATCTGAATGATCCAACTTTAAAGATAGAAAAAGAAAGTCGAGACAAGAAAATCCATAAAAATCACCTCAATCCGACTTCAGGATCAAAAGTTATTAATAAAAGAATTTTGACCGATAATAGCCATTGGATCAATATTTATTAATTTGATTAATTTTTTTCTTACACACAGTATGTGTCAACTGCTGATTGGCTGCACAATTTCAAGTGCATTTGGCCCTCCTCTCTCGGCGCACCATGTACCCCCTCCGATAAATAAGAAAAAATAGAAAAATAAACATTGCACGCATCTGTGCGCTTGGACTAATGCCAGCCTATCACAGTGCGCCACCACACCCCCCGTGCGCGCTGTGTATGTGTCGCAGGGGCGGTGAACTTACTGCCGCAATGTCCCAGAATTTTTCAGAAAAGTCCCTAATTAGATGGGCGCACACAAACAGATGCCGGCCACAACATATTTATGTATATGCCCCTTTTGCTTTATCTCTCCTCCATATTTCCTTGAAAACCCATAACAAATCATAGAAAAATTCCAATTAATTCAATAAAACTTTGCAACTATTGTAATTGTATCTTTACGCCTACAATGGATGACCGAGAGCTGTTTTAAGGGCATAATTTCAACGAAAATTTAAGAAAAACACCTTCGACTTTAGAAGTTGCTTCAAATTTCCTATTTTCCTAATAAATATATCATTTTCTATTTAAAATTCTTTTCCCCAAATATATTCCCAAAATAATCCAATAAAATTCTAGAAAATTCAATAGTTGGTCTCCACATTAATTAACATTAAAATTAATTTTTAAACCTGCCATTTCCATTTAAATATAATTTTTTCAAGCTTAAATAAATTCCTTAAAATTCATAAATTAACAGAAAATTAGGGAAAATTCAGAATTCACTTGGAAAAATTAATTAACATGTAATATATGATAACAGCCCTATATTAAACTCTTTAAATGCATAAATTTGTGCTAATTTCTTGAATTAAATACCAAATCTAGGGTGTTATCAATTAGCACAGTTAATCATTGTGGATACTTGTGATTGGTCTCCATTCGATGAATAAAATGGTGACACATGGTGGGCGCATATTCAAGGCAAAAAAATATTAATAAATCATTATAAAATAAATATTGTGATAAAAGTATAATATATATATTTTTGACTTATAAAATTCATATCTCCTTGAATGTAATTTAAAAAATTCACAAAAAAATATATTCCAAATTGGAAGATTAAGTTCTTTAAGAATATAATGTCAAAAAATCCTTTAAAAAATGATTAAATCTACAAAAATCAGAATACAATCTAAAAATAGGTTTAATCATTTAACGATTGATAGCAACAGTTATATTTATTTTAATGTATAAACAAGTGTAAATTTCCCAAAAATAACCTAATTATTTAAGTGTTATCACCACCTCATTTTCTAATGTGTATTTAAGTGTGTATCACAAACATAAATTAATAGGGATAATTCAATCTTTGATGTCAGACGTCATCTAGGATGTCGTCCAGTCGGCACCGCGTATTATGGCTCAGTACCGATAATAGATGGTTGTATCGAACGTCGACGGTATCATCGTCCGACGGATAAACCCTAACGGGTCATTGTGACTACGATGCAAAAATGAATGTCCTACGTGTCGTACGTGCAGGCTCTGACTCGAGGGAGGGACCGAGCTGCAAGCTTGAACAGGGTTGCCGAGTGACGCCGACGGTGGCCTCTCGAACCTCGTCGGAGCGACGAAGGCGTCAACGACCGAACGAAATCAATCTATAGGGCTCGCACGTAACTGATGGTATTTGCCTCAATTTATCATAGTTCTCTCAAGTATTCATCTCTCGCCTACCTAGCCTGAGCGCGATGGAGTCAAGACGAAAGCGTACTGCAAGCGGTAATTAAACGAGCGACGGGAGAGGACGGCGTACATCGCCGCTGCGTGGCTTGTCATGCAGGGCCGTCGACGGTCGGCGGCAGTTGGAGCAAGTGTGGCAGAAAGGCGTCTGAGAGCAAACAACAGCTTGACAGGCAATTTAATGCTGGAGCTATGATAAAGGTCGGAGGATGAGAGTGCAGGGAGACCGCAATGAGCCAGCTCAAGCGTCGAGCCGTCCCGGGAGCTCTCCTTATGGCAGAGCAGCGTAAGCAGGATCAGGCAATGGGGACGCGAGCAGTGGCGATCAGTATGTCGATAGTGTGCAGGTTGTTCCTGATGGAAAATATATGTGGCCAGCAAGCCAATCACACATTCCACATCTCGTTCCATATTCATTAATAGAACATATTCATTATATGTTCTATTAATGAAGTCCATGAATACATGATCGGACTTAGTGAATTATGATGAGATCGTAATACGGAGATTACTAGTATTTAAGCACGTGTTCTAATTATTCCTATTCAAAGGATACGTGAGAAGGACATCAAAGTATCCAGATAGAATAGCACTATCTAGCCTCACTCATACGAGGAGTATGGCTGGTCCCATAGCCATTAGTGTGGCGACACTAAGGATAGATAGTGGGTGCTCTTTAGTGGAAAAAGTTCACTGAATTGATCCGTACGAATCACTGAATGGTATTATACCAAACTGTCAATCAGGTTGATTCACGTCACAGTTGTGTAAGTGGTCCTTAGACCTGAGACACCAAAGACGTCTTGTGAACAGACGGTTGTACTTTGGCTATGGCCAACGAGTCTCTAATCATTGGATTCTAAACGGTCTTAGTTTGGGTGCATCAAGAAGTACACGAAGGCGATTGAGTGGTCAAGATGGGATCGTCCACCCTCGGTATAAGAGGTGAAAGCTCAAGGAAGACGATGCAACGAAGTCCTAGGCCAAGGCAGTGAAATATCGGAGAAGAGTTCTTCGATGATTTCTGAATGCATCAGTACTAACTCGGATGACCGATTAGGGTTTGACAGCTGACCATACCCTAAGTCGTCCAAGGAGCGTCAAGTGGATGAGGGATTATAAATACACGGTAACCAATGATGAACAAGTTCCATGAGTGAGTCGATACACACTCCTTTGTATCTTCTAGGACACGAGGTGTAGCTTGGCACCCCACGTGTCGGAGTCTCGACCTATCGATTGGGTCAAATCGATCTGACGTTAATTAATCTATATGATGATATAGTTAACTAATTTGGAAGGCCAATAACGATTATTGAGTTGTTAACTAGACTGATACGTGGGCCTAGAGGGTCACACGCAAATGGTCTTTTGGACATTGGAAGATATACTTAAGTTTTGGGGGTTTTTATGAAAAATACCCACTTAGTATAAATAAGGGAAGGCCCTGAACGAAATTCACCCAGGCCAGAATTGTTCAGGGGCCTTTCCCCTTCTTCTCCACTCTCCCCACACCCCCTCTCCATCCCTGATGTGATCAGGACGACGTAACGATGCCGACGGAGAAAGAACGGGGCTCGTCAACGAGAAGGAGGAGATACGACGTGTCGATGACCGCGTGGATACGTCTAGAGGCTGCACAATTGAGCAACTGCACTCGTCTCGCTCCGGGATTGTAGAAATCACGAATGAGATTCGTGCAAAGGTACATTGTTTTAATGATTTTTTTTTATGTCGTTCGATTCGCAAAAGTCTTCCGATGCGCATCGTTTTGTTCTGTTCATCCAAATCTAGGCCTCTAGAACCCAAAAGTTCCACGGATGATCGGTCAAGGCAGCTGCAGGTGCCAAGAGACAATGACAATGCTGCACCGCCGAACACTAGGCCGAACACTTGATGTGCGCGATGGTTGATGGCCCTCGGCGGCCTTAGATGAGGTGCAACAATTAGCTAGCTGTGATGCGCAGTCTAGTTTTCAAATCTGGCATCCCCTTAATCAATCTCGCGCCGGCTAGTTTTCAAATCTCCCATCGCATGGTGCACAGGTCAAATGGTGCATTGCTGCCCACGCGGCGTGAAGAGGAAAGATCATGCACTCGAAATGGGGCACAATGCACACCCGGTATGAATTACCATCCATTAATCATCCCGCAGCGAGGGAATTTCCGGCCGTGCGAGAGGTCGACAGTGGAGAGATATGTCCCTGACTGTAGGGTGAAGAGTTGCATGCCCTTGAGTAGATAGAGGGCCGACCCAATCACACAAGATGGTGGTTGGGAATATTTCCTTCGCCCATTGTGTGGAAAAGAAATTGATCTCTCCCTAGGTGGTTTTCATGGAAGATTTTCCCGCGGGAGATGCCGTGGCGGGAAGAGTCTGCTTCAATTGCAAGGGGATGACCGCTCTAATCGGAGGGACAGCAGTCGTCAACTTTAGCCAGGGAAAGGAAGACAGGAAGACCTCCTTTTCTGCCCAATTCCCCACTCTTTCTTCTCCTCTGTGCTCTCTTACTCCTTCCTCTGTGATTTTCTCCTGAACGAGGAAGGGAGACCAAGATAGAAAAAAAAAACACGATATTCCCTTTTTTCTTCTTCCTGGTCTGAAGAACTAGGGCGCCCCTCCTTTACCCTTATAAAGGGGGAAGAGGTCAAATGGGCCCCCTTAGTGGGTCAACAAAACAAAATAAAGAGGCTTGGGTCCATTAGGGGCCCTTTTATATTGGGCCCCCCACTACACAATAGAAGGGGGAAATTTAAAACTTAAAAAGAAAAAGGGGGAAAGGACTAGAGACCCCTTCCCATGATGATGAAAATGGGCGTAGACGGGACGCGTCGCAGTGTGACAAAAATAAAATGACGAATACGAAGAAACACTAATGACTACGAAACGACGAAAATCAAAAGGTGATAACGAGCATCTTCACCCGGTCTTCGATGACTGTGGTGGGCGGCGCTGACGGCGTCATCGATGATCCTTGATGGCATGTGCCATCAATCTTTCTATCTCCATATATCCTCTTGATCCTTCTTCCATATGTTTTTTTCAACATGGTATTAGATCTTTCTGACTCTATATCACTAAATAAGGCACAACTATCTCATTTATTCATTTCTATTTATGTGCTTATCACTAGATTACTCAACGTGGATGATTTCATCTTTCTATCTCCTTTTGTACGTATCCTTCTTCAAGATGTCTTATTCAAACATGGTGTAAGATCTTTCTGAGTTGGGTAGTGATGATGCCGTCCTGTTCTTGGTCCGTATCAATGGTTCAAATATTCTGATTCTCAGATTACTGCTACCAACATGCACTGCATGAAAATGAAGGCTAATTATATCAATCATGCACTACGGAATGTCCAACTGTAGGACATCATCAATGCTCTTGGGTTTGCCAAGCATCTAATGTACTAAAATCCTTTAAATATCTAATGAACCATTCGGTTAAAACTGTCATTGAAGGCTCTCCTTGAATCCAACCTTCTTCTCTTCTCTCTCTCGACCCCATTCATAATGCCTTGGAACAGTGAGAACATCCACAAGGAACTATTTCAAACCTGGATTAATAATGTAGAAGACAGAGATGGAGAGGAAGGAAGAAGGAGAGAGATGGAGATAGAGAGAGAAAATAGGGTTTTCTCATTAGGTTGTTGATGTGATGTTTCCATAAAACCCTTACATAGGGCATGTGTGAGAGAGAGAATGGTAGATGGGCTAATATAGACCCAATAGGAGAGATAGAGTGATATAGATAGTGAGAGAGAGATAATCTCTCATAGAGGCCCTAATTGGTTACATTATGGAATCCCAATATGGCTTCATATAAGAGGATGTATGCCTATATGGCCTACATGGATAGGCCCTTATCAGGCCTACATAGTATACTCTAACAAATAAGGAGTAGGATATTTGTATTGTCAATGCCATGCATCTGCATTTCTGTATCAGTACATGAAATGTAGTAATTCTGATTCTGTCCAATAAGATATGATCGTCAAAGTAATTTTAAGCTTCTACCATGGATACGATTACACTTTTTTCTTTCAATATGAAATTCTTATTTTAATGTCGGTCATTTCAGTATCCAAAATACATACCCTCAGATTGGAGAAATATGATACCAAACAACTTATAGGTGATAACCAGATGCATAAAGTAGTCAAGTGGGTAAAAATCAATATCCCACTAGTCCATGCCATTTTCCATGTACTCTCTTTTTATAGATTTTTAAAGGCCTCTAGCAATCCCAATATAAGAAAAAATAATAAACTAAATGAAATCATATGTTTTATTCTAATTGAATTGAATCCCAAATAAGAGAAGAGACATTGTAATTATTGTGATCATGCTTGGATGATAACATGCATTTTTCGTGCCTTATATTATTATATTTATGCGTCTTTATGCATTGAATTACTCATATTTGCATGTTATCAAGCTTAAAATGATTAAATCTATTTTTAGAACAAATTTATGAATTTTCTATATTTTTAGGATTTTTCTAATAGTATATTCTAAAAGAATATAATTTTTTGAGAAAGAATATGATTTTTCTGGAATTTTTGGATATTAAATTTGGAAATATATGATTTTTCTGATTCAAAAAATATATATATACGTATTTTTTGGGCTTCTATTTGATTTAATATGAAATTTTAAGTATTTTGGTTTTTTTATGGCATAATGTGACATGGCGTGTGGATGCGCCGTCACGTCAGCGTTGACAAAGAGATTTTTTCTTTGCTTTTTGTCCTTTTGACATGTACATGTGGCACGGAATATGAAAAGTCGCGGAATACGAAAAGTCACGGAATACGAAAAGCCATGGAATATGAAAAGCCACGGAATACAAAAAGGCATGGAATATGAAAAGCCACGGAATACAAAAAGCCACAGAATACCAAGTGCTTTGACTTCTTAACAGGCACAAACTGATGACATTGATGAGGAGAGAGAAGAAATTAAAGGCTAGGATTGCTTCAACTTCCAACGGCCATGACTTTTCATCTTCCCCTCCTCTTTCTATCCATACCCTCTAATCTATAAATAGAGGCCTGGATCATTGTAAAAACCATCTTGAACTTGCTTCCCACTTTTGTGGGCTGATTGAAAGAGAGTGAGTTTTGAGATCCATCAAGAGTGTTCTTGGTGTCTTGGGTGTGTGGGAAGAGACAAAAGAGAAGAGGGGGAGCTTACCGGCACTCGCAAATCGCCGTGATCCTGGCGGAACGTAAGGATCTAAGGTAAGTGTCTTCGCCTTACGTTGTTTCTCTCCCAACATCATCGTTATCATAGTTATAGGTTTTCATCAACGTTTCATTATCACTTCACTTACTTACGTCCCCATTCTCTCATCTCTCCATCCTTGCCATCGTACCATTCCATATCCAACCACTATCCTCGTTCATGCCATTGTTCATTATCGTGTCCATCACAATCACTTAATCTTTTATTTTAGTTAACTTTACATATAAATTAAGTACTTCATTGATATCACTCGCTCATATCCTTGAATTGTGTTTTTGTCGATCGCTCATTGATCATCACTAGTTTAAGAAAGTAATTCCTTAATCATCGTTCCCTGTGGAGACGATCCGTACTCATCACTAACTGAGTATTTTCAAGTACGGTCAAATATATTTTATTGAATAATCTCAATCACCTACGACGAATTTTAACCCTAAAATTGAGATTATCATTGGAACCAGAGCATTTGCATTTAGTCAATCCTTTTAGACATAGAAACTAATGTTAGGATAATCCCTGATATATGTAATTATCCATCTGGAGTAGGAGAGTATCATTCTCTCCCCGATAAGATACAATTAACGAATGGATATGTGAAGCATCATAAATAGAATTTTTTAAGATGTGATATTTTTCATTTTAAATTGATACCTCCCAGACAGTTTTATTATGGTGGAGGATGAATCACAGAGGATATATGTAAAGCTCTCATATTATTTGGGAGATCGATCCTTCCACTGGCCTAACCACAATGTTCAAGGAGAAAGTAGAGGTAGATATTTTCATATCATTAAGGTTACTATCAACGTATCTAAGTTGACTAAATACCCAGCCCATGTTTTAAAAGAGTTAAATTGATTGTATTCAAGTGAAAATGACACTAGCAAAGCAAGATTGTTTAAAATAATTCATAAAGGAGGGTATGACTGTTACTGCTCTGGATGTAGAATTGAAGCCTCAACCCTCCATCATGCATGCATTGGTCAACATCAAGTATACTTATAAATCATGCCACCCTATTTTTACAACGATAGTGAGGAAAGCCTTGTTTAATTTCTAAAGATATATCAACAGATAATAGGTTGGTCCCTAGCAGACCCAGTCCTTGTGCAGTCTCTGTACTTATTGAGTTTTTATCTAGGATAATTATAGGGCTTGAGGGAATACTAGAGCTTAGAATTTATCCCATATCAAATAATTAAGTGGCTAAATATATGCATCATTTAACCTATATCTAATAGTCAATGGGTTAGCCTCATTAATGTCGTTCAAAGATATAAGAAACTGTATTCATGAAGAACAAGGATGATGATTTCAAACTCTTTTCCTAATAAGTTTTCATCAAATACTTTTACTGTGACAAATCATTTGTCTCTTCGATAAATGGATCCAATCTTGGAGTAACTTCCTGGCAATAAACACTTGTCTTTATTAGAAAGATATTAGGGTTACATTTATGTCAATATAATTATTGATCACCAAGTGAGTAGGACCTTCATGCGCCTTTTTGACCCTTTTGTATTTCATTGAATGTTGTTTTAGGTTATGTTATGCCCCAACAATACTATCATCATAATTCACTTAATCATTACATGTATTCATGAACTTAATTACAAACATCACACGATAATATTAAAGATTGAGACATGGATGAACCATTAGCTCACATCCAACATAATATTCATGACCTCCAATTAAGTTTGCCTATAGGAAAGAAGGCTTCCAGAGATCCATCAACTGTGTTTAAATTTTGGTTCCAGTGCTTTCTTCTTGATTTATTGGTTCTTAATAATTTGACCCAAAATCCGATGTTTGGTTGAATATACACACCCTTGCCAAAAAAATTTAATCCATAGCACCATTTGAAAGGCTATTGATCAGATCAAAATACCCAAAAAATAGTTAGGATCTTCTAATAGTTTGATATTTAATTTTCTCCCATTACGTATCACTTTTTTCAGATGGACAAGTCCTCATGTAATTCAACTATTTTAAATCATAAAATGGACTTATCACTATCAAGGCTGAGCACAGAGGGTGGACACTAGCCCAGTGGGACCTCATAATGTTGCAATTCCACATAGACAAGATATGGTACACCTTGGAAGTTAAGCTAGATGAAACTAGGTAGCATAAGTCTCATCTTTAACCCTTTTGCATGCAAAACCATTATTCCCACATCTGGCCCTATTTCTGAGCATGAAAGAGAGATTTTCATGGGTCTTTGACCTTCGAGGAGACTTTCACCTAGATATCAGATGGATCTGATCAGTACAAATACCAAATATATCGTCTCCATCAATGTTATGAACTTTCAATTGCTGTTCTATCCCATAATCATCTTTGTGGCGGTTTATAAACTGTTTTGGACCTTTTTCCTTTGATGAAATATTCAAATCTTCAAAGTTCAGCTATTTTTACTAAAATGATCTATCACGAGAAGAATAACTTACTTGATGAGGGACCCATGAGTACCAAATCCAACATATCCCAAAATGGTTCAAAGATACCATCCTAGAGAGTTAAAACAATTAACCACAGTGTTTCTATCTCAAGATTGGTGGTGTCATAGAATATGTCAGGTTTGTATCTTGATCAGGGTAAAAATTTGAACTTATGCAATTATTTATCTTACCAAATTCATCACTAAACAAGTGATTAAACCCTTAATCAGGGGCATTCCAGGAGTTAATCAGGCCTATTGTCATCTCGGACCAAGTCATCCGCCCACAAGACTCCACGGGACGAATGACGCGACTCTTCCCAGATGACAAACCCTATGATTACTCAACAAATATGATGCCATTCTCTTTGATGGCACTGATTATGATCCCAATCTTACCCTCTATTCTCTCCTTCTTCCCTGGCTCATAAGCCACAGCAAAAACATCAGCTTCTTTGCACCTCTCAGCAATGAGCTGGCCAATGGTCCAACAAGCATCATCATCAACCAGAGAGGGCAAGGAGTACCTAATGTCTGCTGCATTAGTACTGGCTGATGAAATCACCTTGCAAGTTCCTCTGTGCATCACCTTGGCGTGGATAAACCTTCTGGAGAAGAAGATATCCAACAGGAATGGCCGCATATACATATCAGTTCGCTGCTTCCATGACTTCCTGTTCGTTTTTTTCGAAGGATCGTTTCGAGATCTTCGAGTCCACGCAGCCCTCGTGATGCCCACCTGCATCAGTTGGCCAAAGATCAAGCAGATCAACTGATTATTCGAGTTTTGAGCAGGAAAAGTTTTGGAAAAAGATACTGGATCGATTGAATAAACTTAGTGACAATTTCGGAAGATGTTTTTCATTTTGGAGCAAGATACTGTAGGGGGAGGGGGTTTTCAATTCCTTTGGGTAAGTGAAACCCACTTGCATAAGTTTCCTAAATTGAAGCAAATCAAGGGATCATTCGAGTTTTTGCCAGGAAATATGTCAGGCACGATGCCAAGTTTTGGGGGAAATTTTTCAGTTGGAGAAATCAATTCCTTTGGGCAAGGCTACCCTAGAAACCATTTTCACATAAGATTAATACAAAGAAAATAAGATGATTCACTATTTCAGGCAACGAAAAAAGGGACCACATCCAAAATCTGCCCCCATTAAGATTCAATATATTCAGACAGGCAGCATTGCAAAAACAGTTTTTTCTTTATCTTCCATAGATAATCAAAAAATCAAGAACCCGCATTCTGCCGCTTATTTTCTTGTAATTTGAGGCGGTGAATACAAATTTTCAGATGAAGAATATGACTTTATGAAAAACAATTCTCTGAGACTTGTAGAGTGTCCCGATGATGAGTATACGTCAATCAATTCTATGGAGCAAGGCTGATTACAGAGACCATTTTACCAGAAGAATAATAAAGAGATAATAAGACATCCAAAACCTGCCCTCATAAAAATTCAGTATATTCAGACATGGAATGAATCCTCTTCAATTGAAAATCGAGAGAATGAATCCTCATCAAAAAAAAAAATTCTTCATCTTCCAAAGAAAAATCAGAAAACGATCATCAGCCCCCTTGCCTTGCTTTCAAAAATTATCCAGAACGCACAATCTACCGCTCATTTTCTCTTCCTAAGAGGCGGAAAATACATTTTTTTTTGGATGAGGACTATGAATTAGAGAAAATCAATGATCTGGGATTCTTTAGGGTATCCCGACGAACCGAGAGAACGGAAGAGGAGGACCACGCAAGCACCCCAGGAGTGGTTGGCAAGCTCGAAGTCTGGAGCGACGAAGACCATGAGAGAGAAGCCGAGGCGCCCAGAGAAGTTCCTTTCCTGCCTGAGGTCGAGAGAATCGCCATGGCCGACGGTCCACCGCCACACTTCAAGCTGAACGAAGGAACTACCGCCATCGCTGAGCTACTGGATTGATCTGGAGAGCAGTCTCTCAATTTATAGGAGAGCTCAGATTTATTATTAAGTTGAACTTTTCTCCTGTTGGATAGTTGTTAATGTTAAAATATAATGAGCTTTTTTTTTTCTTTAACACCGCTACACTTCAAATTTAATGAGCTTTGATTTAAGCCTAGTATCTGATAAAAATTAATACTTTGGTAGAATACATGGTACTTGGACTAAAGTTGTAAAGTTTTTTTGTGTGCAGAGACTATGATATTGGCAGGATAAAGAAAAAAAGAGCTTAGAAAATGGACAATAGCGAGAAAATGCAGAAAATATTTATTATTAAGTTGAACTTTTCTCCTGTTGGATAGTTGTTAATGTTAAACTTTAAGGAGCTTTGATTTAATCCTAGTATCTGATAAAAATTGATACATTGGTAGAACACATGGTACTTGTACTAAAGTTGTAAAGTTATTTTGTGTGCAAAGACTATGATACTGGCAGGATAAAGAAAAAGGAGCTTGGAAGATGGACAATAGTAAGAAAATATAGAAAATATTTATTATTGAGTTGAATTTTTCTCCTGTTGGATAGTTCCTATTATTAAAATTTTATGAGCCTTGCTTTAAGCCTACTATTTGATAAAAATTAATACTTTGTTAGCATACTCGATACTTGTTGTAAAGTTGTTAAGGTGTTTTGTGTGCAAGGACTATGATATTGGCAGGATAAAGAAAAAAGGAGCTCAGAAGTTCTTTGCTCTCAAGTAATTATTGTTGATAAAAAATAATGGGCTTTGATTTAAGCCTAGAACTGATTATGATAGAATATCCTTAATGCTCGTTATGAATTTGTAAAGTAGTTAGTGTGCAAGGACTGGGGTATTATCAGGATGAACAAAATAGAAGCTCAGAATATGGGAAAGAAAGTAAAAATATTGATATTTATTATTCGTAGAAGTTCTCCGCTGTTAACATATTATTTTTATAAAAATTAATGAGCTTTGATTTGAGCCTAGAGCTAATTGTGATCGATTATCCTTTACAGTGTTAAAAAGTTAAAAAGTTGTTATATTTGCAAGGACTGTAGTATTGGCAAGATCAACAAGAAAGGAGCTCAGAAGATAGAAAAAATTATGAGAAAACGTTGATTTTTATATTTAAATTGAAGTTCTATACTTTTTGTTGATATTTATTGAGCTTTGACTTAAGCCTAGAGCTAATTATGATCTAGAATCCTTTATACTTGTTATGAAGTTGGTGTGGAAGGATTGTAATATCGGTGAGATGAGCAAAAGAAGAGCTCAGAAGATGGACAAGAATGATAAAATAAAGATATTTATTATCCGGTTGTATTTCTCTTCAATTAAATAATTGTTGTTGATAAAAATTAATGTGCTTTTATTTTAAGCGTAGAGCTGATAATCATATGCTATTCTTAATACTTGTTACGAAGCTGTAAGGTACTTAACATGTGATAATGAGAAATACTATCTTATTTTTAGTAATAATTTCATGTATTTATGTGCTTATTTTCATTGAAATGATCATAAATGCATATCACTAATGCTTAAAATGATTTATTGCACTTTAATAATGAATTTCCCATTTTTCATAATCTAATGGTTTTTCAACATAGTTTTATGACATTAATTTTATGACTAAAATAAGTTTACATGTCAGAAAATATTTGTTTGTATCTATTCAAATAAAGTTGATATTCTGATTTTTCTGGAATTTTGTGAAGTTAAATTCATAAAGAATAAACTTTTATAAGTGATGAAGTATAATTTTGAATTTATTTAAATTTATTTAATAAATTGATTGACTTTTCCACTCCTAGAAGTTTGTGCCACGCTAGTAATCTGCCATACAATTAGGATGAGAGAGAAAATCAGAGGAGAGAGATTATAAGATGGCTCAGAGAGCTACAAATTGAAATGATGAATTAATTTTTATTAGTTTGATTTCATTAAATTAGATTTGTTTCCTAAAATAAATATAAATCCAAAAAAACAGGAATCAAACATAAAACTCAATTGTTCACATTGTTGCATAAACCAAAAGCCTTAAATGACATTTTTAACCCTAATTTCTGGTTCATCAGCATGCAAGCACTGGAATATTGAGAGATTGAACACAAGAAGAGAGGAGACAAAGATGGGGGCTAACATGTGATGTAACACGACGTGCGCTGGGATCAAACGCCTCATGTGTCACACAGGGAGAGCGATGACAGTCATGTCATGAAGTGGAGACGACTAATGTGGACGGAATGCGAGTGATGATGATGCGCCAATGAAATCATTGAGAAGTACAAATCTGGCGTCGACAGGACCAACGACCATTAGGCTACGGTAAGTGCGACCTGGGAATGCCACTAGGCTCCAGATGATCCCGACGTCAGGTTGAAGGCCGACGGTGCGAGCTCGGCTACTGCTGCTTTTGTGCATGCCTTCGACGGTCTCAACCAATGACGTACGGAATAAAATCCTAATCCTCAGAACGTGAATCTTATCTAGCACTAATCTAACCTTGGCGGTGGAGAAAACATTTCGGAGGCACTGAACGGTAGGTTCGGGAGGTGTCTGATTCGGCAACCGTGGAAGGCGAGCAACTCGTAGGCGCGATGACGGTGCAGGCAGAGGCAGCGACGAAAGTAGGCGCGGCGGCGCAAGTAGGTGTGGCTGCGCAAGTAGGTGTGGCAGTGCAAGTAAGTGTAGCGGCACAAGTAGGCACGCCGACACAAGGAGGTGCGGCAGCGCAAGGAGGCACGGCAATGCAAGTCCGCGCAACGGCACAAGTAGGCACGACAGTGCTAGTAGGCGGCTAGGCACAACGACGGGCGCAATAGCAAGGCACCGCGGCGATGGGCGCGGTGGCGAGGCGTGGCGATGGCTGTAGCCACGAGCACGGTGGCGAAGTGTGGCGATGGCTGTAGCCACGAGCACGGTGGCGAAGTGTGGCGATGGCTGTAGCCACGAGCACGGTGGCGAAGTGCGACTTTGGGTGTAGTGACAAGCGAGGTGATGGCTGGGCGCGGCGGTGATGGCAGGGCACGGCGGCGGTAGCAGGGCTCGACGATGATGGCAGGGCACTGCGGTAGTAGCCAGGCGCAGCGGTAGATGGCTGGCGGCCATAGCGTCGATGGCAAGGTATGACGGCGACGGCAGACAGCTAGCCGCTGTAGCGGAGATGGTAGGGCACATCGGCGGCGACAGACAACTAGCAGGCGTGGCGACGATGGCAGAACACGATGGTGGTAGCGGTAGGCAGCTAGCGGTCGCAGGCGGCTGAAGCGGCCCGTGCTGCTGCGGTGGCTGATGGCGGCTGTTGTGGCAGCCGCAGGCACCTTCGGTGGCGCTGGCGGTTGCTGCGGTGGCTGCTGCGGCGGTCGCAGGTGACCTAGGGCGACCCGGGAGGCTCGGGGCTGCGGGCGGCCTAGGGCGACCGCGGGCTACCTGAGCGGCCGCATTCGGACCTGGGCGGTCGTGGGTGGCATTGGGTGGCCGTTGGGGGTGTTGGCGGCTGGGGGCAGCGCTGGGCGGCCTTAGGAACGACGGCTGGAGCTCTGACAAAAGCGGTGGTGGCGGCGGTTTCCGGCGAACTCTAGGGTCTCTCTCTCTCTCTCTCTCTCTCTCTCTCTCTCTCTCTCTCTCTCTCTCTCTCTCTCTCTCTCTCTCTCTCTCTCTCTCTCTCTCTCTCTCTCTCTCTCTCTCTCTCTCTCTCTCTCTCTCTCTCTCTCTAAAAATCTCTAAAAATCTAAAATCAATTTTTCTTCTCTTCGCTTCCTATGGGCAGGCCCCACCTTTTATAGGGGCAAATATGGGCCTCCCCCCTTAGAAATAAAGGGATAGAAGGCCCAATTAAAAGTAATTAGGGCCCCCTAATAGGAGAGAGAGGCAGATGAACACGCCCACACATGCGCTAACACACGCGCAAACGTGTAGGTTCGTACAGCGGTCAAAACACATGCGACTAAACAAAAAAACAAACACATATGCGGCCGACATACATGGCCTACTAAATAAGGAAAATGTGGGAAAGATAACATCAAACCTTTATGGCCCATTGACAAGGCTGGATACTCCGAAGGTTCGGTCTCGCACGTGAGCCCTTGCTCGATGAACTGGTTTGATGGGGTCTTCGAAGCTAGATGGTCCCCCATCAACATGTCATTTTTTTATATGATTGAGTTGGTTGGTTGTCTTTGTTTTTATCGAGTTTTCACTTAATATTGCATGTTGTTAATAATAACTTAAGAATATTGTTTTAGGAGTAGTGCATTTTATATTTTAATAAAATTCTGAAGAATTTTTCTCACAAAAAGTCAATTGATGCTAAGCTTACTCAAAATGTGGATTTATTTTACTTTATTATATTCATTTATTATTTCCAGGATTTTTCAACTTGATTGGATTACCAAATTCATTCATCAATTCATATGCTCTAAATTTATTCTTAGATGTTAAGAATTTTTCTCACAACAAATCAATTGATGTGAAGCTTACTCAAAATGTGGATTTGTTTTAATTTATTATATTCATTTATTATTTCCAAGATTTTTCAACTTGATTGGATTGCCAAGTTCATTCGCCACAGCTCAATGAAAATTTATACATAATCTCTAGGAATCCATGTGAAATAGATTAAGAAATGGACATTGGATTTCTCTGTTACGGTCCTTCAGTGCCCAAAAAAATTTCATATCATGTTATTTGAAACAGTGAATAAACGATCCTTTTTTGCGCTCAGTGTGGCAGAAGAGACAAAAATGTTGACCAAATACTTTGATACATTAAATTGGAATAGGATTGATAACATGTAATTTATGGCTCACCATATATTTCAAAAGAAATTGGGATCTGAATACCTGAGAAAACCAAAATTGAGAAAATATCATTGTTCATATTGAAGCGAGACATATTGAAGGGAGTTGCAAGAGAAAGGGAAGACTTTTTGAAGGGAAGTTCATTTTATATTCATACATATATTGATATCCACTATCTCAATTCAGTATTTTAATATTTTATAAAACGTCTGAACTGATATTCTGGAATAGTACTATAATCATTCTAAATCATTATTTCCTTGGATACTAACCTACAGGTGAAGAGGAGGAGCTGAAATCATCCAGAATGAGAGAGATGACATTGAAATCAACAACATAAGTTGAGGTTCATATCCTCATGAAAAATATGGAACAATATCTTCATTTAGATAAGAAAGCCCCTCAGGGCTGACAAAGTATGAAGGTGGAATATGTGAAGCAACAATATGGAAAAATGTGTGAAGATCAGTACCTGATCTAAGAAATCATGGAAGCCGTCGGAGCTCAAGAACTCGAAGATGGTGCAATGACCATTATGAAAGGATACAGAGGGTGTGTAAAAAGCCTAACCGTGTCGCATAGACGAGAATGAAGTCAGTAAACTAGTATTTATACTTTGAATGAGATGATAATTTGTACACAATATGAGAATAAATCCTTCTTTTGTATTATAATTGAGCAAAAGATTCGATGATCTAAATCCTAAAACTAGATTGCAACTTAGGAATGAGGCCATTTGTGCCTAGATTTCAACTTAGGCGGTTGCTACATAAACACAATACAATGTGTCACTCTCAGAGCTTGAGTTCATTTACTTCGGTTTTATATAATATCTATAGCAATGGTTGTTTTCCCAGTTTGCCTGTCCCCTATTGTAAGTTCTCATTGGCCACAGCCTTCAGGCACTAGGCTGTCCATTGCTCTTAACAATTTTTGCATAGGTTCTTTCACAGATTTATGTTCAGATGAGACAGGACGAACAGGAGATGAATTCTTCCCCAAATAATAACCTAATTCACACCCCCCCCCTCTTTATCATCTCTATGAAAAATAATTTCTCTAACTAATTGGAAAAATAGTCCATGCTCACTGTTGATCCTCTTACCTATCCAACTTACACAAATAATTTTTTAAAATGAATAATACACATGTTTCAATCCTTATCCTCTACCTCGTTCAATAGATAGGAAAATATAAGTTCACTTTGTTGACCATTCAAACATTAAAAGAGAGAAAATACAAAAATTTAAACAACCTAATTCAACCCCTTCTTGTTAGGTCATGTTGTAGCCACCTTAACAAACACATCTATAGAAAAGAGAATTTATCTAACTGGGCAAACAATCCATGTTCACTGTTGATCCTCTTACCTATTCAAGTTACATAAATAAATAAAAAATTTATAATACAAACCATAACACTGTAAATAATGAGATGTTTGAATTTCCGAACAAAATGTTCCATTTTAGTTATAGAAATTGTTTCTATTTTGGTCAATTCTCCAATTCAAAATTAAAACTTGAAAGTTCCAATATGTGAGTTAATTTTAAAGACTTCTGTGACGACATTCTCTCTTTTTATTGAAGTAATTTGATAGACAGATTGAGGTTTTCTTCTCTTGTTCTTACAATGTTTTCAAGAAAAGGTGTTTCAAAGACACTTCATAAATTTGAAAATTCAAGTTATATTTATCATTTTTCCTACCTATTTTTGGATTTTTGATATGACAAGGAAAGATCATTCCATAATTACGATTCTTACCGGATCTGACCACTGGACCTTACGTTGAAAGATAAGCTTGTATTCCAATTCCTTTGTTCTTGTTCTTTTGCAGGCCAGAATTTAATTTATTCTTCTTGATTTTCTTCACTCTCTGAAGTAATCTTGTATCTTAATATTCACCTCCTAGGTTAAGAGAAAATATTGGGAACAATAGTTATACGTCATATCATTTGGTCAAAAATTATGTTTTTCTCTAAATATACAAACGAATAGAGTAACCAAGTGCCGAAAAAAAAAATCAGAATAGTTGATCTTTAAATTAAAACAAATTACTGAAGTAACCTAATTTCCAGGTGACACGAAGAACAGCACTTACAGATGCAAAACGGAATGAAAATCGATTTCTATGCTGATTATTGACCAGATTAAACCATGTTGAGTTGGAAAATATGGCTTATTTTTAGCACAAGCAGATGAAAATGAGAAAGGATGGGCATGTCACAAAAATATGGAGATGCTAAGATAAGACTAGAAGAAACGAGTATTTTCATCTGCTTTTTCCTATTAATCGGAATTCTCATCCCAATCAATCCAGTTATAAAAAGCTAAAAATGTTATTCCAGGCCAATGAGAAGCTTTCTTGAATGGAAATGTTAAATATACTTCTGTTGAATTGTTCCAACGAAAAAAAGTGTTATGGCAGATCCGATTGGCTCTTTTCAGCCATTAAGACCATTAAATAACATCTTATAAAGGAAACCTTGTAGCATTTGAAATTGTAAAGACTAAAGTTGATATCCCATTAGATTACGCATGTTAAAACCAGTACCAGAAATAGAGAGAGATGGACAGAAGTAGAATGGTTACAGGCGACAAAACAAATGACAAACTTACGTGTAGTAGAATCTGGGAAACTCTTGTAAATCGAATTACAAGTCCCATTGAACAAAATAATGATAACAGCGTGTTTCTATGAGAATTGCAAACCCGTGAACAACATTCAATAAAGATTAAGGAGCCAAACGTAAGAACTCTATCAAAATCTGGGAAACTCTTGTAAATCGAATTACAAGTCCCATTGAACAAAATAATGATAACAGCGTGTTTCTATGAGAATTGCAAACCCGTGAACAACATTCAATAAAGATTAAGGAGCCAAACGTAAGAACTCTATCAAAATCTGGGAAACTCTTGTAAATCGAATTACAAGTCCCATTGAACGAAATAATGATAACAGCGTGTTTCAATGAGAACTGCAAACCCGTGAACAACATTCAGTAAAGATTAAGGAGCCAAACGTAAGAACTCTATCAAAATCTGGGAAACTCTTGTAAATCGAATTACAAGTCCCATTGAACGAAATAATGATAACAGCGAGTTTCTATGAGAATTGCAAACCCGTGAAGAACATTCAGTAAAAATTAAGGGGCCAAACGTAAGAACTCTATCAAAATCTGATGATCTCGAGCTGATCACATAAAAACTTGGCAAACCCAAGAGAGAACTGAAGCCGAGGGAGGAGAATTATACTGACCCGGAGAAAAAAATGGGCGAAACTGTGCCGTGATTAGGAAGCTTTCGAGCTCCTGAAATTGTTCCTCAACTGAGAAACCCGCTTGACGCAAGCTTCCTTCGATTTACCAGCAACTGCAGCAGCGACCTTCTCCCATCTGAGAGGCGCATCCTTGGGGAAGGCTTTGAGGGCGTTAAGCAGAGCGATGTCTTCTCCATTGCTCCAAATCTCGTCCCCGTTGATCGATCCGACCGATTCCCCAAACTCCGAGCTCGCCTCTTCCGATCGTTTATCCACCGCCTTCCTCTGCCGCAGAAATTGCCCAAACGAATCAACCGGCTTCTTCTCCGCCATTGATTTGGCCTCCCTGATCACGCTCTCCACGCCATGCCTCCCCTTGAAGGCCTCCGCGATCATTTCCCACCGTCCAGGCGCCCCAACGGGATGCTTGACGATCATTTTCTTCAAGATCTCGAAATCCTCCTCGCTCCATTCCGATTCCGAAGATCTGGAATCCTTCTCGGGGGCAGAAACCACCTCGATCTTCGGCTTATCGCTGACGATCGGAGGAACGGAGCCTGCGATCGGAACCGCCGATGATGGAGGAAATAAATCCTTCGATCTCCGAGCGCGCTTCTTCGGCTCGTCGCGCTCCTCCACAGGTTCGAGGATTTCGCCGATTCCGACTCTGAAATCGCCTCCGGTGATGGAAATTGGGGCGAAAGGGCCGATCAGAAGGGAGATCGCGGTCCAGGCGAGGAAAGCGGCGAGGATCTGAGATCTGCCGGAGATGGCGATGGATCCGATCGATAGAACGATCGATGCAACGGCGCAGACCGAGGCGTGGAGCTTGTCGACGGTGGATTTCGACGATTCTTGGGAAGAAATCGTCGCGGTAGCTCGCGAGCGCGAGATCGCGAATCGAGGACGCGATTCCTCGTCGATGAACTCCATCGCACCAGCCAAGCTCGTGTTCTTCAGAGTACCCAACTTTGAGTATTTATAGTAAAACTTAAACTTAGTTAATTTTATGAAATACGGACGAAATCCGTCGGTTTTTCGTCATCCTTACGTCATTCGTTCGTCATCATTACGTCATTCATACGTCATCTGTGAGTCATCTGTCTGTAACGATGACGATGACGGTCGATGGCCAGTATGAAATCGTTGGATGACTCGGACGGTTTCTTAACAGTGAAGATGATGGATTCTTGTTCCGTCCTCCGTCCATGTGAACGTTGACAAGTCTAGAAGTTTCTAGAAGAGGCCGAAACCTATAAATACAAATACTCCGTAATCGAGACGGTTATTCATTCACCAGAAGCCGTTGCAGGAGCAGGAACCGCGAGAGAAATGGTGGAATCGATTGGTGTCTCTGAGGACGATCTCCCTCCCTTGAACGGCGGACGCGAGCTTCATGAAGGAGTGGCAATGGCGGCACACGCGCAGGTTCTTGAAGATCACAATCTCCTTCTCCGGCGAGATCCGCAGCAATCCGAACGCCAACGCCAGTTTCTCGCTGTGGAACTTCGACATCTCCTCGTCCTCGTCCTCGACATCGCGCAATTTCCTCAGATCTGCCTCCATCTCGGCGAGTTTATCGTGGATCCGGTCGATCCATGGATGAGAACGATGTCCGGCAACGAAGGTATGGATCTGGCTTTGGATCTCGATCCAGCTCACTCCTGGCTCTTTCCTCGCGCCGCTGTTCTTCATGATCTTCCTCGCCTCTGCCACATCGTCCCATCGCCGGCTCGCGGCGAAGATATTCGAGAGAATCACATGATTTCCGGCGTTTTCCGGTTCGATTTCAAATAATTGTTTAGCAGCGTGCTTGGCGAGGCCGAGATGGCGGTGGATCTTGCAGGAGCCGAGCAGAGAGCCCCAAGCGGCAGCGGTCGGGGGGAACGGCATGGCGTGGATCAACTCCCAGGCCTGCTTCATCCTCCCCGATCTGGCAAGCGCATCCACCAAGCACGAGTAGTGGAGCTGATTAGGGCAGACGACCTCGGAGAACAGCCAGCGAGCTTCTTCCACGAGGCCTCCTCGCGCCATGGCCGAGAGAGCGCAAGAGTAACTAACCTCGTCGGGAACAACTCCCGACTGGCGCATCTTCTGGAGCAGGATCAGAGATTCCTCAGCGCGGCCGTGCTTGGCGAAGCCTGCGATCATCGCGTTCCAGATCGCCACCCCGCTCCGATCTGATCCGTTGAAAATCCGATAAGCGGCCCGGATCTTGCCGCACCTGGAGTACGCATCGACGAGAGCCGTGATCACAAAGAGATTGATCATCACACCGGTCTTCTCGAGCAAAGCGTGAAGCTGCCAAGTCGCAGGCGACGAAGCCACGCTCGCAGAGGCGCTCAACGCCGCGGAGAAGGTGAACTCCGAGTACTCTGATCCTGATCTCTGCGCCATGATGAACATCTTCAAGCTCTCCTCGCAGAGGCGATTCCGCGCCAGCCCCGCCACCATGGAGCTCCAAGTGACAGAGCTTCTCTCCGCCATCCGATCGAAGATCTGAAAGGCGGATCGGACGGCCCCGATCTTCTGATACGCGTCAATCAGAGCCGTGGCTACGTAGACGGTCTCCGCCATGGCGATCTTGAGGGCGAGACAGTGGAGCTGCCTTGAGATCGAAGAACAGTGACTGAGGAGGATGGAGAGAGTGTACTCGCTCGGCGGCGTGCCTTCTCGGTGGAGCACGGAGAAGATTTGGAGAGCTTCTTCGGGGCTTCCGTGGTTGATTATCCCGGCGATTAACGAATTCCATGAGACGATGGTTTTCACGGGCATTTCGTCGAACACTTGGCGAGCTTCTTCGAGGAGGCCGCACTTGCTGTACATGTTGATGAGGATGTTCGAGGTGAGAAGGACGTCTTCGTGATGATGGATCTTGATGGAGGTTCCATGGCTGATCTTTCCGTCCAGGATTCGTCTCTCTCTGGCGCACTTCTGCATCCAACGGTGGAGATCTGATCGTTCTGGCGAGGAAGCAAGGGAGGTTAGTGTCCTCAACTTTGGCAGAAATATTCTGAATATTTCTCTGTTTTTTCTTCGCAGGAAACGGGCCATGGAAGCTTCATCGGTGGTTCTTAGAGTGAACGCAGTCACGAAGATGGCGGTGATGAACTAGGTCTGCACTACGTAACCTCTATTTGGAAAACATAGAGCTCAGGGACGCGGACGGGAATATTTTTTCATCCCGGGACGAAAAAATAGTCCCGTCCAAGGGTTTGGACGAAATTGGGATGAAAATTCGTCCAGGGGACCACTGGACGGGACGGTTTTCGTCCCGTGGGACGAAAAACCTTCCGTCCGGAGGTCTAGGATAATGGATGGACGAATCTGGACGAAAAATTGCCGGATCCACATCTGACGATTGAGATGTAGGCATGTGGCCCCGCTATGATAATTTGCATCAAAGTCCCTGTATTTTTGTGCCTTCGCCAGCTGACTCCGCTCAAAAATAATTGTGCATGTCGCTTTGCATTCTCTCTCCTCCGTATTTCCCTAAAAATTTTAGAAAAATCTATATTAATATATTAAAAATATAAAACGGGTTTTTTTTGTCCGAGATGAGGGACGGGACGTTTTTTCCCTGGACGGTACAAAAATTCATTCCGGGAGGACTGGACGAGACGGTTTTCGTACCATCAGATGAAAATTAATCCCGTCCATCCTCCACAATCAGGACGATACAGAACTATACCTTTGTCGAACAAAAAGTAAAGCGACTTTTTGGACAAAGACAAGTGTTGGGTTTTTGGGTGCCAGTTTTAAGTGTTTGTTCAATTTATTAAACTAGTTCACCTACAATTAGTTTAGTCTATTGGCATTAGGCACTGATCAAGTTTTCCATTGGCACGATTAGTGCTAAAGGGATACAACTACAAGGCCCACATTTTTTGGATCAATATCTAATGCATGTGGCCCTCTAGGTCCATGTATTAATTTATTTATTAACTATAATAGTGTAATATCTTTATTGGGAAACCCTTTTAATTAACTATATCTATATGGTATTAATTTTTCAGTCATTCTTTTAACTTGATCGATAGGTTGAGTTGCTCATGGAGTGTCAAGCTACACCTTATGCTCTAAAAGATACGAAAAGGGTGTCAACTCTCTCATGGAAATTTTATCATCATTAGATTATATGTAAGTACACTTTGTCATATCAACGCTTATAAACACTTCACTTAATTAGTGTTACACCCAAGCTAAGATTGATTAAAATGTAATAATTTGATACTCATAAGTTATAGTCAAAGCATAATCATCCACCCATTAGCTATATTTGGTATCTCAAGTCTTGGGACCACTTAAAAACATGAGATGAATCAATCATTCAGGTATTACAGCATTTAGAAATTCATATGAATCAATGTAGTTATTTTTCCCCCAAATAGCACCCATTATTTGTCCATAATGTTCCCAAATTAATGAATACATGATTAGCCATCCTTGTCGCACTAATAATTCAAACATTTAGTCCATAGGGTGTAAAGTTACACCTTGTCATCATCCTTTTGACGTTCCTATGATGACTAAGGGTATGGTTATGATTAGTAACATGTAGGTCATGGTCAAAATACAACCACTTATTTACTAGATGTCTTTGGACCGCTTACACAATTTTGACATCATCAACTTGATAAATAATTTGATATAATGTTATTTAAAAATTCAAATGGATTAATTCATTTTTCTTTATCCCAAATAAGACTTATGATATATTGGTAGTGTCTCAACACTGTCGGCCAGGAGATCAACTATACTCATTGTAATAATGAAACTAGATAGTGTCATTCTATGTGGATGTTTTGATGTACTTCTTGAGTATCACTCAAATATGAATATATAGAATAAATGTTTAAAGGCTAGCAATATTTGGATTATGATCTCATCATAATTTACATCATCATTGTTGGTATTTAAGGATTTCATCATAAGTATCACATGTCCAGTATAATGAAATGGCAGTATCAACAAATATTGAAAGAGACATGGAATGTATGATTGCCTTGTCGACCACATTACTGCCCATCACTTCAAAATTGTTCTAATGGACATTATTATAAAAAAAATGTTTCAAAATCAGAACAAAGGTGATCATATTTATTTTTATGATGAACAAGGCAACAAGAAAAAAAATGAAAATTCACCATACAAAACATTAAAAATATATTTAAATAAATAAAAAACTGTTTAAATATTTTGTGCAATGATAACATTCCTTCATATCTCGCCGGGGGTGCTTAAATTGTATCCCATTTTGAATCCTCTGAAAATATGATCAGTTTGAAATAGTACCAATGGTTATTTCAATGCATAGAAAGTGGTCTCGATAATGTAATTATGTAATTATGTAATGATATATCAAGATACGTTTCGCATCATATGTTGATCCAGCGGATGCAACCATGAATTCAAATTTCTTAGACATAAAGTTCACCTTGACATGATCAAAACCACCATTTGACTTATGTTGTCCTTCAAATTTAATGGAATGAAAACAACGCATTTTCACTAAAAACAGTCTGATGCGATAATGGCACCCAAGTTTACAATAAACATTCTCAAACCAAGGTGGTGAAGGGAATAAGTTGTATATTAGTACTTCAAAAAATGGGAGATTTTGCCAGAAATGATGCTGTCATCATGAAAATTGTATTCCACTGTATTGATTTTGTAAAAGAAACACATAATTTAATTGGATAAACATGTTGTCTTCTTAATGGAATTCATACAAAATTCCAAACTAAACGTGGGTGATTTCAAATATCGTCCTTATTTGATTCTATAATTTCATCATCATTCTGGTTGTATTTACTCATTACTGTGATCATTTGTACATATTAATGTCATACCATGTCAATAAAAGTTTCTCAACTTGTGTGTTCATTTCGAAAATAGATAATAATCCATATGAGATTTTGGCAAAATTTGGAAAGCATTGCATGCCAAGTCGCTTGCACCAACCTAGATAGTTTTTGATTTGTGAAAAATGAATAAATATTAGTTCATGATGCAAATTTCTGTCCATATAAATTTTGTATCTTTATTTTGTCTAAAAGGTTGAGGGAGGCACTCACATACTACAAGACATCTTCATGATGGTCAGATAAATAAAGGAAAAATTTGTATATGGGTTTACCAATGGTATAAACCCCAAGGTTTGGTTGTGCCTTTATAGTATAACAAAATGATAAAGCTTCAGCTTCATCTCTTCTCAAGAACTCTAAAATTAATTCACGTTTTCATGGAATTACCTTTTATTGAGATGAACTTTTCTTTGTGTATCACAATTGGGAGCTAAATGTTGAGGTGGTTTATCAATATTTTGGGTGTGTAAACTTCCATAGTCCTGGTTGTCATCTTTGAATGACACCTAATTTGTGTCCAGGAGAAATGATTGTAAAATGGCATAAAAAATCTTTCACCATATCCGATTCCTGACATTTAAATTCAAAATTATTTGCTTCCAAGGAAATGATTATCTAGGCTTTTTAATTCATACTTACAGATTATTAATAGAATCTAATGTAGGTAGATTTCTACCTAGTTAGAAAATAAAATTGCACCTTATTCGCATTCGCCATGGCAAAATTCTTACACGTTTACACATAATCTCGCATTTTTGGTCGACATATTAATTTCTTTGACAAGGACTTCGACCCAATTGAACTCCTCCCTTATGGAGGTCAGTATGACATGTATTTTGCGTTAACTATTAGACTCAAAGGTACTAAAAAAATTGGACAATTTGGTTTAGAAATTACAGAACTCAAGAAACTTTTTGAGATATTGTGAATTGCAAATTTACCCATTTAAAATTATTTACCTAAAGCTCTCAATGCTCATGCTATTTGAGGGATTATTGATGTTAGTGTAATGTTCTACATTCAATTGCACAATACTATCGAGGGAAAATAATAATGAAATTTTGAATTATAATCAAAATACTCTTGTTCCAAATTGGTCTAAAGGTAGAAGTCTACCTCATGGGATCACATCAACACCATGCAACAAAAAATTATTATTTTCCATTAAAATTTTAAGCCTCATGGATAATTCAAGGAAGAAGAAGTCTCCCATTTCAAGCTTACTTCGTTATTTTATATTTTTTTACTACCAAAAATATATGTTTTCATCATAGTTTAGAAATCTGGTCTAGAATGTGCTCTGATGAAGGGATTGTATAATTTTATAATTCAGGATGGATCTAGATGTAATGGGTTGTAACAGAGGGCATCCTATTAAATTTGTTTCCTATGGTGACCTATCACTATTTTTAAATGTATATGTATTTCTTTGGGAACATGGTTCTTTGTTTAGACCTTTGTAGGAAATCAAAATCTAGACTAGTAGCCCCATGGTATTTGAGGATCAGGTTGATGCTTCATTGGACACATTCTCAATTGGCTGGAAATGAATTTTTTTTATTTGTTTGAAACTATAGTTCCAAAAAATAATATTTTTGTGACTACTCATTTACTGGACTGAGTTACATGATGATCATTATTGTTTTGTGAATATAATGTCTCTCAATTTTCTTGCTTAGATTCAGCATCTATATCTTTCTATAAATTAATTTATTATTTAGATTTGATTAAATTTTAAGGAGTATTATTTATCTTCTTCTCTGGCTTCAATTCAATGTAATATCTGCATTTTAATTTTTGAATGAAATAGAGTGTAAGACAAAGAAACAAACATTATTTTTTTCATCGGTGGACATCTTCCTCCAATAAAACAAACTTTAGCATTTTTCATTCAATAGTCAAACCATATCGAATGCTACTCTGAATTCATAAAAAATAGTTTGTTTTATTAGATGTGTTTTTATGTTTGACCTAATTAACAAATATCTATTATCAATTAGTAAACCATATTCTGATACATCTAAATACTTGCTGGTGTTATATTACTTGTAAGCCATCACACATTCAGCATCTTCTTAATAATTCTTATACAAAATTATATCCGTTATTCTTCACATGCCATATTTATAATTAAGTTCAAGGATACGTGGAGTGATTTGTTAATTGTGATGATATCATACTATGCTGATCACTTGTATTCAAACATGTGTCATGAGTATTCCTTCTTATAGGATATTCAAGAAGTGCAAAACATTCTCTACTCCTCATTTTATAATGGTTTATCTTTTAACTATTTGGGTGGCGACACCAATAAGAGATAGTGAGTTCTCTATAAGGAAATAGTTCAACTAATTGATATGCATGAGCCCATGGTTGCTTCAATGGATATTAAGTGGCCATCAAGCCAATCAAAGCAGCATGTTTTGTTTGAGGTCATTGAAATACATGTTTATTCATTATTACTATTGTGTGATGTTTATAATATATGAAATGACCTATTGAATTATGATAATATCTCAATACAAATATTAGTAGTCTTTAAGTATGTATTCTGAATATTCATATTAGATAAATGTCAACTTGGACGTTGAATTACCACTATAGAATAGAGCTATATGATACTACTTGTATGATAAGTATGGTTGATCCTATGGCCCTTAGTGTGGTGACAATGAGTAAAAGGTATTTTTTATAGACAGAGTTCAATGAATTGATGAGTATGAACCCCCAGATGGCAGTATACCTAAACATCAATTAGGTTGACTCATGTCACAGTTCCATAAGTGATCCATTCATGTGAGATACTGATAACATGCATATTCAGTACATTAATATGATCGTATTTACATGTCTATTTTCATTATATCACTCATATTTGCATGTGATCAAGCTTAAAATAATTAAAGCTATTTTTAAAATGAATTTTTTGCATTTTTATGCAATTTTTTGGAGAATTTTCTGACAATATATTCTAAAAGAATAATTTTTGAGACCGAATACGATTTTTATGGAGTTTTTTGATATCAAATTTGTAAATATATGAATTTTATAAGTCAAAATATATATCTATACATATTTTTTTTGGGCTTTTTTTTATTTAATATGAATTTTTAAAGTATTTTTGGATTTTTTTTGTCGAAGGGTGACGTGGCGCGCTCACGTCCACTCATTTAAAACAAAAGAAAAAAGAGGAAAGAAGAAAGAGGGTGTCGTGGCACGCTGATGCGATGCCACATCAGCCTCGAGAAAGAGGTTTTTATGCTTTTTCTTTTGTTCTTCTTTATCTTTTTTTTAGGTACACATCACGTGGAATACGAAAAGCGCCTGCACAGAATACAAAAAGCATAGAATCTAAAGCGCTTTGACTTCTTAAGGGACACAGAAAATGAGGACATTGATGAGGAGAGAGAAGGAAATCAAGGGCTAGGATTGGTTCTACTTCAAACGACCATAACTTTTGATCTACAAATTGAATTGAGCTGAAATTTTCAGCATTGCTTCATCTTCCCCTCTTCTTTCCATCCATACCTTCTGATCTATCAATAGATGTCCAAAGCACTGTGAAATTAATCTTGAACTTGCTTCCTACTTGTGTGGGCTGATTGAAAGATAGTTTTGAGATCCATCAAGTCTGTTCTTGGTCTCCTGTGTGTTGGGAGAAGCATTGGAGAAGAGGGGGAGCTTACCGAAACTCTTAAATTATCATGATCCTAGTGGAATGTAAGGATCTAAGGTAAGTGTCTCCGCCTTGCGTTGTTTCTTTCACAACATCATAATTCACTTAATTAATGTTCTTCCGTATATTTTCACTCACATTTTACTCCTTTATACTCGCTTATCTCGTCTCTCTATCGTCTCCATCACACCGTCTACATTCAACCACTATCATCATTCACACACTCGACCATCACCGTATCCTTAATGTTCACTTACTCATTGTTAAATTAACATACAACCTATATCCTTGTACTCGATGTCACAAGCTCATATCCTCTACTCTCGTCTTCATCTCCTCTCTCGTTAATCATTACTATCATAATAAATTAATTCCTTAATCATCGTTCCCTATGGAGAGGATTAGTACTCATCACTAAGTAGTCTAAGTATGGTTAAATATAATTTTTATTGAATAATCTCAATTATCAACGACGAATTAAACCCCTAAAATTGTGATTATCAGATACCAAGGACATCTTGTGGACTCATGGCTATGTTTTGACTATGGCTTGTGAGTCTCTAATTATGGGATTCAAATAAGTCTCAGCTTGTGAGTCTCAAAGGTGATTGAGTGGTCAACACAGTATCCTCCGCTCTTGTTATATAAGCAGATTGACTCAAGTGAGATGATGTAGTTGAATCCCTGGCCAGGGTAGTGAGGATTTTAAAGAAGGAATTCTCCAATGATCCCCGTTATGCATCAACACTAACTGAATGATTACTAGGGTTTGACAATTAACCATACCCTAAGTTCTCCAGAATTCTTGTGCGGATGAAGGATAATACATATACGGTAACCGATAATGGTAAAGGTTCCTGGAGGGAGTTTGAACACTACTTTATATCTTCTAGAGAAGGGGGCATAGCTTGGCACCCAACAGACTAGAAACTTAACCTATCCATTGGCTTAAATTTTCCCGTAGGTAATTAATCTAATTTTGATATACTTAATTAATAACGTTGTTTGATAATTGATATTAGACCATTAAGTTGTTAACTATTATGGTACATGGGCGTACAAGGTCACACACATAAAATTATAAGGGTATTGGTGGATAAACATTGCCTAAGGGGTAATTACGAGAAATTTTAAGTATAGTATAAATAGGGAGGCTATCCATTTGAGGGGCCCAAGCAAGCCAAAGATAGGTACCCCCTTTTCTTTGTTCTCATTTTCTCCCTTCAAACAAGAAAAGTGTCTTAATGTTGAGAATATCAACAAGGGCTTCAAGAAGAGTTGGAGAAGAAGAAGTGCAGATCCAAGAGCACCTTGATCACATGGATATTACTAGAGGCCAGACACAAACGACTTTAGAAACTCTCCAACAAAGAAAATCATTGGTTGAACAAGTTACCCCACAAGGTGATAAAAGTTTGTTTTGATTTATCATCAATTTGGAATCAATTTCACTTCCGATGCCATGAAAAGTATTTTTCAAGGTACTGATCCATGTCACCAGAAACCAATATGATTTTATACATGGAACTGTCAATTACGTCAATTAATGACCTGGGTTGCATAAGTGATCCTAAGATTTTAAACATCAAAGAAATACTATGGGTGGATCATTGTGTTTTGTTAATGAAAAATAGAGTCCCTGATCACCAGATTTTAAATAGTCTTACCTCAGATGCAACAAGGCCATAAAGGTAATTATGTGGTCGAAATCGGGCCATCTACTCTATGTATAAGAGGAAAAATACTGAGGAATACAAGGCAATGAATTCCTTTTAATTGGTTAAGGCACTGGAAGTATTAAAAGAATGTATTTTAAAAGACTTCTAGTTACATCAATACTAACTCATATGATCTATTAGGGTTTTTCAGTTGATCCTTCTGTAAATCACTATAGGAGGGTTTCACATATGAGGGATATACGGTCATCCTATTTGATGACACAAATGTTCCAAAAAGGGTTTATTCAATCCCTTGTACCTTTTGGAACATCAGGTCTAGCTTGGGATCTCACATGTTGGTGACTCAAACTATTGTTTGGGTTAAATCGATCTAATACTAATTTATCTGTATATTAGATATGATTCATTAATTTTTCTGTCCATTAAAGAGTTACTAGGCTAATAGATCATTCACTAAACTATTTCATAATGTTCATTCGAATTTGAGGATATACTTGAAGTGTAAGGGTTTTATAAAAGAATTCTCTGTGCCATGGATGTTTTAATGTATTTTTTATGATTTGATATTTTTATAATGAATGAATGTAGATAACACCAAACTGATTTTATTAGAGAGGCAGCTGTTTCCTTTAGTAATTTCAGGGAATGAGAAGGGACATGTTCAACATGCCTATACAGCATCCCAAGATCAATAGAAAGATTAAGTTGAAAGTAATATATTAATTGCTATCTAAATGGCATAGGTATAGTATTTCATCTACGTAAATTACTCATATATATTCTATTATGTTGAGATAGAATCCTCTATTAAGTTATGATGCCTAATTATGAGAGCATAGTTATCAGATTCCTTGATTTAAACCTTTATTGTATTGAATGTGTGTAGGTTACCATATTATTGCTTACATATGCAGGGAATATTTTCAAAGAGAATATAATGTGTTAATGTATATCTGTACATCTTGCGAAAAAATATATTTATCAACATTAATATAGTTATTTATAAGTACACATGATTAATATACATGCAGCCATAAGAAAAATCAAAATATACACATTCTACATGTGTATACCTTTATAGTGTCATTTAAATTAATATGTGAGCATATATATATATATACAAACATTTGTATTTATATATTCAGGAAACTTTCAATTTCAATAGCATTTTCTTTCTATAGAAAGGGTTCTATTATTAACATGAATTTTAATAGCTGATAAACAAGGGAATAAAAAGGAGGGAAGAATGTTCTAAATGTAAATAAGAAGAAAAAACCCAGTACTTTTATTGTACAGTCTCCTCTATGTTGTGTTTCAGCTCTCCAAGTCCTTCCAATCTTCCCTAAGAAGATTTATCCCTCACCGCATATGGTCTTGAGCTTGAAAGAGGCTTCTCCATGATCTCTATGCTCCTTCCACACCGCATTTGTAATATTTTTCTATCTATATTCATCAATCGGAAGACATTCATTCAATATCTATTTTAGTTGAACGAGAATGATCTTCTTTCAGTCGAAATTGATCAGTTTTCCCAATTTTTCTCATCTATATGTATTCACATTGTTTAGAGTTTGAATCACATTTACCCAATTGTTCTATATATCTCTTTTGATCATTCACAGTGTCAACAAGGTTTTCAGATGTCATTCATCTCTCTATATCTGTTGATAGATGAGAGTATCAACAAGCTTTCCGTATTTCACTCATATATCTAACTAGTTTCTGTTTCTCATTTTATTTGTAAATGAGGTTATTTTTCTTTTCTGTCCATTTTTTCTCTATCCGCAGAGCAATTCATTGTAGACAATGTTTTTTTGTCTCGAGTATTTTTACATTGTTCTTGATTGCCCAGAGTTCTGAACAAGGTCCACTTATTTTCTTCATTCATTTCTACATCACTCTTGATTACAAGCTGTATTGAACAAGGTTTTTTTGTTCATTCGTTCACTCTCTACTGAAACATGGTTGTCTGCTCTTTTGTTATTCTACATGTATTTTAGTATACTTAAATCAATAACTTTTATCTATATCTCAACACGCTTATTGCTAGATATTTTCATCAGTTTTTTTTTTCATGTCTGCATGCTTTGCTCAATTTCTTTCCTAACTCTAATTGCTTTGATCTAAAAGATATTTATCTACTTGATTATTGATTAATGATGGTCTTGTTGTTGAATGATTGCATCACATTGTGGAATATTGAACTTATTTTATTCACATTATTCCGAATATTTGACGGAGGTCATAGTAAACCCAGTTATATAGTCAGTCTGGTCAAGGTGAACCATCTTAGTTAAACCAGTCCAGATCTATGTTGCCTTAGTCAACTTGGTAAAGTTGACTCTTAATAGAACCCTTGGTTGTGTGTTGACTTTGACTGTACCATTAAGTTTTATTGACTTTCACTATACCATTGAGTTTTGGTAGTTTGCACTAGACTCTTGACTTTTGTTGACTTTGATTAGACCATTGAATTTTATAGACTTTAACTAGACCATTGATTGTTGTTGACTTGAACTGTACCTTGTAATTCAGTTGACTTTGACTATATTCTTAAAATTGGTTGACTTTGACTTGGGCTTTATGTTTATTTGGCTTTGAATAGACCCATGATTTTGAGTAGACCATTGTTTTAAGTTAACATTGGCTATACTGACTAAGAGTGGGTTGTCCTTTTACTGAGTTGCCCTTTGACTAAGCTGACTTTCGACTAAGTGGGTCTTTGATTGAGTTGACCTTTTGATAGGTTTGAACTTGACTCATTGACCCTTACCTTGTTTGACTAAGAATTAGTTGACTAAGGTCAAATTCAACGGTCTATTAAAGTAGAATATACTCAAAGTGTCAAGGGTTTTTAGAAAAAACTCCTTAAATTAGAAAAGCACCCAAAGCCTTAAGTGAGACAAAACCATTCAAGATTCTTCTTCTCCATAATTCTTGAGCATTCTTCCCTCCTGGGGTAACTAGAATGGTGAGAATACCTTATTGATCTCTTGTGGAATAGATCAAGAAGAAGAAAAAGAGATGCAGTCAACCCACGGGCACATGGTTACCTCTAGATGTTAGGAACTTACATTCTTAGAGATGACTTGTTTGATGAACCAAACAATAGTAGATTTGACTCCATATAAGGTGAGCGTTGAATTTTTTTGTGTTTCCTTTAAAGGTCTGATTTTATTTGTATTTTCTATGCTGCATGAATCTTGTACCACAAATATACTACTGTTTGGTTAACGAACATGTCATCTCTACAAATGCAAGAGATGTTCATATTAACCTATTAATTATGTGTGTTATCAAACACCATTACACCCACCAAGAGGTTTGGCGCATACCTATTCAACCACAGAGGCTTAAAAACTATGCTTGTACATTAGAAGGTCCAATCATTATCCCCATGAGAATGTGCCTATTATGGATAGTACTCAGATCTTTCAGACTACTCTGTTTCCCTTGAGTGATATTCTTACATATAATAATGTCACACCAGCTACTAGGGTGTTCTTGATGGTTATTCAACAGGCTATAAATCCCAGTTTTGTCCATGAAGTTTCATTGGAATCGTACTTGAGAAATGAACTCTTTACCATCTGAAAAATTGCTTAAGGATGCAGGTGGGTACACACCAAAAAATACAAACCTGATGACCAACTTGACCAAACTGTATCGTATGACTACATAGAAACATTTTTCCTAGTGTCAAAAAGTGGATAAATGGGAGCTGACCCAATATGTTTTAAAAGTTTCATTTAAAGAGTATAAATGAAACTTCCTCTAGGATATGACTTTCTATCAGGACAAGTTTGTTTTAAAAGAGTATGATTCGTCATTAATTCTTCGATTAAACAACAAATTTATAATCATTCCTTACTAATTATAGATTTTAGTAATGTTTGAACTACAAAGAGCCAGAAATAAATTAAACTGTTTTCCGATGTGATTATTTATTTATAGTTTTTTAGATAAAAGAAGAAATACTTTTCTTGTTTTTTAAACAAATGCAATGAAGGAAAACCTAAATAATATTGAGAATAAATTCAAAGATAAACTTTGTTTCAGTATTGTAATATTAAGAAATCAAATAATTACTTAAAATATCTTAGAGTACTTTTTTGGCAAAGGATGCCAGGTTTTCCCATAGGAGCACCCCAGACTTGACGTTTTGGCACTGAAAAATGTGTGGCGGATCTCTAGTTTTTTGGTTCAGTAAAAATGCAATAACTTGAACTGTAGGATGGACTTTTTAGCATTGTTTGCGGCATTGGAAAGCCTTGGGTCTTCACTTTCAGTCCTATAATAACAATGACAGAAAAATTGAGAGTGGAATGCAGGAGTCTCAAAGAATGCACAAACCTCTGGTGTTACTCCAATTCAGACCAAGGATGCATTCTTCTTCAGTTTCCTCCAAACCTGATGAGCTGATTCCCTTCTGCACTAAGCCTGATACTCAAACAGAGTGGATCCAAGAAACACTGCTGCACTCAAGGCTGTTAAAACAGGTTTTGGGACAGAAATTTAGGGATTGTTATAATGTGGGAAAACAGGGGTAAAAATTAGGATCCTAGATTCTCAATGTGAGAAACCTAGAATGTGTGGCCAGGATTTAGTAATTTGGTCAATCAATCTTGAGCCCCCCTTTATAGGAAAGAAACAAAAATTACCCACTTGAATTTCTCCTTAAAAATAGGCCTCTCCTTTGACTTGGTTTAAGCTCCTTTTGGGATCTGAATTGGACATGCTCCATAGTGGGCTTCATTGTGCTTTAGGTCCCTCTCTCATCCATCATTCATATTCCAATTACTTAATACTATTATAAATGAAGCTCCAAGAAATGATGAGAAAAAAAAAACCATTTGATTCAAGGGAATCAAGTGTCATTAGTTCATAAATTGTTAAACCCCATTAGTTAGGACCAATTACAAAACTGAGTGCTAATTTCATTTTCAACACAAATAAGTGATAATGTTTGTGCATATTCTTGATATAAATCATAAAACACATATTTATGCCTATGTTTTTTATGTAATCAGTTATCTATCTCTAGAAGGCATTGTATGGTGTGAAGCAATCTCCAAGTATATGGTTTGACAAATTCACTCAAATAATGATTGTAGTTAACTATCATCAATGTAATGGTGACCATACCTTGTTTTATCACCATAACCTCTATGAGAATATTTTTCTCCTCATCGTCCAAGTAGATAACATCATTATTACATGCATGATTTTCATTATATAGTTATTTTGAGCCAACATCGTAAGGTTAACTTTGATGTTAAGAACTTAGGTTTCCTTAAGTTCTTAGTCAATTTATAATGTATCTTAGTCAATTTATGATGTGCCTAGAAGTTATATAGTTCTAAGTTTTTAGGCATCGAGGTTTCCCATTCTCCCTGCATAAAACCATATCTCAACATAAATATATTTATGATTTGCTACGTGAGACTAGACTCCTAGAATGTAAAAAGTAAATCAGAATCTCACCAATGCTATGGTGGAACCAAACAATATATCATCCTCTCTTATTAGAGGCTTGTGGGCAAACTCATATTCTTGGCACACATGCTTCTAGACATTTGTTTTATTGATACTGCTCTTAGTCAATTTATGATGCGTCTTAAAGTCTCTTACTTACAGTCTACTAACTGGGTGCTTCACTACCTAGAGGACACCATTGGCATTGGCCTAACCTTCAGAAAGGTAAGCCCGCATTGTTGAAGTTTATATTGATGCTAGCATTGCTAGTTCACATATTGATTAAAAATACAAAACTTTTTAACAATTCATTTTATGTGGAAATTTAGTTTCACGACACAGCAAGAAGTAGAAAGAGGTAACATGTTGAAGCAGAATTGAACGCAATAGTCAAAGGCATCTAATAAACTATTTGTATTTAGAATCTTCTTTGATAACTGGTGCTTCCTCTTGAGCAATCTGTCACTCTATGGTGTGACAATAATTTGGAACCACCCTAGAGCTAGATCCACTTCACCATGAATAGACCAAACACATGGCCTTTGACATCACTTCATCAAGCACCAACTAGCCAACCTTCTAACCAAGGGGTTGACCAAGCTTTAGCATGATTAGCTTATGTCCAAGATGGGCATGAATAATATCATGTCTCTAGTTTTCGGAGAGATGTTATGAAGTAGCGCAAGAATCTCACATGCTATGACATTACATGGAAACTATTCGTCAAGTGGCCCTTTAACACAATTAATATATGTGTATCTTTTTGTTCTTTTTCACAAATGTAATACGATACATATATATATATATATATATATATATATATATATATATATATATATATATATATATATTCTTTTTTTTCACCTTTCTTTATTTGCCTTCTATCTGCCTATTCTGGCCAAATTCCTTCTGTTCTTCAGTGATAGTGATCTCAAACCTTACCATAAAGTTGTGAAATTGTAATTAGTTTGTTAACACTCAGACTGTAATTGACCACTCTGATAACTATTGAAAATTTATGATTCAAAATATAAATAAAACTGTTTCTAATTGCAAAGTGATGGTAGAGTATCATGGCACTACTAAAAAATTCCAAATGACTTTATGTAAATCAATTTCAAAGTTAATATTTCAATTTTCTACTTGATATGTGATTAGGATTAATGATCCAATAAATTTCACAACAGATCATTAAATCCATGCTTGATTGAAAATATCTAAATGTTATGTAGTATGTATATCATCTTATCATTTATAATCAATTGATAGAATATATAAACCTAGTTCATGCCTCTTTGACTGAGCATATCACTTTGAAGACTGAATACAAAAGTGATTTAGGTGTTCTTTACAGAATATCAAGAGGATATTTATTTCTTGAAATGAGATGGAAGGAACTAATGCTTAGGCTTAAACAATGTTTTGGGATTTGCTGATGCGTGACACCTGATTTTACAAGGTTTGAAATGACTTTAATAAATCTTACAGATAAAAAATTAAATCATTCCCTTGACGTCTGCTACTCATGCACAAAATTGAAATAATTTTTTGATCAGAATATATTTGAAAACGCACGAAGGAGCTCTATCTCTACACAGAAATATATGTCTGCAGCCTCTCTCTGTATATATATTTATATATATACATATATCTCATTGTGTGGAGACTCTCTCTCTCTTTATTTATAAATTTATCTCTGTTTCTAAAGTCTCTCTCTGTAACTCACTCTCTAACAAGTATCTCTCTCTCCCTCTAAATAACATGTCTCTCTCACTCGTTCTCTTTCTAAATGACATTTCTCTCTCCCCGTCCCTCTCTCAATATCTATCTCTCTCTCTAAATACCATCTCTCACCCTCTCTCTCTCCTGCACACAAACACTCTCTCTATCTAAATAAAATATCTCTCACTCTTACCCTCTCTCTCTCCCACACATACACACTCTCTAAATAACATATCTCTCACTCTCACCCTCTCTCTCCCACACACACACACTCTCTCTCTCCAAATAACATATCTCTCACTCTCACCCTCTCTCTCCCACACACACACTCTCTCTCTCTCCAAATAACATATCTCTCACTCTCACCTCTCTCTCCACACAAACATGCTCTCCAAATAACATATCTCTCACTCACTCCCTCTAATAATATCTCTCTCACTCTCTCTCTAAATGACAGTTCTCTCTTCCCTCTCTCTTACTATCTATGTCTCTCTAAATACCATCTCTCACTCTCACCCACTCTCTCTCTCTCTAACTAACATCTCTCCCCCTCACTCTCTCTATCAAAAGAACATATTCTCTCTATCTAAATAGCATCTCTCACACTATATCCCTAGATAACACCTTTCACTCTCTCTCTGTTTCTCTCTTAATGACATATCTCTCTCACTCTTTCCATATCTAACAACATCCATTTCGCCAAATAACATCTCTCATTCTCACTCTCCATCTAAATAACATCTCTTACCCTCACACTTTTATCTCCCTTTCTCTCACTCTATCTCTCTCCCTTGTTCGCCCGAAAAAAATCTCTCCCACCCTCTCTCTATAACATCTCTCTTTCTTCCTCTCCCTCTAAATAGCATCTCTCACTCTCTCTCGCTAAAGAACATCTCTCACCCTTGTTGTACCTAAATATGATCTCTCTTCCTCCCCCTCTCTCTTAATAACCTCTCTATCTATCTAAATAACTTCTCTCACTCTTTTTTTCTCTCTAAAGAACATCTCTCTCCCACTAAATAACATATCTTACTCTTCACATTCTCTTCCCTATAGTGCAGGGATGCAAATGGGACAGTTTTTTCGTCCCAGGATGAAAAAATCGCCCCAGCCGCAAGGTTGGACGAAAATCGGGACGGAAATTCATCCCGAGACCTCCGGACCGGACGGTTTTTGTCCACTAGGACGAAAAAACCGCCCCATCCGGGGTTCTCGGACAAAAAAACCGTCCCGTCCTCGTCCCTGCACTAGGGAACGACTATCGTCATCCGTCACGTCACACGTCACAGTGATGGATGACATGACGGTGACAGTGACGGAATTCAGGGGTAGTGACGGTGACGGTGACGCGTGACGAGATTTACATGACAGTGACGGGGTGCCCTGGACGTGTGACATGACGAAGTGGCCGTCACGGATGATGGCCGTGACGTTTATTTAATACTGTTTTATTAGCTCCTCTGCGTAAGAGATGGCAAGATCATGAAATATCGCCGTCCCAAAAGATTAGACTGTAACAAATTAAAAGGGGTCGACGAAAGTTTCAATTTTCAAGGATTCACTGGCTTTCCTAGTCTCGGAATCAATACCAATCAAATGATCGGAGGATGCTGACGAAGAACAAAAACGATTAGAACGGTGATGAGGCTGAAAAAAGGAAAAGCCATGAAAACTACTTGAGAATCAAGCAGAGAAGCGCATGCAGTTGAAGCAATCTGCCGCGTCGGAGATCAAGGAGAAAGAGGGGAAATTGGATCAAATACAAGACGCAGGCCAGCAAGTTAATTGCCAGAAAAGGCAGGAGAATAACAGAGAATCCGTCTGAGAGAGGCCCAATTGGCAACATATTTGCAGTTTTAAGGATGGAATGCTCACCGAATAGGCAAAAGAGAGCGCTGGCGATCCAAAATGGTAACAGAATCAAGCTCAAGGGACGCCCTTTCTTTCCTCTCCCGGATATTCCACTAGTTTCAACAAGATCTCGCACAATCGGAGACAATAATAGGATGAGAAGCGCAAGCAAGGGGAGATTAGAATGAACTGTATAGATAAAGAGAGAGGACAAAGCTGGGGAATGGAGAATGAATGAGCGTGGCGGGTATGTGACGGTTTTTCTCAAAACACCTCAGACGTGTGACAAGAAGGCGACGTGACGAACAGTTCAACACATCACCGTTTGTCACCGAGCGTCATCCATCCCGTCACGTCGGGGGGGGTCACGTCCCGGACGTGCCGTTCCCTACCCTGCACTGATTCTGGACGTCAGACGGGACGATCTTCGTCCCGTCTCATCCATCGTCCACGTCCCGGACGATCCGGAACTATACTCTCCCCCTTTCTGAAGAACATCTCTCTCTCCCCCTCTCCCCCTAAACTACCATCTCTCTCCCTCTAAATAACATCACTCTCTTCCTCCCTCCCTAACTTACCTCTTTCTCTCTCTCTCTCTAAAGAACATCTCTCTCTCCCCCTAAATACCATCTCTCTCTAAAGAACATCTCTCTCTCCCCCTAAATACCATCTCTCTCTAAATAACATCTCTCAGAAGCAGAGAGAGAAAGAGATATACATAGAGAGAGAGAGAGAGAGAGAGAGAGAGAGAGAGAGAGAGATGGCCTCGGCGAAGAGGAAGAACGTTCACTCCAAGGGCAGGCAGAGGACTACCCTCTTCAAAGAACCTCCGGCGGGGCTATTTCCTTCCGGAGAAGAGATTTTGAGACTCTTCATCGTTATCTCGCTTGCCTCCTCCGTCGCCCTCGCTTGCCATCTCCTCTTCTCCTTTAAACATCGCCAACAGATACCCTTCTGTGATAGCGGTGACGAAGCTCTTGGTATGTACTTTATCTCCTTCTATTCTCTTCTCTCTTTCATTCTTTGAGTACCCTTGTGCTAGATTTCAAATATTTTAGCTATGTCATAGGTTTGTCGACATCTGTATAGACTTCCATGAGAAAATTAAGCGAAAAATCAGTTTTTTTATTTTTGGCATTGGCTTTATAGATATCCTTGATTTTTAGCTTTTTCATAATTTTATAGACATCTTTACAGTAATCAATGAAAATATTGAGCTCAAAATCAACTCTGCATCCTTTTCATAGTTTTATAGACATCTTCATAGAATTCCATGAAACAACTCTTTAGCTTTTAATAGGATTCCATGAGAAATCAAGCGAAAAATCGGTTATTTTAGCATTTTCATAGGTTTGTCGACATCTTTCTACACTTCCATGAAAAAATTATGCTAAAAATCAACTCTTTGCTTTTTCATAGGTCTGTTGACATCTCTATAGATTTCCAGGAAAAACTTAAGCTAAAAATTAACTCGTTAGCTTTTTCATAGTTTTCTAGACATCTTTAAAGAATTCCACGAAAAACTTGGGGTAAAAAATTAACTCTTTAGTTTTCTAATAGGTTTGTTGACACCTTTACAGACTTCCATTAAATATTAAACTAAAAATCGACTCTCTAACTATTCCACGGGTACGTGGACAACTTTATATACTTCCACGCAAAAATTAAGGTAAAAATCAATTCTAAAGCTATTTCACTGGTATTTGGACATTTTTATGTACTTGCATGCATAAATTAAGCTAAAATAGAGTTTTTTTTTACCGATTTTTTTTTCTTTGAATTTTTCTCTACGTTATCAAAAAAATTTATTTATTTGAACTATAAAGACATTTTGTTATTAACCAGGAAAAACGTGTTGTAGATTTTTGTGAGCCTTGTCCTGACCATGCGGAGTGCTCCAGAGGCAGGTGGGAATGTCTTCTTGGATACAAGAAGAAGGGCTGGATTTGCGTGGAAGATGGAGAGATTACTAGACAGTTGGAGACTCTTGTTAGTTAAATATCTATACTGATTTTGGTGCTTATTTTATTCCCTTAGGGTAATCAAATCATTGTAAGGGTTTTCTCAATAATGCAGTCTAAGATGATGGAGGAGCATATTTGTGGCGAGTATGCCCAGTTCCTGTGCCGTGGTTCGGGAAAAGCCTGGGTATGTTGCCTGAAAACTCAATTTATTTATTTTTTTATCCGGGTAAAAGATGAAAATTTCTAATCACTTCTTTCCCACAGTTTTCTGAATCTGATGTATTAAACTTTCTGGAGAACCGAATTAAACCTGTAAGTCAGGTAGACAACTCCTATTGGGATATTTTGAGCCAGAACACTATAAAAGCTGTTGCAAACTCCCTGGAGATAAGGATGTCAGCCCTCGGGTACCTCGCCTTTTCTATTTTCTATCAGTTTCAAGTTTTACAAAAAGAAAAATTGGACCTCGATTATTCAATTGTTATTTTCGTTGATATTCTTTTTCGCTTTATGTGTAGAGATAAGGAACTGAAATGCGCAGATAATCTCGTTGAGCTGTATAAACCATACTCTTGCGTTATTGAAGATTGGGCCTACAGAAATATATGGCTTCTGGTCTCGATTTCCTTTTTGGTATGCTAATATGCTCTGTATTTTTCACTTCTTGTGGGACCATTTTATGGTATTTTTTAAATGCAGTTTTTTGTTTATCATTAATTTCAGATACCTGCATCTGCGATTCTTGCATATAGATTACATCGAAAAAGATGCATCTCTAACAGGGCCGAAGAGCTTTATGACCAGGTAAAGTTACTTTTTGATCGCCATCCTAGTACCTTTTTTCTCCTGGGGGGAAATAACTTTTATTGAAGATAATCCACAATAATCTCTGAACATTCAGGGATGTGGCCTTCAGAAGATTAGAAAAAATACAAAGAAGAGACTACGGTATATATAGAAGCTTGTGCAAAAATATTTTTTTTCAGAACATATTGGTCCCTCCTTTCAAGACTTCCAATCTCTGACCACGTTTAAATTTTAATACATGATTTATTTTGAAATACATCCGTGAAAATCCAGGTGTGTGAAATCCTCAGAGAGAGTGCTCTGAGCGCAAAGAGCAAAGACACAGAAGCTGATCCTTGGGTTGGCTGTTCTTGGCTCCGTGATCATCTTCTCTTGCCGAAAGAAAGACGAGACAAAGTCTTGTGGAGAAAGGTACAACTATTATTTTGATCACTTTATTTTACTTCAGTGTGCAATCTTCCCATGCCTCCACCACTCTCTTCATTATATCAATCAGGAATATATAATAACATGTAAAACCAAATCCGGATTTAAGTATTGATCTCTTGAACTGAAAATAAGGAGACATTAAACTAGTATTTTGAGACCATCTACTTCAAAAATAGACATGCGAACAAAGAAAATAATGAACTCTGAAGTTTATTGCCTTTTATGGTCTTTTTCTAATGCATATTTCTTGATTTAGGTGGAAGAACTGATCAGGGAAGATTCTCGGATAGACGAGTACCCAAGGATGATCAAAGGGGAGCAAAAAGTTGTGCTTCAATGGCAAGGTGAAGAGATCGAAATACTGATTTCACTCTATACATTCAAAAGTAAAATTTAATGAGATGTTTTATTATATTTGTGTCAGTTGAAGGGTATCTGAGTTCAGAAATAATGAGGACCAAGGCCAAGACTGCAACCAGGAGGACGAAGGTTCTCGAGGAGGCAAAATAATCAAAGTTTCTTCCCGGCGCTTGCTGCATCGTAGTGATCATAATTTTTCTCCCGCACTGAAAGGGAATTCATGATTCAGCTTCAAAATTGTAAAATATATATGAATCAGAAGAGCCATGTGGATATTGAAGAGTCTCGCCATCTCCTTATGCTCATTTTCCATGCCTTTTTCTTGGGTATGAGCTCATAAGTCAGGTTCTTGCACTTTCTGGTAGTAAGGCAATGTGAGCTGTGCATTCTATTTATCCTTGTACATACATCGTTTCTAAATGAGATTACTACAAATTCAAACTCACTGAAACGTGATTTGATTTTCATTCAGCCATCTCGGTCGACAGACTCATCATCAACTTGCCAATTTGATCAACTGACTCAGCCTGATCCGACCCGATCATCGAATACACTCTTTGGCTGATCTGATCTGACCCAATCGCTTTAGTCGACACCGACTCAAAGTTACTAGTTCCAGTCGATCATTGAACTGTATCTTGTGCGCTGATTCTTGATGCCTGTTTTAGTTATTGGTTTGACTTTGGTACTTATATTTTCACTAGTGGTAAAAGTAGTTAGAACACGGATTGAAGGGTGGTATTAAGAAATGAACAATTGAAAACAGAAGAAGGGGGAGGAAACCCATGATTAAACAGCTCGCACACTTTTTGTATCAGCCAACAACATTTGATGATGTATGATTCAGTGCACAACCTTTTTGTGTCTTTCAACTAGTTGTGAATGGTGATTGGATAATGGAAATAGTTCCAAATATACATTTCTTCACCACGTTTCTTCAGCTACTCTACATCTCCTTGGAGTCTCTTGATCTGACATGAATCACTTTGAAGGGCTTTCGTTCAGCTCCCCCCCTCTATTAAAGGCACAGGTAAAAATCCATCTTCCATTTTTGTTCCTTGGTTAAATCCTAGGTCTTCTTTCTCCCATTTTGTTGCATTGGACTTTCTGGCCTTATATTCCTCATGATTTCTGGCCTTATATGCCTTATATGCGCAAACTTTACTTATATGCCTCATGATTCCTCCTTGAAAATCATAGCCTTTCTCATAGTTTATATCCTTGTTGTCCACCCATAATTATATCAGACTAGCACAAAATGATAGTATGAAATTGAGTCATGTAGCTGGTTCATTCGATGGTTTCATATTAATTACTTAGAAGGAATTATGGGCCAAATAATCAAGATCCACGAAATTATTTCATGTACTTCTGAAAATAACTACATGAAATACAATTTTTTACATTTTTGTTTATGTTTGATTTCAAATTCAGCAAAATATATCACAAATAACAAACGAAAACTTAATGGCGGGGCATGTTATTTCAATATATCAGAGCTGAGTTCTTCAAAAAGCACTCAAACACTTTTTTAAAAAGTTGTTCCTAAAACCTTTCTTCTTCATATTAATTACCAGAAAAATATATTTAAGATGAATAAGAATAATTATCCATCATAAAATCAAAATATTAATAAAATTTTAAGCTATTAACATGGGTATCTGATGATTTAGATGTTATTTATTCACTTTAGTATTTAATATGGCTTATTGCTTGGATGTGTATGTTCATGATCAAATAACTATTGGGAACAAACTAAATTTTGTGTCTCTGCTTGCCTCAGATTTAGTATCATACAAAATTCAAAAAATTCTTGGGTACTTTAAATTACAGAAGAGGTTGATTTCCTGACACACAAAGTTATTAGTTTTAGGAGGGCACCAGAAAATTGAATTTATCCAAATAATGTAAGAAGAAAAAAGCTACAATGTTAAATAAACGTAGAGAGTTATCAATTGATATCCAGACCATGTATACATCAAAATTAGTTTTTAGATGTGACATTTATCAAGCTTAATAACTCTTTCAAGATCTTTTAAGTGATGGGGTGATAATAAACATTCACATTTCTTTGAATTTTCATGTGACATGGGATTATAGAAAGTTTATTGATGGTTTGTTGCCACAACAAATATATTGAATTTATTACCTCAATGAATCTTAAATCTTCTAAACTTCCTATAATTTAGAGTCAATAACATTAGCTATAATCCCATCAACATTCCAAAACCTTTTCCCAACAAATAAGGCTATTGTTGGGAAGAAAAATATTTAGAGGTAGAATATTTTTTGTGAAGGTAGATGATATTTTTCATGTGATGACTTTTCAATAACACAAAGGTTTCGGTCATCAAAATTTTGTAAAATATGCACGTTTTTCTTATTTTAATGAAACTGAAATAAATTTTCTATTTTCAGTAAGAGAGATTTATTAGTTTACCTAATATTTTATGACATGTTTATCTTAAAGTCTATCTGCTCTGAAATTTCTAGTTTTAACTAATAGTACCTACTATTTTCGATTTTTTTCTGAAGATTGAATGTGAATCAATTGTATATAGAATCAGTTGCCTTGTCTAAAGTAGGCCAAAAACTTTCAGTAAATAATTTTATTTATCTAGCACGTCTGTCTTAAAAGGCAAACTCATATACATTGAGAAGGAAAAATTAATCATTTATCTCATAATTTATATAATACTTAGGAAAGTGTAATTATATTTTTTTATGTTATTATTACTAAAACATGTTATGTTTTTTGTAGAACTATTGATTTTTATAAGGACGATTTTTAATATAATTCTGAAGTAAATCATCTACTTAGAATTATATTGTTGGTGATTCTCTGATGGGTTTTATGTTTTTAGAATTAAAATGGAGTATACTGAAGATCATGATCAAGGGTTGCGACCATGTTGTAAAAAAAAAACATGATGTTCAAATGGAGTAGGGATTTATCTACTTGGAGACAAAGAATAACCATGCAATTTTATTACAGTAATCAAATTGATTAAAGTTATTGATTTAAGTATTTGAGACTGGTCACACCTTAGTCAGCATATTCGATATGTGAAAATATGCAAACTGACTTCGAAATATTTTGGTAATGTGAACGCCCAAACTAAGTTTAAAAATTAAAATTAGTCCTTTTCATAATTCTTATCAGCCTCTCCACTTCTTTGCTGATCATCCGCAAGTACTGAAAACAACAATAACACTCTTTATAGACATTCAAAACTTCACTTTATCTTAATCTGCCTCTCTAAGAAAAAGTGAGATTAAAGATTTTTACAGAAATCTGAGGCTCTATTTTATAGATCCAACCATATTGATGGAAAGAGGTGGGAATATTAAGCTCCATTAAAAATTTTCAGCCCGAAACTCCTTCTTGATGGTAAGATATCACGATTTGGATTTAGATTATTTAAGCCCCCTGATTTTCTCTCTCTTCAAAAATTTTAAGACCTAAAAAATCAAAGAACCATTAAATAATTCATAAAAATAGATATTAAGGCATTAAAGTGTTAGAAATTTATGCTTCAAATTAAAATATATATATATCTTTGAATATAGCGCCAAAATGTTCAGGAAGGATTATATTCTGACTCAAAAATTATGTTATTTAAGCATATGATGTCATAGAAACCATTAAAAATACATTAAAAATCATAAAATTACAATATCATTATAAAAAATAATTTTAATCATTTTAGGTTTCATAACACTCATATACAATCAGTTTTATGGAAAGAAATGTGAAAATATCATCATATTAACATATTAAAATGTGTGTTATCTATGATTCATGTATACTCATGTTAGAATCCAAAAAGCTCCCAATAAATATTAAAATTTTATATCAGGTAAATTTTTCTCAACCTCTAATTAAAATTAAGCCAAATTGATATACAGAGATAAATGGGACAATGATAAGTCAACTCCAATTGGGCATTAACTTGATATTAAATATAATGTCAGCTAAAATAAAAGTTATTGATACTAGACTTAAAATCTAAAAAATTAAAATTTAAAGATATTTGATGGACTATAAGTATATCTAAGTTCAACTTTTAAGTAGTTATTAAAATTTAGATGCACTGAAATTCCCACTAATTTAACAACTCTGGTGAAAAACAAAACTCATCACATTAAATTTGGATTCCATTTGGGCTTAAATTTGACCTCCACTATCCAAATGAAATCAATTGTATTTCCTGTCAATAATATTATTTAAAATTTTATATTAATCCTCGGTGAATAAAGGTATGAACTAATTATAAATATAACTATTTGATAATTGAATATAATGTCTCCATGATAACATCCGTTTTAGTAGGTTAATATGATAATGTTTATATCTTTATTCACATTCAATTGATTATATACACATGTGAAAAGCTTAAAATGATTAAATAATTTTTTAATGATGTTCTGAGTATTTTATATATCTTTCGGGATTTTTCTGAGAACATTTTCTGAAAAAAAATTGAGTCAAAATATGATTTTTCCTGAATTTTTGGACATTATATTCATAAAGTTATGATTTTTGTAATTCAATATATATATATCAGGCTTATATTAAATATAATTTGAATTTTGGAAAATTTTATGCCTTTTTATTTCTGCAATGCCTCGTGTAGCCATTCAATTCGTCAAACTGTTATGGCATCGCTAATCGTCACATATATATAATGGTTTTTTAAACGCGATGCCATAATTAAATTTATTTATTAATGATTTATTTTCTCATATTTTTCAATTCAACATGATGTGGCCAATAAAAAAGGACCAAATTTTTTTGCAAGAAATGTTGCACAGAGATCAAAGGCTAGATGATTTAAAATAATAATTATTTTTTCTTTTGACTGGTCAAATATGACAGAGGTGCCAAGTGTGGTGTACACATGTGTCATTGATAACATGCATTTTTAGTACCTTAACTGGACCATATTTACATGTTTAGTTGCATTAAATTAATTATATATGCATGTTATCAAGTTTAAAATGATTAAAACTATTTTTAGAGTGATATTCTTAATATTCTGCATTCTTTATTTCTTTTTGGGGATTTTTCTGACATCAAATTCTAAAATAAAATAAGTTTATAGTCAGAATATGATTTTTCTGGAATTTTTTACATTAAATTTGTAAATATATGTTTTTTCTAATTAAAAATATGTTTATTTGTTTTTTTTGGGCTTATATTTTATTTAATATTAATAAATAAAATATTAGTATATGAAAAAAAAAATCACTAGAAATAAAATAAATCCCTAATGGCCACCGTTCCCTGGCAAAGGCACCAATTGATAATCTCAATTTTAGGGTTAAAATTCATCGTTGGTGATTGAGATTATTCAATAAAAATATATTTAACCGTACTTAAAAATACTTAGTTAGTGATGAGTACGGATAGTCTCCACATGGAACGATGATTAAGGAATTACTTTCTTATACTGGTGATGATCAACCAGAGGATTGATCAAAACAAGATTCGAGTACATGACCTAGTGATATCGATTCAAAATACGTAAGTTGTAGGTTAATTTAACTTAAAGAGAAGAGTAAGTGATTGTGATGGAGATGACGATGAACGACGGTATGAACGAGGATAGTGAATGAATTTTTAGTGGTACGGTGGCGTGGATGAAAAGACGAGAAAAGAGAGTAAAATGAGAGTGCAAGAACGATGATAAACCCTAATCATGTTAACTATGGCGTCGAGAAAGAGACAACGCAAGGCAAAGATACTTACCTTAGATCCTTACGTTCCACGAGGATCACGGTGATTTACAAGTGCCGGAAAGCTCCCCCTCTTCTCCAATGCTTCTCCCACACACCCATGACACAAAGAAAACTCTTGATGGATCTCAAAACTCACTATCTTTCAATTAGCCCACAAAAGTAGGAAGCAAGTTCAAGATGAATTTCACAATGATCCAGGCCTCTATTTATAGATCAGAGGGTATGAGTAGAAGGAAGAGGGGAAGACAAAGCAACGCTGAAAATTTCGGCTGAATCAAAGTTGTATATCAAAAGTTATGGCAGTTTGAAGTTGGAGCAATCCTAGCCTTTGATTTTTCTCTCTCCTTGTCAGCTTCATCGTTTACCGTGCCCAGTAAGAAGTCAAAATGCCTCATATTCCGCGCTTTTTGTCTTCTGCTTGCGTTTGTCTTTTTCTGCGCACATGCTCCTAGGAGAAGACAAAAAGATAAAAGAAAGAAGAAGGAAAAAAACAAAAGAAACACATTAAAAACATGTTTTTTCGGAGGCTGATGTGGCAGCACGTTAGCGCGCCACATCACAATGCGCCAAAAAAAGCCAAAAGAAGCCAAAAAATAGTTTTAAATTTGTATTAAATAAAATAGAGGCCTAAAAATACGTATAAATAAATATATTTTTTCTTTGTTTTAAATGAGTATTTGTGAGTGTGCCACATCACAATGCGCCAAAAAAAGCCAAAAAATAGTTTAAAATTCGTATTAAATAAAATAGAGGCCTAAAAATACGTATAAATAAATATATTTTTTGACTGAGAGAAATCATATATTTCCAAATTTAATGCCAAAAAATTCCAGAAAATCATATTCTGTCTCAAAAATAATATACTTTTAGAATATATTGTTAGAAAAATCCTTAAAAATGTAGAAAAATTATAAATTGGTTCTAAAAATAGATTTAATCATTTTAAGATTGATAACATGCAAATATGAGTAATTTAATGCAGAAAAATATGTAAATATATAATCATATAAGGCGCTAGAAATGCATGTTATCATACATCAAGTGTGTTCTTGGTGTCTTGGATGTGAGGGAAGAAGCATTGGAGAAGAGGGGGAGCTTAGTAGCACTCGTAAATCATCGTGATCCTTGCGGAACATAAGGATCTAAGGAAAACATCTTCGCCTTATGTTATTTCTTTTCCTAACATCATTGTTAGCATAATTAATGTTTATTTTCATCTTTTCACTATCATTCCACTACCTTACGTACCCATTATCTCATATCTTGCTCTACCATCACACTATTCACGCACTCGATCGCTATCGTATCTGTCACATCCTTTACCTTGTTCTCGTAACACGTCACGTAATTCTACTTTTATTTCCTCTTGTTTTTGCTAATTTTAAGTTTGACTTATAACTTTCACAACCTTTTACTTGATATCACTATCCAGCTTATTATATTCTCGTCTTTATCTTTTCTCGTATCATTAATCAATATAATAAGAAATTTAAATCCCTAATCATCATTCCGGGTGGAGACGATCTGTACTCATCACTAGCTAAATATTCCTAAGTACGCGTAAATATATTTTTATTGAATAATCTCAATTACCAACGATGAATTCAGGCTCTAAATTTGAGATAATCAGTCATCCTATGATTGGATTTTAAAGGGGAAAGCATTGATGCGGTGCACGCTTACACGCCGCCACGTCAACTGCCACATACTTATTAAATGTTATTGCTATTATTTTCTCTTTTTCCTAGGGCCAACACATGGCGCGATGAGAGCCGGTGATCGAGGATGTCGCAGGGCAATATGGGCCATTGATTTCATTTAATGGGATGATAATACAAAACCCTAACAGAACGACAGGATGGGCTGAGAAGGATGAGGAGAGAGAAATATTTTGATTAAATCAACATCTAGGAATTGACCAACTTCCTGACTTGATATCTGAGGATCCAAAACTCTGATTGAGCTGAAACTTTAAGGGTATTTTCTTCTGTATGTCTTCTATCCATCCATATGGTTGTATCTATAAATTGCGATCCCAATATTTGTGAAAAAAATATCTTTGAGATTACTTCCTACTTTAGAGGCAAACTGAAATAAAGTGAAATTTTTGAAGGTCTGTTAGGGTTGTTCTTGGTGTCTTTAGTGCTTGGAGAGGGTCAATAGAGAAGAGGGGAGACTAATCTAAATCATAAAGATGCCTTGATCCTGCAGGAACATAGGTTTCTAAGGTTAACCTCATGCATTGAGTCTTAGTCAACACATTTTGGTAGATCATTTATAACTCCCATCCATCATCAACATTCATCCTCATCCATATTCATCCCTATCTATCATCTTCTACCATCCACCCCAAGTGTCACCTACGCCTTCTCAAACTTTTCATGTGTCTTCATCTCTAATCTTCTAAGAAAACCTAGAGCTCCATCTACCTCCATTTCAATCCTCGTCCTATTTCAATTTCACAACCTCCATCATCATGATCCAATACTAGTATGATACTCATATCATCTTCCTAAATCACTTCTACCTCTGTCATGACCACTATCATCATCCAATCACTAACTCTTGTGCTATACATAATCCTTCTCATGTTATAGAATCCACCCCATAGAAAGAGCTATTTTTTAAGATCTGTTTCCCAGTGGAGATGACCCTAGCTCATCACTATCTCAATAAAATATTCTAAGGGTACAAAAATATTACCTATTAAACTAAAATTTAAAATGACATAATTTTGAGTTTATCAGTCCACTTCCCTATCAATCAAAATATTGACTCTCAAACAGCAATATGATGGAAGAATTATTCTACACACTTTTAAGATCTCCATGTTTATGATTAACCGACACTGAGTTTTGATAGCAATGGGTTTCTTACATTTCAATAGTTCTTAAAGTTTATTAAAGTTTTTTATGAATTTATTTATTTATTGAGGATTAATATTTCTTTTGAAAAATACATCACACTTGCTTATCGACCCTCCAAGAAAATTAAAGTTTGAATCATGATAAATTACATTGAAAATTGAAGATAGGATACTTTAATACACTTTATTAAAATTTTAGTATATTAGTCAAATATGTTGCCTATTTTTTCTAGAATTGCATCAAGGTTAAAACCAATTAGAAAATTATTTAATGGAAATTAATGTAAAAACTAAATGTTTAAAATTTCACTCACACACCTTTTTTTATTTAGAAATTGGCAAAATCACGGTGCCGGGTACGTCCAACCCTGCGGTTGTGCCCATAGGCTGATCCAGCAATGCCCTGGATGCCACCCAAGGGTTTCATATAGATAAAATAGATTGTTTACTAGTGTTTGTAGGCATGGAGTGAGCATAAATATCCCAAATACACTCGGATCCCCCTCGTCCATGCCCATGTGCAGGAAAGGAAAAAGATGCATATGTGATACCTGGCAGGTGCTTGGAGAAAGTTGCTCGTGCCGACGGCTCTCCGGATCTCCCCGCAGAGGTGATGATGCATGGAGTGTGGGGAGCCCTCCCCGCCATCGACAGGTGGCATCGATGGTGCGTGGCAGGGACATCAGTCAAGCGAGAGAGCGAGCACTTCCGCCTCCCAGACTTCATGCAAGATGCCAATCATAGGGGCCAATCTCAAGGATATGTGTACGCGTGGCAGCAGGAGAATGGGGAGTCGGCGTAATAGATGCGATGCATGGAGGGCAGACCAATCCGCTGGCTACAGATGTCAGCGTTGAGGTGCATGACAAATGGAACTATTAGGCAAGAGGGTGGGCTCTCCCGCCACCAACCCTCCATGCAATCCGCCACTTCCATGACCGCTCCTTCGATAGTTTCCAACGCATGCGAAGAGCCGACAAGCCAAGGCATTCAACGCGATAGCATCCACGAGCTGCCGGAGGGAGTTGTTGCTAAGAAAAGAAAAAGGAGGTAGGGGTTCGTATGTGTACCGCGTGGTTGGCAAGGGCATCTGTTGTCTGATTTCCCTCACATAGCTAGTGATGAACATTAGTTGTGCAAGGGCGGCACCACATGATGTCCTACCATACGAGCTAAAGCCGCATGACGTTCCTCGCAAAGGAGTAAACCATCACGTATCGCCATAGCCTCGACTACTATATTAGTCTGAATGCCAAAAAAGATGAAAGCGCAAAGATAATTCTCATGTATGGTCACGGAGGATACCACCTCTCTCGGCTGGACCTGGGTTCCCTTTGGCCGCATCATCCATATTCAGTTTGAGGGTGCCGATTGGCGGTGGATGCCAACGAATAACCTGTAGTCGAATGCGAATGGAGGCGAGGGTCACTAAAATGCCCCAAGAGCGAAGGAGGTCGCATGCGAGGTCTGAGCTGTGGGTGCGAAGTGGTATAAGATGGTGGGTGCATCGTATCCATTGCTTGACTCGTTGCATGATATCCAATGCGCGCATGGGAGTTCCTGCAAAACAAGAAGAATTTCTCCCTTTCCATATCTCCCATAGTAAGTAAGCTATGATGACATGGAGGAAGGAGCTATGTTTAGAGCATGTTGGCAAGAGATACATCTTGCAAAAACACTCTAAAGGTGTTAGAGTAGAGGAGGTATCGAGGAGTGGACTCCAATGGTGTATGATTTGGCACCAACAGTCTAGGGTTGTCTCACTATGGAAGAAAAGGTGCTCCATAGTCTTAGCTTGGGGAGATGCGGGGAAACAATGGCAACGCGAACTGAGGGAGTGACCAATACTAGTCACTCGATCATCAGTTGGGAGGCCACGATGCAAGAGTCTCCAAAGAAAGAAGGAGATAGGAGTAATGATCGCCAATTGCCATATGCTGCAACCCCAGGGCTGGATGGGGGATTTCTCACGGAAATGTTCCCAAGAAGATTTACAAGAGTAGGACCCATTGAGGGAAAGTGTCCAAATAGCACGGTCGTGAGTGGTCCGGATGGGAGTACGCTGAGTGTGGGATAACATGTCTAATGGGAGGCCATGCTTCTCCCAAAGGCATGGCGCAGGTGATGTGGTACAAAGTGGGGCTGATGAGAAACTGTGCCCATGGGAAACTATGCCACGGTCAGTCGTAGGTGATGTGGTACAAAGTGGGGCTGATGGGCTAAAGGCTCGTCTACGAGCCATGTGTCATACCAGGCACTAACCGCACCTCAGCCGAGATGCCAACGTATGACCTTAGCTATCTCTAGCCAATGTCGCTACCAAGTCTGCCATTTGCGATGACCTTGGATATCTATCTCTCTACGAGCCCACTTGTCATACTTGGTTGAGACGAAACTTCCCGATGGGGAGTGCGTGGTATGCATACACCGCACATGCTTCTTTTGAAGCATGTGTTGGACGTCTTGAAGGCATCTAATCCCTAGACCCCCCTCTTTCGTTAGCCGACAAGCTTTCTCCCAAGAAACCCAGTGGTGGTGACTCTCTTCCTCGAGGTGACCTGACCATAAGAAGCGTCCACAAAGTCACTCCACAGAGCGAAGGACTGTGAGCAATAGTGAGTGGACCGCTAGGGTATGCAGCCGGATACTCCCGAGCACATGTCGAATAAGTTGGATGTGTCCTCTAGGGGAGAGAAAATGAAGTTTCCATCACTCTAGTTTCTTTCTCATTTTGGCGAACAAGGCATCAAAACAATGATGCCTAGCTGTCCGAGAAAGATAGGGCATCCTAGATAATTGAAAGGGAGGCATCCTTGTGTGTATCAGGTATAGTGTTGGATAATCTAAGAGCGCTTTATAGTGGTGGACGGACCTACCATAAAGCTGCTCTTTGAGGCATTGACGACATGGCCAAAAGCCCGCTCGTACGTTGTGAGAGCACTCATGAGTTTCTTAAATGATTTTTTAGATCTGTTAAGTAAAAGTTTGGCATTATCTACAAATAAGGAGTGCGAGAGGATCGGGCATCGCCTTTTCGTAAAGTATGGTTGGATGAGGCTGCGGGTGATCGCTTGTGTGAGCGATCGGCTGAAGACTTCCTCCATCAATATGAAAGGATGGGTGCGACGGGATCACCTTACCGTAGACCCCTCATGGCCGTGAAGAAGCTAGTGGAGTTTCCGTCCACCAGGAGGGAGAAGTGATTCTCTCTGATGCACGCATCAACGAGAGCAAGGAATGTATTAGTGAATGCAAAGCGACATAACACTTCGGTAAGAAAACTCCACTCGACTCGATCAAAAGCTTTTTCCATATCCAATTTGATGTCACTCATACACCTTAATTTGTAATAAAAATGTATATGATCATAAATTATTAAATGAGAAAATTACAAATTAATAATTAAAGGATAAAAATCAAGTGAATAAGATAATTACAGTAAAATCCATACATATATTTGGGTTGACTTAAAATTTTCAGAAAAATTGAATAATGACATGTTATCAGAATTAACTGAAAGCAAGGTACAAAGTGATAATATTTCCCATATACCAGTAGAAAACAAATTATACTCATTAAATGACATAATAAATCACATAAATCAATGGACATGGCAAAGTTCAAAGTTACTTATCAACAAATCAAATGAAATGAGAATCGACTACTTTTAGTCTAGATTATGTGGAAAACTTCATTACTTACCTGAAATTATGACCATAAATTTATAATGTTCTCTACTTCCATGGACATTTGAGTTTAGATCAAAATGAATATTTTTTTACCAAGATTTGAGTGCGTAATATATTCAAGGGGTATTTCACTCATTAACGAGAATGGTTAACACAAGTTGTTTCATGTAGTTAAAAACTGAGGCTCTTTCCGTTATCTTAGGAGATTTTTTAAAGGATAAGATATAAATATGAAACTAGTGTGGTGAAAGAATGACATTTCCCGACACCACAATATTGTCTCAAATGCTGAACTTCAATAGTTTGTGTGAGATTTGATACGAAGATAGAGGGCTTGAATAAGGGAGAGATTGATATAGCCGTCTATCACCAATTTCATTGGGTGAACCAATGGAGTGAACTTATAGACGGGGATAATGACACCACCTTAGTACAAGAATAATGTAGAAATACGACTTGAATCTAGAAGCCTCTCTCTAGTTGAAGTAGAAAGTAGGGCGATCGAAGAGAAAGAAAGCGACGGAAATTAGAAAATAGGGTTCAATGTTCTTGACAAGACATCCGCATATATTTATATGGGATATGAGAGAAGAAAGAGAATGTGGTCGCCATGGTAGTTTTGATGTCGTGTTCGCCATGGTCCTGTACTCTGACTCGGTAGTGGAACGGGAAATCGCATATTGTTTATGTGATCTCCATGTGACCAGATTGCCCCCACATAAGTGGCGTAGCCACCATGAGACTTACGATCCTCCTTATCACCCACGTATCCTGCATAAGAATAAGCCTCAACATGTAGATGGCCATGCCTCTGGTACAATAGGCCTTTTCTAGAGGCTCGCTTGATGTAGATGAGAACACGATATACACCGTCAAGGTGTACTACACAAGAAGCTTGCATGAGCTGACTCAATACACTCACTACATATGCAATGTCAAGGCGTGTCATAGTCAGATAGAGGAGTTTACCAACCAAACGACGATATTGGCCCAGGTCCACCAACAATGTTGTTGCCTTATCCCACCAATCGACATTTGCCTCCATAGGAGAAACTACTGGTTTACATCCGAGCATACCCGTTTCTTCCATGAGATCTAATGCATACTTCCGCTGGCATAAAACCATGTGGTCGGGGCGATAAGCACTTTCAAGACCAAGGAAGTACCATGGTGGGGAGAGATCACACGTCACAAAATGCTGACGAAGATAAGCCTTGGTGCAGCAATCTCGGCCTCGTCATTACCAGTGATAATAATACCATCAACATACACAGCTAACACAACGCACCCCACAGGAGTTTGCTTGCGCATAACTATGGGATCGGAGAGAGTGGAGACGAAGCCATAAGCAAACACAACTTGGAGAACTTTTGAAACCAGACGTGAGGGCTTTGATTCAAGCCATAGATTGTTTTGTTCAAGAAACATACCATAGAAGACTCCCCCTGAGCAACATACCTAGGAGGTTGCTCCATATAGACTTGCTCTGCCAAGTCTCTATAAAGGAAGGCATTAGAGACGTCAAGTTGATGAAGAGACTATGCCTGATTGAGTGCCACCGAGAAGAGGACTTGAATAAAGCTAAGACGGGCCACTAGAGAGAAAGTCTTAGTATAGTTGAGACCAGGCCTAAGAGAAGCCGCGAGCAATGAGACGCGCCTTGTGCTGGGCAATAGTACCATCAGGATTGTACTTGAGGGAGTACACCCACTTACAGGAGACAACGTTGGTATTGGACGGACGAGGCACCAGCTGCCATGTGTCTTGCTGAAGAAAGGCAACATATTCTGCATCCATAGCCGTCGTCCACTCTGGTACCTGCAAAGCTTCAAAATACGATTTGGGAATTGACCCATTGATGACGGAAAGGGCGAAGGTGTGATAGGACGGAGAGAGATGAGTAGAGGAAACATGATGGCTAATAGGATGTTGAGTACATCGACGTGTGTCTTTTCGAAAGGCAATAGGAAGGTCAAGGTTCAAGGGAGGAGGGGCAGGTACCGATGATAGAGGTGCGGGGGAGGATACAGGGTCGACGAATGGATCGACGAGTGGAGGAGATGTAGGGATTACAGTCTCAAGAGCAGGAAAAGGTGCGAAGAGTGGTGGAGAGTCGGGACCAGATGAAGAGTCGGCTAGGATGGTGGAAGAAGAGGATGCGGTAGCGGAATCGGAAATGGAAGCCGAGGAAAGAAGAGTGAGAAGAGGGCCTCCAGCGTCAAAAGGAGTTATAGAGACGGGTGAGGGAAATAGGGGTGATGGTGTGAAATATGGAACATCCTCATGGAAAGTGACATTGGCAGATGTGATGCAGCGGCGTGCACAGGGAAAGTAGACTCGGTAACCTTTTTGAGTCTTGGAATAACCAACGAGGACACCCTTGAGAGCACGCAAAGAAAGTTTGGATAACCGAGGGGTGTGATCTCGAACACATGCAGTGCAGCCAAAGACTCGAGGATGTAAGGAGAATGTGTCTGCATTGGGATGAAGCCGCTGAATAGGAACATCCCCACTTTAACGCAACAGATGGAAGGCGATTCGCTAATAATGTGGCAGTCAGAACTGCATCGGACCATAGATACATGGGAACATGCATAACAACCAACATGGTACACAATATCCAAGAGATGTTGATGTTTCCGCTCAGCCACTCCATTCTGTTGGGAGGTGTAGGGGCAAGTCGTCTGATGGATAATCCCTTTCTCTGCACAAATGGTCCCAAAGAACGTTGTACAAATTCCAAGGCATTATCCGTATGAAGTACCTTCGAGGTGGTAGCGTATTGTGTAATGATCTCCATCACAAATTGTTGAACCGTGTCTAAGACTTGTTTTCGGCTCTATAGAATGTACATCCAACTGCATCTAGTGTAGTAATCCACGAAGACAATGTAGTATCTCCCCCCGAAAGGTGAGGTGTGCTGAGCAGGGCCCCATACGTCGCAGTGCACAAGATTGAAAGGTCGAGCGGAAGGTATGCCGGTGCATGCAGGATATGATGATCGATGATGTTTCCCTAGTTCACACGATTCACATTTGAAAGAACACACATTAATCCATGGTAAGGCTTCTTTGAATTTTGCAAAACTTGGATGTCCCAAACGACAATGCCATAAAAAGGAGTTTTGGGAAGAACATTGGGATGCAGAAAATGAAAACAAAGCAAGTAGTCTAGCTGATGGCGAAGCAGGCATGAGCTCATAGATTCCCCGTCCATTCTCATGGCCCTGTCCAATCCTCTGCCCCATACGAAGGTCCTGGAAGATGCAATGATAAGGATAGAAGAAAACACCACAGTTGAGGGGTTTGGTAATAGCACTGATGGAAAGCAGGTTTGTGGGAAAGTCGGGAACATAAAGGACATTGTGGAGGGCCAAATAAGGTGTAGCGTGAGTGGATCATGACCCCTTTACAGGACACGAACGACCATCAACGATGTAGATGTCAGGGTGTGAGGCGTTGGGGGAATAGGGTTTTAAGATGGAGGAGGTACTCGTCATATGAGCCGAAGCTTCTGAGTCAATTATCCATATCAGATTAGAAGCTGAGAGGCCGGACATAACTTGAGTGGAGGAGCTTCCTATGGTGTAGGAAGCTGGACTAGTGGGGAGAGAGGCCATACTAGTTGATGCACCCTGCGAAGTGTGCATAGCGGATGCGCGGGAAGCCTAGAGATATGCAAGCTCTATACGTGAGACCAAGACCTGGTAGCCTACAACAGATGAGGCGGCGCGGACATAGTGGACATCATAGAAGGACCTGAGGCGCTCGATGCGGTCTGTGTGGATTTGCACCCATAGGCGGCGAGTACCCATGCTGGTTTCCCAAATTCCTTCCAGAACTTCTCAGAGGGATGCGTCAGCTTCCCACAATACTTGCACGGAGGAAAAGCATTACGTGGCTTTCCAGAGATAGGCCCCTTGCCCAAGTGCTTCGGGGGACCTCCAGATCCACTAGATTCAGCTAGGGCACAGATGTCGGTCGGAGGTGTAGGCGACAAGGTAGGCACACTGTCATGAGCCCAAAGTGTTGCAGAAAAAATTTCCTTGATAGGCATCACCCGATAACCAGCAAGAACTTATCCACGTATCATATGGGCGAGCTGAGGCTTCAGCCCACTCAGGAATGCGCCAGCCCGAAGCTCGTCTCGGTATCGAGTCAATGTGTCGGGATCAATAGACGGAGGCTAATACACTGGTATATCGGTAATGATGGACTCCATCGTGCCATAATAGTCCTAGAGTGAGTGAGAACCCTGCTTACATGAAAATAGATCTTCATATAGACGAACGGTCTTATTGACATTACTCTTGTTGGCGTACATCATTGCTAGTCGTTGCCATAAAGCACGAGTTGGGCGAGTTCGACTGATAGATTGCATGATCTTTATGTCGATGCTCTCACACAGCCACGTACATACTGCCGATTCAAGGTAACTCCACTTGGCATAGGTCGGATCTGACTTGATCGGCGGAGGATCCGTCAGGTGATGTCGAAGCCGATGAGCATTCAAGAATTCCAGGAATACAATCGACCATGAACTATAATTTGTTCCGTCAAATGTATATGACGGACGCGTGAGAGTCGTCGTGATCGAGTGCCTCATGGGAATTGGGCCAAGAAAATCCATTTGGACGGAGGATTCTGCTTCATCCGCCATGAACGGGGATAGAGATAGGAATGCCGCCTATAACAATGCCTCCGGAGAGAGATGTGCTGAAGGGAAACCGCCGCCTGATAAAGATCAGTGACTGGCCTAGAAGGCCTTGATGGAGACCCCTTGAAGAACGACGCCTAATAAAGTCGGCAGGAGGGAGACCGCTACCTGATGAAGATTGGCGCCTGGCCTGGAGGGTGCGTGATGAAGATATGTGGGAAGAATGCCTAGAAGGGCCACAACCTGATGAAAATCGACGCCTGATGAAGTCGGCTGGCAGATCGGCGCTTGATGAAGACACTAGGAAGGATCACCGCCTGATGAAGTCGGTTGTCGCCTGGAAGTTCACTGCCTTCAAGGATGGCCGCTGTTAAGGGGAAGACACCGTCAAGAATAACTGGGAAGGATCGCCACTCCCGATGCTCTGATACCAAGTAGAAAGTAGGGCGATCGAAGAGAAAGAAAGTGATAGAAATTAGAAAAATAGGGTTCAATGTTCGTGACAAGACGTCCCCATAATTTTATATAGGATATGAGAGAAGAAAAAGAATGTGAGCCCAGAGTGGACCCACTAAAGAAAGAGAGAGAGAGAGATATTCCAACAAAGTAGCGAAGTAGTGAATCCCCTCAACTAGCTTCTCCAGCCCAGGAGTCCACGAGCATGAAAACAATATCTAACAAAGAGAACAATCTAAGGGGAGAAACAAGAGTTTCGAAAAAAAAAATTCATTCAAATGATCGCCCTTTTGTACCCTTCTAGGGTACAGAAGGTTTAGGGTCATCCATACTGAAAAGACAACTCAAAACATTGACCCAAACAACTTTGAAATGATTAAATAAAAGATCTGTTGCCTTACAAGCCTGAGCAGAGATATTTTGTAAATTTTGGGGCCTATAGAATATGTCAAAAGATACTGTGTGGCTCAAGAAGAACCTAACAAGACAAAATAGAAGATTTCCATCTGAACTACGTCTAGTAGACTTATTCTACAAATTCTGGTAGAAGAAAAATCTATCAAAGGATTTTCTAAGATAAAAATCTGTCAGCTATGTGTCAAAATAAAATATGAGTATATATTGTCTATCAAAAAAATCTATTAGAGGAATTTGTGGTCTCTAGGTACTTTTTTGCAGATCTTGTCATCTTCAAGAAAGATCTCCTTCTCGAGGCACCAGTTGCTGATGGTCTCAAAAAATGGGCTTAGAGGCTAAATCAGATAATATGATGGCATGAAAGAGTTTTTAGAGAGTATAACTAAGTGTTATAATACCTTTAAGTGGGGGAGACTCTGTCGAAATTTCACTTAACACTAGGCATTGACCTTACCTTAGCATTTTAATCTACTGTGATCCTCGAAGAAACCCTTCTACATACTCTCTTTATTTAATATGTTTTGAGTTAGGTTGCACTTAAATCTCTATCCCATTATGTTATGCTACAATTAATGGCCTAAAATTTTTAAAATATTGATCCCATATGTGGCATATTAAGAGTTGAGCTTATAAACTAGTGGTGTCCATGGTCTCTTTGAATTAACCCCTATTGGAAAGATACTGAGAGCCAACTATGGGTTCCATGTGCATCCAACCCCATGGGATGTTATCTTGAAAATTCGTGTGAATCCCTATAGTTAGGTTCTACCACAATCAAAGATTTATCTCGAGATTCATGTTTCAGAAGAAACAAGTAAAATTGGATCTTAAAAAAACACACAATGATTAAATAACATTGTGTAGAATTGAATCCGTTATTGTTTCATTCATTTAATGAGCTATCTCAAGCATCTGGACATAATTATACAATCCTCTCCACTTATTGCTCTTTTACTTCTACTATAGGGGAGGGTACTCAAGGAGAAGGGAGATGAAAGGGGTAAACCTAGGAGATATTTGGACAGGTGTTTCTCACCTTTAACTTTTGGTCATTTTATTAAAAAGCCCTCACACATTAAGTGTGTCCTTTGGTGTTTAGTAAACCTTATGTGTGTGACCTTTTAGGCCTGTGTACTAGTCGAGTTTATGACTCCATTAGCCCAATAGTGAACTCGATTGAGGCATAGAAGTGTGATTCACTTGCAGGCCGAATAATGCCATCACATATTACTTCAAGCCCATCCATATGTTACACCTAGATGCCACTTGGGATGGCAGATTTCAATCTCAATGAGCCTTAAAACCTTAGAGATGGTGCAAAATATATTTTATCCTTGAAATAATATGTGTTTAGTTTATTTTATCATATTCTTTGCTTTATTTTTATTTTTTTGAACCATATTATCATATACTCTATGTTGCTCTATTATTACACAGAAAAACCAAATAAAAAAGGTAATTTAAATAAGTAGCCCATAAAATTTGTTCAGTTTTCAAAAGTCAAATGATGGTAGACAAGTGTGTTCTTCCTCGTTTGTATTATTAACCACTTGAACTGAGACCAGAATTTGATTAGCTCAACAATAGAGGATGGAAATATATTTTTATGACGTAAAAGGTGAAACGATGTTAAACCATAAATTAAAATGAAATTAGTGCGAATTGGAACTTTCGTTAATGTGCCTAGAGTACATGAAAATTTATGAAATAAAGGATAGAATCTTCGGACAACTAATTTTTCGCATTATAATAAACAAATGATGTATATTATCCAATACCTTTTAACCTTGTAAAAGGTCAAACTAGGTAAGCAATAAAATAGCACAAAAATGTGGTGACGTGTGAAATAAGAATAGTTTTCATGGAATACATGAAAGAGCATATACCGAATAATACCACACATCATGTAAACTAAATTTATGCATCTGGAGGATATCAATTATAGATGAATTGATGAAATTCATGTCATCCATCTCACGTTAATAGATAATCATGTTTCATTTTTGGATGTCAATGTTGGCTTTATTTTCCATTATATATATATATATATATTTGTGAAACAATATTCGATATAAAAACTCAACAGAATAGAAAATTTTTTTCCCTAATTTCAAAATTTTCCATATAATGAATTCAAATGCCCAATGAATTCCGAATGAAGAAGTTTCATGAACTCATATCATACTTATATTGTTTATTGATACATCCACTTAAAAAATATGTGCATTAAATAAACATGAAAATATTTGTATCAAAGTTCAATAAACCCATAAAGCTTCTAAAGGTTTCAATGCATGAATTACTCCAAATGATGCATAGTTGAAATTTAAGATATTTTAAATGGAATGCATGCGAATGCAAGAGTTTGATGATAGTATGAATTAAAAAAATGTGTTGCATTTATTTTACGTATGCAATAAAAGTAACTCTGTCGGTAATTATTATGTTATATACATGTTAGATACATAATTTGATGGCATTTTAGTAATAGATATGGATTAAAATGCTAAATTATATATATGCTACACTCCATGTGTATTTACTTATCTACTCATAAGCTAATATTATTGGGATAAGTAGCAAATCATGAAAAGTAACTTTTCCAAATTATATTATTTTATTTACTCTCAAAATTACATGCATAATTCAACTGGATTTTATGGTTTTCTTTTTGTCTTTATATTAATGATGCATGAAGACTTATATTGAATAAAAATACTTCTCATAGATGTAAACATTAGATTAAGGTTGTTAGCATTGAAATATATATAAAAAGTTTAGGATAAAATTTGAAAAATAACTAATCAAATTAGTATTTTATCATCATAATTCAGTCACCATTGCACGTATCCTTGGACTTAATTAAAAACATCACATGGGAATAATAATGAACATTAATGAACATCATATATAAAAATATGCAAAAAATTATGAATAAAGACGTTAAATTTGAGGTTGTATTGCACACCTTATAATTCCATCATTTAGTTCCTTTAAAATTTAAAAAATAGAATAATTTTTATAAGAAATATAATTTTCCTCAGAATTATTCTTGAAATATAATATTCACATGAACAAAATATTTTGTGAAGAAATTAGTGGTTTTTATATAGATTTTTTAAAATGAGAGGCAATATGACATTTTCTTTTCACGACGAGAGACAAATAACTTGATATCCTTTGTATTCTTCTTGAAAGGGTGAATACATTTGGATAAACAAAAAAATAAGGGCAATGTTGTGACATAAGTTTTTGAAAGAGAAGGCAATCGACATTTTTGGGGACCCATTGAGGTTTTTATTTTAAGTCCCATATGCACACCTAGCAAGTGATAACTACTATACCAAGTTTAGGAGCCTATTTAAACCAATAAACTCCTTGAAACATTAACATATTACATTTTTTTACCCGACACATTTACATATCTCGGTGGGCCTAAGATCTAGTACTTAACAATATTTGATTTAAAACTGAACCTAATTAATGCATTATGAAACATAAGGAACTCGTGTTCTTTAACTGTACACATTTACACATCTCACTGGGTCTAAGAGCCAATACTTAGTAGTATTGGAATTAAGAATGAAATTATTTAGCACATTATGAAACATGATGAACTTATTTTCTTTGAACCCACACATTTATACATCACACTGTGTCTAAGAGCCAATCATTCATAGTATTTGAAAAAAAAAAACCTATTTAACACATTATGAAAGATGAGTAACTTATGTTATCCTTACACATTTACACATCTCACTGAGTCTAGGAGCCAATACTTTATGGTACATGAGTTAATAATGAACTTACATATTTCTTAAATAAAAAGAATGAACTTGGCACATTATGAAACATGTTGAACTTATGTTCTTTGATTCTACACATTTACAAATCTCACAGAGCCTGAGAGAAATACATTTTTTTATTGGAAAAAATGCGGTGTCGGGTACGACCGATCCAACCGTGGCCTGGATGCCACCCAACATGGACTCCACTCACCCACACCTATGACATAAAAGATAAATATATAATAGTGATACTGCTGGATGTTATACCGTGCTATCAGCTCCTTCATGTCCCTTGGAATTGGCGATGCATGGAACAGATGTAAGAGAATACTTAACACTAATTGATATAAGAATGAACTTATTTAGCACACTATGAAACATGATGAACTTTTCTTTAACCCTACACATTAACACATTCCACCATGTCTCAGAGACAAAACTTAATCAGCACATGATGGTAGGGAACGACACGTCTGGGACGTGACGCCCTAGACGTGACGGGACGGCACATCCTAGGATTTCGGAAAAATCCATCACGTTCGTGTCACCGTCATGGTTTGCGGCGTCCCCGTCACGTCCCCGTCACCAGATGGCATCACCGTCACATGTGATGGGAAAAACAACCATGCGGAGGAGAGAGAATTGGAGGGGCATATCTCCAATTATCTTTGGAAGGCATCCTTTTGAGCGCGTAAATCAATGCAGGGATTTTTCTGCAAAAAGCCAAGAAATCAAGCTACCAACACCACATGGCAAAATGTCGACCGTCGAACAGCTTAAATCTAACAATTTTTAAGCTTTTTTGGTCATTTTTAAAAATTAGTGACGGCCGTCATCTGTGACGGCCGTCCCGTCACATCACTCGTCCGAGGCCCTTCGTCACCGTTGCGTCACCGTCACACCCAGTTCTTCATCCGTCACGGTCATGGGCCCCTAATTTTGTCACCGTCACCATCACGTCATCCGTCATGTTGCCGTCACCATGACGTGTGATGAGACGGATGACGGCTGCCGTCCCCTAGACTAACATGACTAGCATCATTTCATCACCACAAAAAAATCTCATCTTGACCGTCCATCAAGTGGACCTCCTTCCATGATGGTGATCCCAATCCGCCAACCATTTCCTTATAAAGGGCGGGAAAAGAGAACATTTGATCGTCTTCAAGCTCTAGCCGAAGATTTCAAGAACGAGAGAAGCCATGGAAGAAGAAGAGCCCTAGCTCTGGAGCTCGATGGGTCCGCGGAAGAGACCTTCCTCTTCGTCTTCCTCTTCGAGGAAGCCAAGTCAGGCCGTTCGCCAGTCCCAGCCTGCAAAGTTCGGCATTCAGCATTTCTTCGAGCGCCACACTCAGGCTACCGCTGCGGCCGTCGATTCTGCGGATGCCCATTTTGATGGCGCAGACTCTCAGTTGGATCCACCGGAGAAGGCGGAAGAAGAGAACCCTTCTCCGATTTCCCCGGAAGCTACCCGTGCTCCGCTGCCCAAGCGCGCCAGATTCTCTCCTGGGATGGTAATGTTGATACTGAAGTAACATCTGGATTTGGGTTCTTTAGGATGAGCGAATTTAAGAATATGCAATTTTTCATCCCGCAGATGACTGTTAATGCGACTAGTAATATGATTTTTCTTACTCGATCGTTTATCATACATGTGACGGTAAGAGTTGAGACTACTAGTTTTGGATCCACTATTCGTAGAACTCGAATGCAGGTAACTAGGAAAAAGAATATTCTAGTTTAGTGACTACAGAACTCTCATTGTCAATCCCAAAAATCAGGATAGATGAAAAATCACTTAAATTATGGAGTTAAGAATACTTAAATTGATGCTATAAGAAATCTTAAATTAAAGAGTTGAGACTATATGCCTGAGTCCATCGATATCTTGGCATTTAAAGGATGTCGTTTGAATCAACACTTTGTACATTACTCTTGGAAGTGATGGGGACTCTCCAGTAAAACTTCACATGTGACTTCAACATGCTCCGATTTATGGACAAGATGAGAGGCCATATCCTCATTAGTTCATCCTAAATGTCTTTCAAAAAAAAATTAGTCCATCCTAAAATAGCCCATCATTATTTTTAGGACAGACATGAAATGTCCAAACCCCAAAATTTAAGAAATGTTTCACTTTATTAAGAATTAATTGCTGGTTTGTGGTCTACAATGATGCCTATTATTGTTGTCCATTAGGAAGTTTAAACCCGATTGATGATTGATCTCGTTTATTTCCTTTCTCGGATTTTATACTTCTTTAATGATCTCTCTTCTTTCTTTGGTTATGCCAGCTGATTAAGCAGAGCCAGGATGATGGAATTGATGAGATTACCTGGAGAATCTCACCCATCAATCAGAGGCTACGATCTTTCACTACCAAAGTTTTCCAGGACGAGGCAAGCCCTCCGATTAAGACTGAACAGAAGTTATCCTCGTTACGTCCTTGTTCGGAAGAGAAGGTCTGTCAACTAAGTCAGTTCTCAGCATAATTTTCTTTATTCATGTTTGGAGTTTTGGTTTTCTTGGGCAGAATTCGGAGACAACTTCTGAGAATAACTCATTCCCGAAGCAGGAAGAATGCTTTGAGAATGTTGATTCAAACACTTTCGCTAACACTGGACAGCAAACTCCATTTAGAACCCCTCCATCCATGCCGTATGCCCCTCTAGAGGTATATTTTTCACTTTTTTATAAGACAAGGAACGACATTTATTCATTTTTGAGTTTTACTTTTGAAAAGTCTGTTGGAGGTGATGATTCCAATTCAACGTCAACGCTGGTGGACTCAATGAAGCACAGAAAGGTGTTTTACAGTTCATCCTCAAACTGATATCTTTGACAGTGCTCATTTTAAAATGATTTCTCTTAGTATTTCTCTTTCATCTTTGTCATTCGTTTCAGACACTACTAGAGCTTCTAGATGAAGTGGAGGATGAGATTTCCAATGACGATTCAACTGGGAAAACCAGAGAGCCGTCAGCTACAAGAAATGCAGACAAGGCTTTGAATTTTGATTCATTAACCGATGATCATCACAAGCCACCTGTCTACACAGGCCCAGAAAATAGTTGCAATGAAAATCTTCTTGTGCTTGAGGTGTTTTCATCGTATCCCCACTTTGGAATTGTCTTTAATTTTATCATTATGCAATTCTAATAGAAATCTGTTTGTGATAGGTTACAGAAGAGCAGACGTCCAGTGGTTCATCCCATAGGTTAGAATCCCTAAAGGTCCTCCGTTTACTTAACGAGAATTCTGGTGAAGAGCGGAGTTTGCATTTGCGTGATGAATGGTATGTCCTCTTCAATCAATATCATGCAACCTAGGTTTTTTTTTAGTTTTTTTGGCTTAAATGCCTGCACAGCTTTGACTGATGTGTACCGGCTAAGCTTTGGCATGGAGAGAGAGATGGAGAAAGAGGTGAGAGAGAGATGGAGAGAGAGATGGAGAGAGAGAAGAGAGAGACAGAGAGAGATATGGAGGGAGAGGAGAGAGAGAGACAGAGAGAGAAGATAGAGAGAGACAGAGAGAGATATGGAGGGAGAGAAGAGAGAAAGGGAAGAGAGAGAGAGAGATGGAAGATAGACAGAGAGATATGGAGGGAGAGAAGAGAGAAAGGGAAGGGAGAGAGAGAGATGGAAGAGAGACAGAGAGATATGGAGGGAGAGAAGAGAGAAAGGGAAGGGAGAGAGAGAGATGGAAGATAGACAGAGAGATTTGGAGGGAGAGAAGAGAGAGAGAAGGGAGAGAGAGAAGAAAGGGAAAGATAGAGAGAGAAGGAAGAGAGTGAAGAGAGAGATAGAGATAGAGATATGGAGGGAGAGAAGAGAGAGAGAGAGACAGAGATAGAGATATGGAGAGAGAGAAGAGAGGGAGAGAAGGAAGAGAGAGAGAGGTGTGGAGAGAGAGATAGAGATATGGAGGGAGAGAAGAGAGAGATATGTATGGAGAGAGAAGAGAGAGAGAGACAGAGAGAGATATGGAGGGAGAGAAGAGAGAGATATGTATGGAGAGAGAAGAGAGAGAGAGACAGAGAGAGATATGGAGAGGGAGAAGATAGAGAGATATGGAGAGGGAGAAGATAGAGAGAGAGAGTGAAGAGAGAGAGATATGGAGAGAGAAGATAGAGAGATATGGAGAGGGAGAAGATAGAGAGAGAGCGAAGAGAGAGAGACAGAGAGATATGGAGAGAGAAGATAGAGAGATATGGATAGGGAGAAGAGAGAGAGTGAAGGGAGAAGAGAGAGCGAAAAGAGAGGGGGGACAAGAGAGAGAGAGAGAGAGAGAGAGAGAGAGAGAGAGAGAGAGAGAGAGAGAGAGAGAGAGAGAGAGAGAGAGAGAGAGAGAGAGAGAGAGAGAGAGAGAGAGAGAGAGAGAGAGAGAGAGAGAGAGAGAGAGAGAGAGAGAGAGAGTGAGAGAGAGAGAGAGAGAGAGCGAGAGAGAGAGAGAGAGAGAGAGAGAGAGAGAGAGAGAGAGGGGAAGAGAGAGAGAGAGAGAGAGAGAGAGAGAGAGAGAGAGAGAGAGAGAGAGAGAGAGAGAGAGAGAGAGAGAGAGAGAGAGAGAGAGAGAGAGAGAGTGAGTGAGTTAGAGTGAGAAAGAGAGCAAGGGAGGGAGGGAGGGAAATATTTTTATTTTTTTATGTTACATGGCATATACTTTACTAAAATTTTGTCCTCTAATGTTGTCTTGTTAGTGAGGCTTATCACAGCCATTCAAAGCATCACGGAGAGCCATTGTTTCAGGTTTTATAGCCAGATAGGACCTGGCGACTGTGTAAATGTGATTGGAGAATTCGATGGCCATGGAAGATGTTTAATTGATCGGAATCAAAATCTTATCATCGTTCATCCTCACATACTTGTCTCAGGAACTCGTGTATGCTTTATAACTTTTATCCTTTTTGTCTTAATTAACAATATGCGTCAATTAGTTTTCCAGTTTGAATGCAGTTTGTTGTCTATTCAGTCATGCTCTTCCTCTGTAAAATATAGGTTGCCTCTAGTTTCAGCTGCCCAAGACGAACAGTTCTTGATGAGAGATTCAAAGTTGCTGAGTATTGTACACCAGCAATGATGGGGACCTTGCTTCATCAGATCTTCCAGGTACTTACTAAACATTTTTTGACCTTCTAAAGGTTGGTTGGTTTTTGTTCTTTCCGTGAAGGACTTTTGTTGAATGTATTTTACCAATTGAATCTCTCATCTTCTAGGCTGGACTGCTTAAAGACAATCCTACCCCTACATTCATGGAAGAATATGCTGGGACTTTATTACAGCAGAACATAGAGAGCTTATATGCTTGTGGAGGTATTGTTCCTTCAGCCTTTTCTGGTTTTTGTTTACGCTGCTTATTCATCGCTTTGTATGAACTGATAATTGTTAAACTGTAGGATTAAAAATGTCAATCTCGACTTTATTAGAGTGCTTTATGCGAAACTGTTATATACTATCTGCTTTAGATAAGGCAGATGGAATGCGAATGAAAATGAGTTTTTCTACTGATTTTTCTAGGGTTTCTTTTCGTGCTTGGGGGGGGGGGCCGGGGGTCCTCCCGTCACCTTGCCCTCTCTCTCTCTCTCTCTCCTCATAGTATCCCAAAAGTTAGCATGGTATCAGAGCAGTTTCAAAGTAGAACAAGAAGAGTAAGATGAGAAGACTGGAGGTGCACTGCGGCAGAAGCAGGTGCACAGCAGCGTTGACCTTGGGTCTGTGCACGATCAATGCTGAGGCCCTCTGGCTCCAGTTATGAAATGGCTTGAACGGGAGTATGCGAAGATAGTAGCAATTGATTCCCAGAATTTGTGAATAAATCTTTGGTATTGAATAGGGTTCCAGTCGATTTCAATCTTGAAAAAAACAGCAAACTTTCGAAACTCTGTTGTGGTCAACCCCACGGTCTGTGCCAAGGTCTTGCAATGTGGTCGATGCCATTGTTCATGCCTCAATCAAACCTCGGTCAAATGCGGGTTACGCCATGTTTTCCCTGCAGTCAATTCCTTGGTCTCCTGTTGTGGTCAGTGGCACAGGCCTACTGGGTCTGCTGCGCAGTTTCCCTGTCTATCACTTCTTATGGGTCTCTTGGACCTCCTCTGGGGTTTGTCCCAGCCTCCCATTTCTGCAGAGGCTCCTCCTCCGGTACTCTTCTAGACTCCCCTAGACTTCTTGTCTCCCGGAACTCCTCAGGCTTTTCCCAGTGCTCCCCAGGTTGTCCCGAGTCTCCTCCCAGTCCTCTCCTGGGTTCTGAACTGGGATAGCAATATGAGTCACTGTTTATACCACAAATCATTGCTAGGCCTTTCCCAAACTCAAGAAAATTCGTGGAAGGCTTTGGATATTTTGTCGTTTATGGACTGGTCCTCTGGCTTAAATCTGTATACTTCAGCTGGACATGTCCAGCCATGTTTCTTATGCAGAAGGTTTGACTTTATCTGCATTCTTTGTGTCAGCCGCTGGCGTTGCAGGCACTAACTGAGTTGCCGCCGCCTGTAGATACCCTGGCTGATTGATAAGAAAAACAAACTATTTCATTAACTTCGCCTGGGTTTCCCTGCACGATTATGCAGGTTAGCAATGCGGGCCACATCTAATGAGTGGTCCTTTCTGGGCGTATTAAAGAAGACCCTTACATGTGAGCCTCATAAAGACACGGGCGCAATTATACAGAAATACAGGATATATGAACAAAAAATAAGGCAACATGAATAAACTCCTCAGCTGATACCCTCCTTCAAGCTGGTTCATAGATGCTTCTGATGCCCAGATCGTCACTAAGACGACGAAGGAGAGTTCCTGGTAGCTCTTTTGTCAGCTTATCGACAACCCTATGTGTTGGCTTCTCAAGCTCCAACTGGACAATTCTCTGATTGATTTTCTCCCTGATGAAATGTCAATTAATCCACACATGCTTCTGATGCCCAGCTCGTCACTGAGCTAACGCAGGATTGATCCCGGTACCTCTTTGGTCAGCATATTGACTACCTGATCTGTTGGCTTCTCATATTCCAATTGGACAATTCTCCGATCAATTTTCTCCCTCATAAAATTTCAATCGATCTACATATGCTTGGTTCGGTCATTTTGCACTGGGTTGTGGGCAATATCTGACAATTTCTGGAGACCAAATTAGTGAGGATGACAGAGGTAAGAGAGAAGAGAAGGATTAGGGAAATTCACACTTGCATTCATTCATTTAACTACAATCGCACACCATTACAATTTATAGTTGCCGTCTAACGGCTAGTTTTCAACGGCTAGTTAACGGCTAGTTTAACTAGCCGTTAGCTGTCGTTAGTGGGCCCGATAGCAGCCGATATGGGGCCTGAGAGAGCCCGATAATGATTAAGAAGAGGCCCGATTAGCCTGGACTCCTTTTTGGCCCATATCTTCAACAATATCAATGGCTCCTTTTATAGTTCAAAAAAAATAATATTAATGGCTCTTTTGCTATTGCAAGACATAATTGTTGTCCCAGTTAGAGTTATTCCATCTTCTTTAAGAAAATTCCTCATCCATATGGCTTCACACATTTCCTTTTGCCTCTGACCTGCACTCTGCTTCAGCACTTGAGAGATAAATATATCTCCTTTTGAATAGGCAACTTCAATGCCCCCAAAATATCCCAATCTTCCCTGGGATTTCTTGGCAAATGCTTGAGAAAACTTGACACTCAGTTGATGATTTCCACCATCATCACTTGTGATAATTATGCCTTCAGGTATACAGCTAAAATATAAAGTTTCCCAGTCTCAGAGTTCTTTATAAACAGTGTATGAACTATCTGGCGATATATCATATTTTTCACATTTTGGGAAGATTTACCAAACCAAGATGGGGCGATTGCTTCAGACCTGGCAAGAACTTCTTCAACTTAACCCGTTATGTCCACACTCCACATAGTATCCAAGTGGCAGTTGCATTTAAATTTCCTTGTCAAGGTCTCCATGGAAAAAGGTATTCTTTATGCCGTACTAAACTCCCCTGGGAAGAGAAGAACTTTTCTCCTTCACGAAATGTGACATTAGTGAAGAAAAAAATCCTAATTCAGTTTTGTTGGTTTATATTTTCACAAAAGGATTCATGCACCACCCTTTACACTTTGAAGTGAGCAGATAGAGATTCATTGCAAAAATCACTGGCATTATTAGTTTTGAAACATTTGATAGACGTGCCAAATTCCCTTCTCACCATGGCTATGAAGTTCTGCACGACCCGCTTCATTTCCAACTTCGGCGGAGAAAATGGACCCAAGTCACCCTTGTACAATTATCAATGAAGATAATAAATCACAGGGGCCTGTCAGAAAAGCTGTTGTAGATGGCTACTTTCACTTCTCCCATTAAACACTACCCTTCATGTTTAGCTAACATGCACTTATCACTCAAAACATCTGAGAGTTGACAAAATTCAAATTCAAATGATGAACGACCATCACAAAAATGCCACAGTTTCACCTGCTTCAGATGTTCTTGTGATGCTTCCCTCCTGTACAACATTTCCTCACCACTCTGTCACCTTGGGTATCGTCCACATACAAAAGTTTATTCCTTTCTTTAGGATTTAAGTTCTTCTATCTCCTTGCCTTATCAAATAGAAAACATTAATTCAAAAAAAAATCAAGTAGAAAATACACATCATATGTCAAGTCCAGAAGGCAATTAATAACCTTGAGCAATTTATGGGGATATTTCAATCGTGTCTATATGTCAGGGACATGTAAGTCATTTTTAACAATACTCGGATCTTTAAGCTTTATGCCACCAATGCCAGTGACCGGCAAGACTTTTCTCTGCAGTAAAGAACCTTCTTTCTACCTTGCGGAGAGTTTATGTATGGAATTTAGAACAATAAGGATCATATGATCAGTTACACTTGTATCCAACACCAATCACCGGATATGTGAGATAAGGATGAATACAACTTACCAGATCTTGCCATGGAAGTGGAAATAAACTGACCCTTCAACTTTTCAACTTCTTCATTCAGAGAAATCAGTTATTCCTCTGGAGTTTTGGACGTGACTCTGATGATATCCACTGCCTTGATCTCAGGTTACATCTGGTCAACCCCATGTGTATTGGCTCTGTATGCTTGACATTGTCTAAGGGGAGGCCCATGTATATCCCAACAAGTATCCTTATTATGCCCCTTCTTGCAATGTGAATATGACTGGTTCGACCTGTATTGTTGCCCCTGGCTTCTGATCTGGTTTATCACGGTCCCCTTGGTTTTTCTTCTGGTAGGTTTTTTTGATCCCTTGGACGGAGATTCTTAACTCTTTATCTTGACCATGAGATGAGCCCCCTTCCTCCTTTGTAACACCAGCAACAAGCTGTAGACAATTTTCCTCCAGAATAATGAATAGCCTCTTCAAGATCTGGTAATTTTCATGTTTAAGAAGCCGGCTCCTCGAGGATTCATTCTCATTATTATATTAGTGTTAGACCTTGAAGGAGGTTAGGAGAGGTGAGAGGGATGGTGCTCCAGCCAGAGGCAGTGCCTGAGAGGGAAGCCAGTTGAATAGAAAAAAAGAGAAAAGTACATCTCCTTGGCGGCTAGGGTTTGGGGCCCTTTAAAGGGCCCCACACAGGTGTCCCACGTGTGGGCTCATTAATGAGGCTCACACGTGGGAGAAACATGAGTTTGAGTAAAATAAAAGAAAGAAAGAAAGAAACTCCCATGTGGGCCACTTATATACTGTGGTCCACTCACAGTGGAGAGAGAGAGAAAGAGAGGGAAAATTGAGAGATCTTCAGGTGCTACTGTTCAACAATTAGACCCATCATAAACTTGTTTAAGCAATCCGTCAATGCATACTTCCATGCTAGAGTCTCCTTGATTAGATACTGGTGTACAGTGGTCAATTTCCTGCCAGATTGTCTGTAGCTCATTTGCATATCCCATAACTGTCAATTCACCTTGTATCAATTTGGTTGCTGATATGATCAGCGGGTTTGTGCTAGGAGGAAACCACGGGTCAGGCCCATCAAGCACGCACCGGCCCAATCCACATCAATGCCTACTTAAGAACCCTTCCCGTGACCGGGGGAGGCAGGCAATCAGATAGTAAGTTTCACTCTCCTTCCCTACCTCCCTCTCGGGGTTCCCTCACTCTCTCTCTCTCGTGGTTCGTAGGTCGACGCGCCCTCCTCCACGCGGAGCCAACAGCCTCCTCTCCCTGACCATTCCCGTTCCTCCTCTTCCAACCCCGGGAACTTCTCCTCATCCTCTCTCCTCTTTCATCTTGATCATCGTCGTGGGATCTTGAAATATTTCTGTTGGAATTATTGAATTGCTTGTGGTTACACGATACGCCCCAAGTAGGATCGTATCACTGGTATCAGAGCCAAACTTGCTCCACCCCGCCGCTGCACCTCGCTGTCACCGTCATGGAGAACATGTCGGAGCGGGGATCCCCAGTCCGCAATGACAAATCATGGGCGAAGGCCCTCGCGGACGCCCTAGCGCCCATCCACGCCCAGCTGCGGGGGCTCCGGCAGGAGCAACAGCAGCAGGCCGTGCAAATTTCGGTGACCATGGCCGCCGCAAGCATGACGGGGGAGACGAAGGGCCCCTATGCCTCTGCGACCCTGAGGGGGGAAGGACAGCCACCCCCGCCAGGGGCTACCGACATGGTGGTGTCGGATTCCTTCTCCGACGAGGAATACGGGCTGCTCGTGCCGCCTCCACCGCCGTGCCGAGTAGGATTGTATCAGTTGCCTTTGGTTGCCAGTTCATACACTCACCAATTATGGTTTTTTCTTGAGTAGTTTCTATGCAGATGGTCCCAAATTTGCTTTGCTATCTTTAGATAGATAAACTTTTGGAACAAGCCTTTCACCTCACCATGCAGGATCCAGGCATGGACACTAGCGTCTTCACGTTTCCATGAGTTGTATTTTGGGTCACTGGGGTCGACTACCTCTGTAAGGCGATCACTCAACCCCTTGCTCTGTGAAATAACCTCTATTTACTGGCTCCAAATAAGAAAGTTGAATGTATTGAACTTCACCTTGTATGGGAATGTTACTGACAATTGAACTACTAAACATATAACATATAATAGATGACTGTAACGTTGGAACATAAAGATAACCTCTTAAGGAACCTCTTATCCCCTGTTTTCTCCCCGTCCCTTCAAGAATGTGACAATTGAACGTTGGCACCGCCCACTTCCTTACAGGGAAGAACTTTTTTTTTTCTAATTCACTTCATAAGGGTTCTCTTCACAATTATGTAGGTATACAATGAGGTCCACACATGTGGAGTGGTCCTTACTGGGCCTATTAAAGTGGTGATATGTTACTGTGCTGCTTGTATGAGAAACACCTGCTCAGAGCTATCGCAAAACCTTTCCACCAGCCAACCCCAGGCCAACCCAGATAAAGGATACCAAACCCCTATAAAAAGGGTAGGCGAGACCTAATTGACAGGAAATATTCTACAATATGGGACTCACTTTCCCTCTCTCTACTCGCGACCATTTTCTGGCCCCTTCTCTAATTCTCCCTCTCTAAAGCCTTCCTGCAGTCGTGCCTGTGGGCAGCGCTTATCCTCAGAACATCATTGGCTGATCTCGCTTCCCTTATACTATCTTTCTCCCTCTCTATGGACAATGGAATTAACAAATGCATAACAGATATGTTCAATTGAGAATTCAGTTGAACATATCTGTCATGCTTTTGTTCATTCCATTAATTGAGAATTCAATTGGATTTTTCTAGATATCTGGTCAGGACAGATATGTTTCAAGAACATATCAAGAATACCCTTACACGTGAGCCTTGGGAGGGCACTTACACAAATATACAGAAATACAGGGTGGAGGAACAAAAAATAGAACAACATTGATAAACTCCTTGGCTGACAATTTTTGCATTAATTAGCTAAAATTTGCATTTGTTTCTTGCAGTCAGCGAAACTGAAACTTATTTGAAACTTGTCCGAGAAATTCCAAGAATTTTGAGGTGGATTAAAACTTTCAGGGATGAGCAGGTAAATCCATTATCCTTTTGAAATGATGTCGACAGATTGTTTCTTTATAGCTCTGGCTAACTCTTAAATATTATAGTCTGTCACCTATTCTAGACTTGTTTTTCATATGGAACGTATAAACATGGTGGATAATATATTGTTTTTTCTTCACCAAACTGCTAAAACGACATGTATATCTCCCCAAATGAGTGAGTTTTGCTGATGCTTCATATTCATGCGCTGTGGACAGATTTCGTTCTGATTTAATCAATAAAATGGGAAAATAAGAATAAATGAAGAAACCTGGGGTCAGACATTTTTGTGCTATTAGAGAGCTTCAAATTCTTCTTGCTACCCATCGGATTAACTTTTAACACCATTTAATAGATCTGAAAAGGGCAGTATCATCTGATGTAGGCACACGGGAATGTTTAATGGTTAAAATCATCTCGATTACAGGCATACAAAGCTGTAAAATATTTGGCTCCGAAGAATACCGTCAAGTGCTTTTATTTTTTTGTCTTGGCTTGTATCTCCATCTTTTTGTCCGCATGCTTGATCTCTGTTGCATGGTTTTTCTTTCATTCCTTCATCTATTTTTTCCTATAAATCTCTACGTCAATTGGTAGATTTTGGGGCTATGATGCTTATTTTCTTCACATCGTGCCTTGATTTTCCATCTCAAGTTTAAAAATGTGACCCATTCTCTTGTTGGACCTGAACAGCCACTGGTTAACTTCGGCCAGTACGAAGGAGAAAGATCAATATCTCTTACAGAGGTATGGCCGAAGTATATGTTATTGGTCTTGTATCTTTCAGCTATACTTACGCATGTTTTTCCTCTATAGTCAAGAGTACCAACTTCTCTTCTAGAGTATTGTTAAGCATTATCAAAATAGTGACACCTGTCCTTAAAAACAATGGATATAATTTTTTTCTATCGAAATATTCTTTATCTATATATGCAGATTTCTATATGGATAGTGATTCCACGCAAGAATTATAGACATGTGCAGGTGCCAAGTTTGTGTTGGCCTGTGTCGAATGCAATGAGGTTTTGGACTTGCAGTTGCTGAGAACAATAAAAATTCGTATCCATGTAATGATTTGAAAGTCGTATCCTCTTGCTATGAAATTGTTTTTCGAAATTTACTCACCTTTTTCGTTGGTTTCTCCTAGAATACTTTATTGCCACAGAGATATAAATAGAACAAGGTTACGTTGAGTACAAATCGATATAATTCTGCCATCTCTTTAATGCCCCAGTGTCATGTATCAGTGGCAAAAAATAAACGACTTCTTGTTCAACCTGGTTTGAGTATTGTTTTTTGTTCGATCACTCATTATTTTTGGGTTATCTATTTTTGAATAATATGCTATATTACTTTCATCAACCCTGAAGAATGTTAGGTTGGTTCACGATTTGTTTGTTTGGAATATAGGTTATAGATATTGAGGAGATGGTGCAGACTAGAAGATATGGATTGAAAGGAATGATTGATGCATCGCTCCATCTAAAAATGAAGTCAGTTGATGGTGGCTTAATGGACAAAATCGTTCCTTTCGAACTCAAGACGGGGAAAGCCACCACTGGTCAGGCATGTTTTGCAATGCCTTATCCATAGTCGTAACTTTCATATTCAAATATTTCTCACATCAATTGGCGGCTATCAAATCATCTTCTCTTAGACCAATTTTTGTCTTTCCATTGGCTGCCTCTTTTAGAGAGTGAGGAGCTGTGCTAATTTCCTTTCAGTACCTCTTCTCTTTAGGCTGCCATGGATCATCGAGCACAGGTGATCCTGTACTCGCTGCTAATGAGTGAAAGGTGAGACTTGTTTTGACACGATTAGAAATAAAATCGGCTATCTATCCTCCATATTATTATTTTATTTTGCATGAACTTACAGATATCCAGAGAGTGACGTGGATTCTGGCCTAATTTATTATCTTTTCACCGATCAAACTTTGGTGTGTGCAAACTTTTCTTCTGTATAACTTCATATCTTTTTGTCTCCTGATAGTGCTTTGGCTTTTGCACAGGGTATTAAAGTTCAGAGGTCTGATTTGGTTGGGATAATCATGCGACGTAACGAGCTTGCGACAGACATTTTAAGGGCATCAACGTTTCAAATTCTGCCCCCAATGCTAAGAGTACTGCAACGAGATCATTCTTTCTTTCACTTTTGTGCTTCCACTTATTTCTTGATGAATATTTTATTTCAGAGTCCATCCATCTGCAGAAGTTGTCGACATCTCAACACTTGTGCAATTTATCATAAGGCGAGCTCTTTTTCTATCTTGTCCCTGACTTACATTCTTAGAAAGCTTTTCACTCGAAAAATAATTTTCAATCTGGAGGCATATCAAAGATAACCAACTTCTTTTATGCATCTTTATATTAGTATTTTAGAGTTCTCACTTCATTCTTGTATTGACCGATTGTCATCAAATTGGTAACTGTTCGTAGCATTTTGGACCATACAATTGCGATCTGCAGGCTTATGGCGGTGACCAGGCCAGTAGCGGTCTCGATGAGTTTGATTCGTTTGTGAATCATTTATCTCCTTCGCATGAAGCTTTCTTGCGGCAGTGGGACAGATTAATCGACCTGGATTCTAGAGCATCCTCTGTATGTTTTTCTTCAATGTCTTCATTCATTTTAACTCAATAAAATCTCTCACGTGTACACGGCTGTTGACTTAGGTTGGGAAAAGAGAAGCATTACATCTTTCTGATTCATCGCCTGACCACAACAGTCTTTCCTCTATCGTTCTGGACATGGCGAGGAAATATACAGTAGATGAATCATCAAGAAACGGGCGATTTATTTATCATTTCATAAACAAAAATGTGCATTCAGAAGTGAAAAACGGGCTTCAAAATAACTTGGATTGTGGTCTTAGGTGTGGAGATTATGTGGTAAGAATCTCATCTACTGTCGTCACTCTATCTGCTATGAGTTTCTCCTTGTTGACTTTCCTTAAAGATTGTGGACTCAAAAACTGATGTGATAATTCCGGTAGTTCAGAAGCTTGGATAGAGAAACTACTATGGGAGGAGACATTATCGTCTTCAAGTTGATAAGGACCAAATCATTGGTCCCTATCTGAGAGAACATGAGAGAGGAGGAAAGGAGAGATATAGAAAGCCGATGCCAACAGGCCCAGTCGGTGCCTGTGCCACTGGGAATATTTCCCATCCCAAACTCTGCCCACGCCCAAAATCCACTCTGGTTTTTCGGCCATCTTAATCCTATCAAGCTTCATCCTCATGGCTGGTCCTGGCCATGGCCTATGTGTGTATCCCGGAATCCTGTCTTCTCCAAGCCAATCCCTCCATAACTGCTTTCCTTAAAGGAGAGTTAGTGGCATTTAAAGCGATTACAATAAACCTAAATGAGCAAAAAACTCCTCGTGGTTTGGGGGTCATAACATCAGTCTTTCTTTTATGTTCATGCCTGTATTTTTTATGACCCTCGTGGGGGTCACTTTTCTCATCTTTCATCATAATATCTTCCTGCCAGACACCTTGTCAAGAATACGGTCCACAAGACGTAATTTCTCTTCTTTTCCTGGTTGACTTTGTGCCTTTTTATCTCTATCTGTGGTTTCTAGTTTAGGATGGTGGTGTAAACTGACATAGAAACCCAGACTTACCATTGGAACCATGTTCACTTGCTCTTGTCATTGGTGAAATTCCTGTCTATGGGCCTGAAGTTAGTCTCAGCATATCATTTCGTGCTTGATTCTCTTAGGAAAGATTACTAGTGTTCTTCCTAGATCTTTGCAGTTATTGCACTTTACTGGCTTTGACATCAAGATTATACATCCCGTGTGGATCTGGATTCTGTTAGAGTCCTGATGGATAACCAATTCTTGAAAATCGTAGGGTTATAAATACCCTCTTGTAAGGTCATTAGAGAACCTTTTGATGAATGATCATTTTGTGATTGCTTGGGATGAGTAGCTGTATTCGGCAGTCGTGAATGCAAGAACTCCAGATTCGGAGGTTCTTGAGGGTTTGTTCACCTATTGCTCTCTCTTGTTCTCTATTACCTCTTCCATCTCTCCCGTTCGCCTCTTTGCCTCGTCCCATTTCTTGATTTCATTAGATCGTCATGTGGATCATAAATTATTCTGGCTCAATAATTTTTTAAAAGAAAAAAGATTCTGGCACAGGGTTGCCAGAGAAATTGATGTGTAGAAGATTGATCTATCGAAGAGGTCACAATGGGAGGGTCAAAGATTTTATGTGATCTCTCCTCTCTTCTTCTTCAAAAGAAAAATTGATCTATCAACAAGGGTAGGGATAGATCAGGGCCTAGCCGCCTGTCGGTGAAGTTGTGATGATTATGGGGGGAGTGGATCGTACAGGATCAAAGGGAGAATCCAGATGAGGAAGCAAGGAGGGAAATTCGACAAAGGGCTCCAAACTTCAATATTGTTGGCTGCCCTCCCTTTAGGAAGGCTTCCCTATTCAAGGGGAAACACTCCTAAGGAGGAAATGACAAAAATGGCCCTAGAGGGTTCAGATGAAAGAAATATCATGCACGCGGGTTGGGGTTTGTATCAGAAATGGGAGCCATGGATAGAGACCCAAGTCAACTACCCAAAGAGGGAGAGACCTAAACACAGCGATGGCTTCTTCACCCTAAAGCTCTGCGAGACCTGAAGTTATAAATTCCCTCCTGTATTATTTGTTTATTCAGAACGGCAGCTCTCCTCTGCCAGAAAATATTAGTTGAGAAGTGGCATCAATTACCTATGTTACCGCATATCATTGCCCTGTATCAGTAGTACTAATAATGATCTGTATGACTATGTACCGTAGTCTCTGGTTGGCTGTCAAGAGTCAGAAAAGGGCGACCACAAATTCTTAAAAGAAGCGTGCCTATAACGATGGAGCCAGAAAGAAAAAAAGGAAATTATTCCTTCCCAATCCTCAAAACACTCATGTATTTTCTCTACTCTTGTTCCGTCCAGATCAAAGATGTAAAAGTCAACATTATCTCAGAAACTGACTGCAATTTGTCACAAACACGAGTCTAATTTAGTCAAGGGTTTGTTCTTTATACAAGCATTTTCATCTCCAGTATTTTTTATTGTCACATATGCGTCTTATTAGGTTTTATTTTTTCTTTGGTTTCTTCTTCTCCATTGTCTCTTGAAATTGCTTTTTTTTCATCACTAAAAAAATCGTCTTTTGATCCTTGTCTGAAATTTATGTCATGCATGCTTTGATGCTGTGAATGATGTCTTGTCATACGTCTTTTTTAAATTAGGTTCTCAGAGCACAAACTGGCCATATTTCAGTCGGCAATGGTGTGATTATGGACATCGGCCCTTTTAATGTTTCGGTAAGATTCTCATCTAATATGCAGCCCCAGATATTAGTTGCCTTTCTACTGTTTTGAATTTCTTTTGTAATTATACTTGGCATTATATTTCTTTGGGATTTTCAACATTCCCTTGGATTAATAGCATCTTTCCTGTTATATACATTTCTTATAATCTTATTTTCAGTTGGGGCGTCCAAGTCATTTGTCCGATGACTCCATAGTTCCTTCTCATGCCACATTAATTCATGTTGAGCACATGATCCTCGCCCTTTATTTGTCTCATATATCTTGTTTCTCTGGGACTCTTACGTCCATGTATTAGTGGGCCTGACAATATGATACGTTCTTTTCAAGAATGTACCAGCGACACGCCACCAAGAGGCTATGTTGAGTTAACTCGCACATATGACTTGACTATAAATAAAGCCCAGCCCACTGAGCGCTCAAGAAGCAGTTAGAGATTTAATCGGCAGCTGGAAGCTGAGGCTGGAGTGGGGGAAGACGTCTCTGCGACCAGAAGGGGGAGAAAGGGAGCCGATTCCACTCTCCATTGTTCTTCTTCCATCCTATCCCTATTCATCAGACTATTGTTGATTTCTCTCTTGTTCTCTACTTTATCCGTGACAAATTTCGAACATCTTCTTCTACATTGGTGCTTACAAGTCCGGATTTGTTGAAGTAATTCGATCCAAGATACCCATAGGGTATCACAATATAGTAGGTCAGCTTCTCTGTGGCTCAATTGATGCATGTGTGAATTGAGTCACCTAAACCTGCTTCTGGGCCCAGGCCTTTTTTGTTCTCTAATGGGTTTATAAAACTTACTTGCTCAGTAAAAAAATATTACGTTCTTTTTCTAAACCCTAATGCGTGGGGGCTGGTGGCTGTCAACTTCTGGCCATGCAGATATGATAATTTGTAGTAACAGTATTCCATATCTTCTAAAGATTTTCGTCATGGACCTCAAACAATTTAGGTGGCGCTTCCTAGGAGGTTGAGAATCCCTGGTCTTAAATGTTCACAAGATGAAACTGCTCTCGCTCATCAAAGTTGGCGAATTGAAAAGGATGAAGTTGCTTCGTCTTACGCGGTCATGAGGTATTCCTTTTTCTAAAAAAGGAATTTTCCGTTCAAAATTTAGAAGCATTAATCAGTGGCTGGGATCTGTTCTTCCTGTAGATACAACATAGTGCAGTTATTTCTTCAAAATCGGGAGAGCTTTCGTCTCACAAAAATGATTGTTGACCTAGAGGTCAGTGATTTTATTCTAAGATATCGTCTGCTCAGTTCAATTATATTCAATTCTAACTAACTATTTTTAGGCTCCCATGTTTGATAGAGGGGGTATATTCAGCCAAGATCAGGCTGTGGCATGTGTTCGGTCAGAGAAAACATTGAATGACGATCAACGTAAAGCCATCCACAAGGCATGGTCTCTCTCTCTCTCTCTCTTCCATGTGACATGTCATTTAAACATCATCAGTGATAATCATCAGATTCTAAGCGCCAAGGATTATGCCCTTATCCTTGGAATGCCGGGAACTGGGAAAACCTCAACTATGGTTCATGCTGTGAAGGCATTGTCAATTAGAGGTGCCTCCATTTTGCTGACGTCATACACTAATTCGGCGGTTGACAACCTTCTGCTAAAGCTCAAAGCACAGGTATATTTCTACAATTACAAAAAACTTGATTTTTCTTCCTGATTAAGATGTAACTTGCTGTGTCTCAGTTTGGCTTTTTTGAGTCTGGAAAAAGAATTACCTCCAGCACTGGATTGAAATTTCTGTTTCTCATGCTCTTCTATTTTCATTCCCTCTACCTTAGGGTATATTTGCTCGCGAGAGATGTGCAGTCTTATTATGATAACTATAACTTAGTGACAGCGTCGAGTAGAAATAGTATTGGTTGTCTCGGGATGAATTTGTCGTCGACATCAGGAAATAGTCATCAGTATATTCACACGGTAGTATGATGATGATGATTTCATCATCGTCATCTTACTGGCTCAGACAAATGATGTGGACATTGACAAGTTGTCATCATGAGAAACGGCTAAAAGTTCTCAAAGTTGGCAGCAGTGATTTGTCCCTAAGTCGTGGTTATTATCATCATTCACGTCATCATCATTGTCTGCTGTAAAGGTGACATTGATGACTTTGTCATCATCCAGATATGGGTGGATGGTGAGGGTGAATGACTACTCATCATCGCCCCGTCTTCATCATTGTCGTCATCAGGAAGATTTATGCAGGAATTTACATTCAAGAAAAAAGTATTTAAGCAGAAATAATACCGCTTCTCGAGTTGTCTGGATGATGAATTATTTTAGTTATTAATTTTCAAGTTTTTGGGGCAAAAGAAGATTGATAGAATTAAGGTTTATAGTTACTTTTTTATATGCTTTTGTAGATTCGTTCTTGCATGTTTATCCTGTGAATTTATTATTAAATAGAGATAATAACGTCTTTTCTCCTCTGATATTTCTTGTGGTTCTTTTTTCTTTCAACTTCTTGCAGGGGATAGACTTCATACGCATCGGAAGACAAGAAGCTGTCCATGTTGGCATTCGCGAGCACTGTTTATCAGGTCAAGTGCCACTGACTTCCATTTTTCTCTCATGTATGATTATCTCATTTGTTGTTCTTGATGAAAACTATAGGCAAACTGGGTTTGGAGGCTATCAAACGCCAGATGGAATGTGTCAAAGTTGTTGGAGCAACGTGTTTAGGAATAAATCATCCCCTTCTTTCTAAAAAAAAATTCGATATTTGCATTATGGACGAAGCTGGACAAATCTCGCTTCCGGTATGTGTTGTGTGCTTTTAGGTGTCATCTGTTAAATAATCAGAATTTAATATACTCTGAGATAGTATAGAGTAGCACTCGGTCCCCAAAATGAAATCATCATCATTGTCACAAGGTTGTGTGACAATTGCGGTTTTGTTATCAGCGTCATAATTGCAGACAAGTAACAAATACAATGAAGATGATGCCGATTTACATCATCATCTCGTCGTCTAGAACAAGGAAGAGAAGCTTGCGATGGGAGGAAGGGATCCTTCCTTCCATCAGCATGTGCATTGCCATCATCATCCTGGCTCATACCAATGATGAGGAGGATGATGAATCATCCTCTCGTCATTGGCATCAAGGACGGCAAAAGCTACTTGAGAGATATGGCTGTCATTTGTTTCGGAGATTTCTTTTTCATGCATGTCCCTTTTATTTTCCTTTAATGTATCTCGTCAGATGTTAAATCTATGACATCTTCTCCATCACTTATTAGCTGATCAATTTGGTCCAGATTACATTGGGGCCGTTGATGCTTGCCAAGAGGTTTGTACTTGTCGGAGATCATTACCAGCTTCCTCCACTTGTCAGAGTAATGCTCAATTTCTAATGTGGGATCACGAAATCTGCATTTCACCACTCTAAATATATCTTTCACATTTAGAGCGCAGAGGCTCAAGAAAATGGAATGGGGATAAGTTTATTCTGCAGGTTATCCGAAGCTCATCCCCAGGCAATTGCGGCTCTACAATCTCAGGTCTATCATTAGACTTCCTTCTCTCCTATTTATTTTTTTAGTGAATTAAATTTGTCTCCGCTTAACATATGTATTTACACAATGCAACTGTCATTCAGTATAGAATGTGTGCGGGGATCATGGAACTATCAAATGCCCTGATATATGGGAACAGATTGCGCTGCGGTTCTCCTGAGGTCGCAAATGCAAAGTTGATTTTTTCAGGCAGCGAACCTCTCTCTTGGTTAAAAGAGGTAAAAAGAGATAAACCTCGGTTGCTAATCTTGCTCGACCTTTATCAGTTAATTGGAATTTAGTTCCCTGGACCAGTGGAAAAATTATAGTTACTTTTTTGGCTCTTTTGAACAAGGTCTTTCCATAAAGCATGAAAATTTCAGATTTTAAAACTTCTTGGGTCCAGACAAGATTTAAAAACTTCTTTATCTGGTTATTTCTTTTCAGATTTTGGATCCAGAGAAACCTGTGATATTTGTGAATACAGGTTTGATGGTTCTAATTTCACCTACTCTGTCCCTTTATCTAATTAAATTAATGCGTGAGCTAGAATATATTTACATGGATGAGGTCACCTACTGCAGATGAACTGCCAGCATTGGAGATGAAAGCAAAGAAGGCCATAAGCAACCCTGCGGAGGCAAACATTGTTGCAGCGGTATGGTGTTTGTTGACTTCAAGATTAATGAGAGAAATGCTGAAGAATCAGTGGGAGAAAGGACCAGCAATCAATAGGAAAAATGAATTAAAGATTCTAAAGATCATAATTTTATTTTTGAAAGATGATTGAAAGAGGGTGGGCACCGGGCAAAGCATAAAGATCAGAAATGAGAGTAATGTAAACCCGAAAAATCAATTAAAGGTAGAGAGTTTACATCGGCCTTTATACATTGCGAGGAATCTTAAGAAAAGCGAATTCCAAGAAGACGTGAAGTGTAAATTTAGTTTTTTGGGTTTACGATTTTCTACTTTTAACAGTAACTCCAGTCTTAACCCTCGAGAGATTTTCCCTTCTCTCCGGATTACTTGGACTCTGCATCAAACAGGTCGTTGAGGAATTAATGAAGAGAAATATATCGGGAGATGATTTGGGCGTCATCACTCCGTACAATGCGCAGGCAGATCTGATCAGAGGGCTTGTTGGGCCTGGTGTAGAGGTGCACACCATTGATAAGTATCAGGTGATGCCAAAAAGAAAATCTCATTTCCTCCAAATTTATCGATTTTCTTGTTGCTGACTAAGTCTAAATAAAACTTTCCTCCACTAGTTTTGTTGCTTACTTTTTTTCTATGGAGATAGATTTTACCTATTATCATTATTTTTTAGTGTTAAAATTTTTCATAATGGTTTGTCCAATTTATTTATTGGTTAAGTAGTAATAAAACATATTTTGCAGTTTCCTCCATCTATAGTGATTTTCATTATGGAGAAAGGTATTACTGACTTTCATGATTTTTATCGCTTCAAACTTCCATTCATGTTTCTTCTAAAATTTTTTTTTTATTCATGTTTCATCCAACATATCGATTGTTTTATTTCTGATAAATAATTATCTTGAATTCCCCGCTACTTTTATTGTTTATAATTTTCAATTATGGAGCAGGGTGTCACTGATTTTTCATTATTTTTTATTGCTCGAAATTTTCATTTATGTTTCGTCCAAATTATCGATTTTTTAAGTAGTAATTAGAACTCACGTAGAACTTTCTTCCCTTTATTTTACTGCTTAAACTTTTTATTTGCGAAGCAGCTGGTACTTATTTTCATTAATTCGTGTATCGTACATTAAAGACTATTTTTTTACAGAAAAAACATATCGGTGAACTTTTCTCCTCCGACTTTATAGCTTAAAATTTTCATTTATGGATCAGGGTAGGGATAAAGATTGCATTTTACTCTCCTTTGTGAGATCCTGTGAGAAACATTTCGGGAGCTCTTTACTTGGCGATTGGCACCGGATTAATGTGGCTCTCACACGTCCAAAGGTCAAAGTCCAACTACGTCTTTCCCTTTCCAATTTGGTTAATGTGACATAGATAGAAGTAGCTGAAAAACTTGAGAGTCCTGATTTTTCAGTTGATTATTCATAACTACTGTCACCTATGTTTATTTTCTTAAATTTATCAATGTTCTGAAATAACTTTACACAAAAGAATCCAGAGTTATTAATGAATAAAATATTGCATAAGAATTGGATTGACCATCTTAACGATGACTGGATTCCTCTCGGATGTTTATGATTAAGACGTACTTCTATTCATTGAAAATTATGCCTTCTGCATCGGGTTTTCAACCTATCCCTAGGTTCTTTTCAAGAAAGAATCACATCTAAAATAGAGGTTCTGATTTCTTATAATAAGAAGCAAATGTCTCAATGAATCGACATAATTGACTCTCTTTGTGGGTGCTACAGAAGAAGCTGATCATGGTGGGGTCATGTGGGACCCTCGCCAGGATGCCTCTCTTGAAGCTTTTGATAGAGAAAGTGCGAGAGACAGGCAGCATCATTTCCCCATCCATCCGAGACATGGGCTGGATGAGGCAATTCGTCAGGTGTTCGCATGATTAAATTCTTAACAGGTCATTTTTATTCTTATTTATATTATTTTCATTGGAAAAAATGTTGTCAACAGAGCAGTGCTGGCAAAATAATTTCAATTTTTTAATCCGCGCAATGAGTTTTTTGAATTTTTAGTCATTCTTCTGAATGTTCGTATGATGAAAATTTTGAGTTTTTTGAACATGCAAATAATGACGATGCCTGGCATCAACAGTGTCAAACAAAATTATGATGATAGCGTCAGCTGTTATCGATGTTGATGTCGTCTGTCTGTGGAGTCCCAGGATTTTATTATCATTCACATCGACATCAACATCCATATAGCCATCTAGTAAAAAAATAAGTTGATAACTACATGTAGAATGCTGCCACTCATTAGATATCCAGAGCCCTCCTTACCTGATGCAGATAAAAAAATTGGCTCAATTGTCATTCAATGACAGCATTGAGTCCTCCCATCTGTTAATATATTATTAACCATTGACCATTGTCATCATCGCCATCAATGTCATTATAGGGCAATGACATATTACTAACTATTGACTGCCACAGTCATCATCATCAACATCATCATAGGTCGACATCTATATACCAGCAGAGTAACATTGACTGCCTACCCCTAAACTTAACAAAAAAATAAGTATCTAATTTTCCATCTACATGAGAGAGAGAGGGCTTTGGTGTAAGGTTCACCATTCTAGACAGCAGACCAATCAGACCTGACTTGACCAGGACCGCAAGCATGCCATTTCAGGGTGGACTGCCTGCCTGGTTGGTCCAGATCATGGTCTGTGGATCAAACCAGACTGGGAAAATTAGTGCTTAACCCATGGCCCTCCCTCCAATTCTTGTTGGTGCTTCCCCCCATCCCGGTTCACTTCCCTCTCTTTTACTGTTTGCTGCACTCCTACCCCCCATCTCGCCTTCACTGTCCTGCAACTCCCAAACCCCCACCCTTCCACCCCCCCTCCTTTCTTCTATTTTTATATCCTTCTTTTCTTCTTCATTTCCTTTTTTCTCCTCTTTGTATCTTATTCTTAGTTTCTACTCGGGAAGGTTGTGCGTTCTGGTCCAAGAAATTTGCACTGTCGCACAAGAAGCCTTGTAAGGTGTCCAGTGCAAATTTATGCAAAAATTTGCAGTGCACATCGAACGAGTTCACTAAAAGGAATACCCTTATTCTGATTTTAAAACAATTTGTTACTAATATAAGAACATTAGAGTGCAAAAATATTTTTATTACCATAATCATATACCCCACCAGACAGTTAAAATTCTTTAATAATTGGATTTCATTATTGTTTATTGTTATTTTATATTCCACCAGACAGTTAACATTACAATTTCATAATTATTGGATTCCACCACTACATAAATAATAATTGTAATATTATCCAAATTTATGGGCATATGATTGATTTTGTACTAACATTAATTAATGGACATATTATTTTATAATAATTTATAAAATTGTAATTTTATATTTATTGGATTCCACCACTAAATATATAAAAATTATAATGTTAGTCTGACTTTATGATTAATATTTTAGGGACGTTAGTTGAAGTGGGGCATGCAGTATTTTATAAAATATTTATGAGTCATAAGTTTGATTTATATTATCGGATTCCACCATTGCCTAGATGATGATTATGTTTAATATTTAAATAGCATGAGGTTTAAATTATGCATGAAGTATTTTATAAAGTATTTATGAGAAAAAAATGCAGACACAATATAAATGAATTTCAAAATATAGCTTTATGAAAAGAAATATGAATTATCTTTGAATGTAACCTGTCAGTACAGAATACATTGATTAAAATTTTCAATATGCTAAAGCAAAGAAAAGAAGGTCAACCTAATCAACCCTCGGGGTCCTCATCACTCTCTTTGTCATTTTTCTTACAATCATTGTTGATATTGTTATCTGCTCACCACCAACAATTTAATGTCACAAGTAGTTAGATGCTCTCCGCTGTCCACTTGGATTGCTTGTAGTTGATAACGGCATGACTTTTGGAGAAAAATCTCACTGAGGGTTCACTTGTCGTTGATACTGATAGGGATTCCTTTACAACCATTGCTAATCCTAGATAAGAGTATTCACTTGTGACCTTCCACATGTAGAATTGTTCTGACCCCTTGATAGGACGCGAGCTAATGTATACATCTAGATCATGCACGAGATCAATGGTTGTATATGCTCTTTATCTGGAAACAACTTGTCGAGTGCTTCACAAAAAAACAATTATAATTGTCCAAGCTGGACGAAAACATCCAAAAGAAGCTGAATGAAACATGATCTGATTATACATGATCCCAAGGGTAGTAAATAAATTCTGCACACAAGATATGACTTCATCCTTTCATCTAGGTCAACTAATTATTACTTCACGGATGGATCAAGGAGTGTTGAGATGTTGAATGTTTGGTTGTGAGTGAGGATTGTTGTATATTTAGTCATCTTGGTCTTCATTACGAGACAAGCGTGATAAAAATGTTTGTTGTTGTCATGATATGACACTACTTACTTGAAACATGGTCACATCTCTGATACCACGCTTGACACTATTGAGATGTCTCTTTATAACTCTAATGATAATAACTGCTTCATTTGCTTTTGCTGACTTTGAGGGACAAGCAAGGCAATAGCCCTCAAATGGAGCTTCAATATACATATGAAATCCTTGATCATATGGCACTCCTTTTCAACCAACACAGATTTCTTCAATACCTTCAATGCCATTATGTCAAGAACGTTCCACTTCTCAACAGTGGCAACAGGCATCTCACATGTTGAATTCCACATTTTCAGACAGTCTAGGGAACCCTCTGTAGTTCAACAGGCCAAAATGCTTGCATAATCATATATAGTGATTGTCATAATGTGTCCACCCACGTATTGCAGTGATGATTTCCCTAAGCCGAAATATTGTGTTGCCTAATGTAGGTGAACCAAAGTCATCTTATTCATTGAGCTGTTTAGTGTTGTTCACCCAAGGATGTTATTAGCATCTATAAAGGCCTGCTCTTATGGTGCCTTTGTCGCATGTAGGGAGCTCACCCTGGCCCAGACTACTAGGTTTACAATGTGCGCCATACATAGTACATGTCTACTTGCACTAAAATGAGGGAACCCAACTTTAATTCCTCTTCTATAATATTACTCATTTTCTTGTTATTCGATGTGTTGTTGGTAGTTCCCCCACACATCTATGTAAAATTACAGCAAAATGATAAAAGTAGTTGATAAGAAACATATTATTCATGAAAATGTGATGAATATGCTTTCTTTCAACTCAGACTCTTGCCTTAATTTGGAAGATGCTCACATTGATATTTTCCCTAATGTGGGAGCCTTTTGACTGGCATATGCTTGGCACACGCTCACACAATTTCCACTATACGTCTACCTAGTGCACAATCACCCATTATGCAATGTTTTTCTCTGAAATACGTGGGTCAAGTGTTAGGGATACACATGCAACATTGGCTAATTTTCTTTGGATACTCTTCATATCCTTGTAAAGTCCATTTGCTTTTGCTTTGATACCCTAGAATGATGGGATAAATATCTGTTCTTGTGCAATATAACATAGGAGTATTATGAAATATTTCTTCTTGTAAATTGCTCACAACAAAATAAGAAAGACGTAAGTGGTGCAGAAGTTATTCTTTTGTATTCTATACCATAAGACTTGTATAATACTGTTTTGAGGTTTCGAGGTGTCCCCTTCATGTACTCTATCCCAAATTTCTCTTATATTGACCTGCTATGTCAAAGTACTCAGATACCAATGTCCATGAATACATCAATATTCTTAGTGAATTATGATGAGATTATAATATGAAGATCACTAGTCTTTAAGCATGTAGTTTAAGCATTCATATTCAAAGGATACTTGATAAGGACATCAAAGTATATGTATAGAATTACTATTTAGCCTCACTCATATAATTACTATGGTTTTTCCCTTAGTTATTAGTGTGGAGACACGATGGATAGATAGTGGGTACTCTTTACTGGAAAGAGTTCATTGAATTGATCTGTACAAATCTCTGAATCGTATTACACCAAAGTGTCAATCAAATTGATTCTCGCCATGGTTGTGTAAATGGTCCTTAGACCTGAGATGCCAAAGACGTCATGTGGGCGGATAGTTATACTTTGACTATGATATATGAGTTTCTAATTTGGGGATTCTATATAGTCTTAGTTTGGGTGCATGAAGAAGTTCACGAAGACACAATTGAATGGTCAAGATGGGATCGTCCAACCTCAATAAAAGAGGTGACATCTCAAGGAAGAAGATGCGATAAAGTCCTTGTCTAAGGTAGTGAAATATCAGAAAAGAGTTCTCCAATGATTTCAGAAGGCGTTAGTACTAACTTGGATGACCGATTATGGTTTGATAGTTGACCATACTCTAAGTCCTATGAGAATCAAGTGGATAAGATACTATACTTAGATGGTAACCGATGATGAACATGTTCCATGAATGAAGTCGATACACACTCCTTTGTATCTTCTAGAGCACGAGGTGTAGCTTGGCAACCTACTTGTTCGAGACTCAACCTATGGGTTGGGTTAAATCAATCTGACATTAATTAATCTATATGGTGATATAGTTTATTACTATGAAAGGCCAATAAAGGTTATTGGGCCACTCGAGTCATTAACTAGACTAATACATAGGCCTAGAGGGCCACACATTAATAGTTTTTGGACGTCAAAAGATATATTAAAGTTTGAAAGTTTTATCAAAAATACTCACTTAGTATAAATAGGGGAAGGCTCTGAGTGAAATTCATCCAGGACCGAATTGTTTAGGGGCCTTCCTATTGTTCTCCTTCTCCCTAAGGCTCCTCTCTGATCCCAATGCGATCGAGTTGATGTAATGACAATGACATAGGTTGAACAGAGCCCATCAATGTGAAGGAGGAGATTTTATGTGTTGAGGATCGCATGGATACTTCTTGAGGTTGCACACATGAGCAACTCCACGTGACTCATTCGAGTACTAAATGAATCACGGGCGTGATCCGTGCTGAGGTGATTCGTTTCATGATGTTGTTGATGGTGTTACGATTCCACTTTAAAGTCTTCTCCTGCGGATCATTTTGAGGTGTTCATCTAGTTCAAGGTCTCGGGAAATCAACTCTCTCCCCTTGCCCTTCAAGTTAGCATACACTTTATGGTGAAACCTCTCTAGATGTCTCTAGAGAGGACTGTGGCTTAGATATTTGATGCGGGATACAATGACACCACATAAGTTGCATTTGGAACTTCTGTCATCCCACAGATGCATAGCATCTTAGCGCATCATAGGCGTTAGGGCAAGGTCTTTTTTGTTTGATGTTTGTGCTAATATCATTAGATTCATCTTCCCAAGACATGACTACAAATCCAGTCCGTGTGAAGACATGACATGTTACATCCTATCAATTTGAAGTTGTATTAAATGAATTAAGATGCATGGTGGAACATAAATTACGATTTAGGAGAAAGAAAAATGACACTTATGATTCACATAAAATGGGCTTTGATGAAGAGACAAAAAAATTAAGAGTTTGCAAGTTTGAGGTTTAAAAAGGAAAAAAATAGGGGGAATACTACGAAACAGCATGAACTCCCGTTTTTGTCAGCCAGGCAGCATGAACTTTCATACTTGTTCAAAAAATAGCACGAACCAATAAGAAGACGCCAAGTGGCGTCTTCTTATTTTTTTTGTCAGCGATGGTCAACTGGTGACGTGGTAGCCAGGTGGCTTCCACCGTGGCAGCCAGGTGGACTCCACGGTGGCATCTACGTCTCCGGCCGCCGACGCCGCCCGTCTCCGGCCGCCGCCGACGCCGCCTCTCCGCCGCCGACGCGCCCGCTCGCGCCGACGCCGCCCGTCTCCGTCCGCCGACGCCACCCGTCTCCGGCCGCCCCCACCGCCGCCCGTCTCCAACCGCCGACCCCGCGTGTCTCTCTCTCTCTATCTTTATCTATCCATCTCTCTCTGTGAATGAAGTTGACTGGATTATTTACATGATTGAAGAGATGCGAGAAGAGCTGCCGGCTTCGGTGGACCAATTACTTGATACCTGATCTCAAGCACGACGAGTTTACACCGCGGGATGAGCAGGTATCTATTTTTCTCAGTTTCTGATGATGGGTGTCTCCAAAAATCCCTTCATGTGGGGGGTTCTGATCGTCAGGATTCGGAAAGTTGATCTGCAAGAGAGGGAAAGATGTTTCGCTGCAGACGGGTGGCGTCGGCGGACAGAGACAGGCAGCGGCAGCGGCGGCGGGAGATGGGCGGCGTCGGCGGCCGGAGACGGGCGGCGTCGGCGGCCGGAGACGTAGATGCCACCGTGGAGTCCACCTGGCTGCCACGGTGGAAGCCACCTGGCTACCACGTCACCAGTTGACCATCGCTGACAAAAAAAATAAGAAGATGCCACTTGGCGTCTTCTTATTGGTTCGTGCTATTTTTTGAACAAGTATGAAAGTTCATGCTGCTTGGCTGACAAAAACGGGAGTTCATGCTGTTTCGTAGTATTCCCCCAAAAAAATAAAAGGTATTACAGGTGGGGGGACAGGGTTTTTGTGTTCTTTTCTTTTTTGTGGGTCATTAGGTTTTAATGAAATTTTAATAAATCAAGCACAACATTGTGTTAGTGACCCATTTCTTCCACTATAAGGCTTATTTTCCTAACACTAATAGTAAGGGTCAATGCAATTCTGGACAATGAAATGGATTGATTAGTTGATTTACATAGATAGATTGGAATTTGATCAAAATGATGCAACAATCATCAGATGAAAATGATAAAAAATATTGATTGGTTGGCTAGATTTTTATAATTATTAATTCAATATAAAAAATAAGAATAAAATCATTGATACAAGCAATTTTCTCTCTTTCTTTATTAGCCCATTCCCTTTTTGACCCAATGGGCAATGAAATCCATCTACCTAGTCGTATTAAATCAATTGATCCAGTAGAGTTAATCACTGAAAGGTAAGAAGTCTTATTAAAATTAAAAGAAAATTCAAGATGAAGTTTAGAAAAATTTCATGCAAATAAGGAAGAATTAAGAAGAAAAATACTGAAGTCTGCTAACTTTTATTTCAGAAAAATGAGTAAAACAAAAAAATTTGAAGCAGAGTTTTAGAAAAATCAATGTAATTGTTGGCGGTTGAAGGGTCTTATAGAGGAACATTAAATGAAATGAAAAATGCAAAGATATGCCTGATTAGACCTAGGGTAGCTTATTTAGTGATCGCTTTGGCAACAAAGATATCATTTTCAGAACAAGATTGAAGGTTTCAGTACAAAAATTTTAGGCCTATAAAATAAAAAAAAACATCAAGTTAAAATGATCCAATACAATACCAACCTTAGCCACAAAACTGACAAATGAAAGTATTATGAATTGAAATATAATTCCAAGATCATGTGGTATCTCGACGATATGAACTTTTGATACAAGTTAACTCACAACCTCAGTCCTAGTCATCCTGCATCAAATTACCAACGGGGTGGTTGATATGTGGTCTGATAATTCAGACTGCACTGCACAGCACAATGTTTTCACATTAGTTGCACAAAAGGACCTACCCTAGTTTCTTATTCTCTTACTCATCTTCTTCTTCTTTGATTCTTCTTCTCTTCCTCTTTTATAAGTCTTTTCATCTTGCTTTCTTACTTGTCTTCTTGTTCTTTTCATCTTCCTTTCTTTTTCTCTTCATATTCTTCTTCTTTTTTCTATTACTTTTTTCATCTTCCTATTTCCATATTATTCTCTTCTTCTTTTCTACTTATTTTGATATTATTCTCTCCTTCTTCTTTGCATCTTCCCTTTTATATTTTATATTTTTTCTTTTCTTCTTCTTTTCGTGTTATTTTCTCTTCTTTTCTATGCCATGTTTTTTACTTTTCTTGACTTTGACACTGACCAGTCAATCTGGTTGAATGGGGACCGGAGTGAGACTGGACCGAAACTAGATCAAACTTTAAATAAGTTTTAGGTCCTTAAAAAAATAGGGACACGACCGGGACCGTCAAACCCTACTTGGATGAGGCCCAAAAATCGGTTGCAAGCGAACACATGTAACTAGAAACTACATCTGAGACTGAACAAGATGGGTTACAGGTCACAATGATGTCCACGCCAGGTGCATCCCCCCCAGTTTATTTTAATTTTATTATCAGGTGGAATATATTTAGGCGAACCGTCTGTATTTATCTGTTGGAAAAATCTTTACGGTGGATAAATATATTAAATATCTAGTGATGGCATTTTCGTTATTAAGGTTAAACATGGGGGCATGAATTAATTACCTCCCCTGCCCGTGAGAGTTTGAAATTGGACTTCTGCAGTCTCGTGAAGAACCTGGTGGGACCCACAAGGTTGGATTATTGCCACGTGGACGACGTACGGCCGCTCATCTGAAGAGACAGTGGAGAATTACACGGAGGGTTAGTCCCATCGATTTTAGAAGCGGCAATTTCGAGAAAAACCCATAAAAAGTAATTTTCTTTTAGGAAAGACTTGCGGGCGTCAGAGAATCCAACGAAAGGGTCTGTAAAGCGTGCACTGTAAAGTGAGGTGGCATTTTACGGATCAGTCCTCTTCTTTCAAAACATATTTAAAGGGGAGTAGGTTTCGTATATTTGAGTAGGAGGGAAATAAAATATGTTGTCTGGGTATTTGCGGAAAATTAATCCGTCTGCATTAAAGAAACACGTCGGGAGTTGCATGCTTACGTAGACCGAAAAACACTTCTTCAAATGGCAATTTCTCCGGAAATCGAGACTTTGATTCGTCTCTCTCTCTAGCTTTCTCTCTCTAAAGCTTTCTCTATGAGACATTCTCCCTCTATAAATTTCTCCCCCTGAAGCTTTCTCTCTCTAAAGCTTTCTCCCTCCAAAGCTTCCTCTCTATGAAGTTTTCTCTCTCTAAAGCTCTCTCCTTCAGTCCTTCTAAAGTTTTCTCTCTCTAAAGCTCTCTCTCTAAAAAGTTCTCTCCTTCTGAAGTTTCTCTCTCTCTAAAAAGTTCTCTCCTCTTGAAGTTTTCTCTCTCTAAAGCTCTCTCCTTCTGAAGTTTTGTCTCTCTAAAGCCCTCTCTCAAGCTCTCTCCTTCTGGAGTTTTCTCTCTCGAAAGCTTTCTCCCTCTGGAGTTTTCTCTCTCTAAAGCTTTCTCCCGTGAAGCTTTCTCTCTCTAAAGTTTTCTCCCCATGAAGCTTTCTCTCTCCGAAGCTTTCTCCCCATGAAGCTTTCTCTCTCTAAATCTTTCTCCCTATGAATCTTTCTCTCTCTAAAGCTTTATCTCTCTGATGTTTTCTCTCTCTAAAGTTTTCTCTCTCTAAGACTTTATCTCTCTAAAGGATACTCGCTCTATAGCATTGCTGAGCCAGTTGCAGTCGGATCTCAACACCCACAGTCTCCTCAGCAGGCGCGGAGCTACTCTTTCTCTATCTCTAATTCTCTCTCTCTAGCTTTCTCTCTCTTCGGGGCCATGGGGGAGGAGAGAGAGATGGACTGAGAGGCGACCATCCCGTGCGCTTTGATGAGAATCCAAGATCGTTCCTCGTCTGCGATGTTCTGTGCTTGAACTGAGCCGATTGGGAGGAGATGCGATCGGATTTCCGCCATGGATGAGGTTTCGGTGTCGGATTCGGATCGGGGGAAGGATGAACAGGTTGAATGGCGAGATTTCCCCAAAGGGATTAGGGTTCTTCTTCTTCTCGAACGCGGTTCCTCCTCCTCGGACATCAAATCTCTTCTCGAGCGGATGCAATATTCAGGTTTTGAACGGATTAAATCGGTTTTTCCTCCTCAATCTTGTTCTTGTTCTTCGATTCGATTGTTGATTTCTTCGTTTTTTGTTCAGTTTCTGTGTTCGAAGACGAGGAGGAGGCGCTGGAGGCTGTAAGGGGAACGGCGGAGAGCTTTCACGTCGCCATTGTTGAGGTATTCGAGCTCGGATTAGACTGTTTTATTTTTTGTTCCTCTTTTCTTGATTAGAAATCGTTTCAGGTGACTGATTACAACAGCGATGGCTGCTTCAGATTCCTGGAAACTGCGAAAGGACTCCCCACCATCAGTAATAAATCGTCTTCGTCTTTGTTCTTCGCAGAAATCTCTAGTTTTCTTCCTGAATCGTTTTTTTTTCCAGTGATTTCTGACGCTGAATGCATTGAAACGACGATGAGATGCATTGCTGTGAGTTGCTTAGTTTTCCTTCGATGTTTTTCTCTTCACACAGGTGAATATACCAATTTGAAATTGGGTTTCTGGTTTGATTTCTAGCTTGGGGCAGTGGAATTTCTTCGAAAACCGGTCTCGGAGGAGAAGCTGAAGAACATCTGGCAGCATGTTGTTCATCAGGTGACTGAACTAGAAGCTCCTTCATGGACCTTTAATGGAGGCTGAGAATGGGAAAATGTTCTAAATTGGGATTAGTCTGGGCAGGCCTTCAATGCAGGCGGCGGCGCCATCCCCAATTCCCTGAAACCCGTCAAGGAGACCGTCTCCTCGATGCTTCAGCTCGAGCCGGGGGAAGACGGCGATAGGCTACCGGCGCCGGCGACACCACAGCTGGAACAATTCAGTAGATCTCCGCCGTTGGATCCGTCCAAGGCCTGCAGCTCTGGCAACAAATACGCCGACGAAACATGCAACCATTCCTCCACTGGCGAGGAAGACGACGGCGAGAAGGAGATCTCCGCGCCACCGCCGGGAAGCCGGCCCACGAAGAGGAGGACGAAGGTGAGCTTCACCCAGATTGAGTTCAAAGATTGAATCTTTGAACTCAACTTGCTGATCTAATGTGTTTAGAACACGCAATTATGCATTATGGATCATCATTCTGTGTATTGAATTATGTGAAATAATGCGTGCGACCATTGATCTTATGAATTTTACACAGTCAGTGCATAAGCTTAGTGATTTTTATGATTGAATTGCAGGTTGACTGGACGCCTGATCTGCATAAGCGGTTCGTGCAGGCGGTCGAGCAGCTCGGAATCGATCTGGCTATCCCATCCAAGATCCTGGAGCTGATGAGAGTGGAAGGGTTGACTCGGCACAACGTGGCTAGCCATTTGCAGGTTGACTTCTTCTTATATGATTTCATGCATGTGTCTTGTGACTTATGTTTTTATTGGTCTTTGATGATTGCAGAAGTATCGAATGCGGAAGCGGCATGCGCTTCCGAAGGACGAAGGCAATCGGGTCAGCTGGCAACGGCATGGAAATCATGTACCGCCGTCGGCAGTGATGGCGAGATCGTGCCATTATCGCCCGGTTATGGCCTTTGCCGCCGCCGGGGGGTATCCTGTTTGGGGCCATCCACACGCCTCCATCCAGCCGTGGGCTGCTGCCGCCACGTTCTCCCATTGGCATCCTCCACCTGATCCTCACTGGCCATGGAAATCCCACACTAGGGTGGGTTACCCTTGGGTTCATCATCATCGTCATCATCATCGTCATCTTCATAGTATTCAATGTCGTCATTGTCGTCATCATCCTCATCATCGTCTTTATGGTACTCAATGTCATCATTGTCATCAGCATCATCATCATCATCATCATTGTATTCAATACAATCATCGTCTTTATCATCTTCATGGTATTCTATGTCGTCATCGTCATCATCATCATCATCATATTATTCAATGTCATCATCGTTGTCATCATCTTCATGGTATTCACTATCATCATCGTCATCATCATCTTTGTAGTATTCAATATCATCGTTCTTCATAAAAAGGTATTCGATATCATCATTGTCATCATAATGATCACCTTCATAGTATTCGATACCATCATCATCGTTATCACCACCATTATCTTGAAAAACGAGTACCTCACTTTTGAGCCTCCACCTTTCTTTTATTCAGAATTTCTTCTGTTCTTCTAGTTTTCTTGGTAGGAATCCGACCTGTCTTCATGGTATTCACTATCATGATCGTCATCATCATCTTTGTAGTATTCAATATCATCGTTCTTCATAAAAAAGTATTCAATATCATCATTGTCATCATAATCATCATCTTCATAGTATTCGATATCATCATCATCATCATCTCATGATATTTCTGTGTCATCATGATCGATATCACCACCATTATCTCGAAAAACGAGTACCTTTCTTTTATTTAGAATTTCTTTTGCTCTTCTAGTTTTCTTGGTAGGAATTCGATCTATCTTTTCGTCTATGCAATTATCTTGTAGCCCAAAAGAGTTCAATAATCGCCATACTCATCCATCCTCATCAGCACCATCACCATCATCATCATATCATCATCATCATCATATGATCAAGACATTAACCCAGAACTTTCTTTTCTAATTATACCAAATCATCATCATCTCACATTCATCATCTCTTTTCTTTTGATTTTCTCGATAAAAACGTACCTGTTCATCAGATGCACGCGGATGCATGGGGCTGCCCAGTCCTCCACCATGGCTCATATCCTTCAACACCCATCCACACCCAGGTGCAAATATATCATATTTTCTTAAATTAACACCCCCAAAACCGCATACCTGAGAGTGTCAAAGCAATTAACAAAGATCTGGGTCGAAAAAAACAGGATTTTGGATCGTACTACGCTGGGCCGGCGCAGTTTACCGAGCCGAAGAAGCTCGACGGCGGACTGGTGAGTGGTTTTCTTGATCTTCTTCTCTCAAGTTCTCTGATTGGACGGCTGTGATCGATCCTACGGTTGATCAGACGGAGGAGGTGATCGATGAGGTAGTCAGGCAGGCGTTGACGGAGCCGTGGCGGCCGCTGCCGTTGGGCTTGAAGCCACCGTCAACGGAGAGCGTTCTGTCCGAGTTGCACCGCCAAGGCATCAGCCGAGTCCCTCCTCGTTGACGGCTCTCCTTGTGCCACGTCACCTGGAAAACTTGCGGCTCGGAATCTCTCTCTCTCTCTAGATCTATCTATCTATCTCTCTCTCTTTGTATCTTTATCTCTGTAGGGGTGGTCTTTATTTTGTGTTCTGGGGCTTTGGCCAGCTGGTGGAACGGTGAGTGGTGGAGTAAATAAAAGCGCCTTATCCGGAAGGGGGCCCATGGGGAAGTTAATGGTGTAAAGAGAGATGCATTTAAGAGAGATAAGTGCACGGTCAGATAAGACAGAGGCATCTAGATGGAATGGCAAGTGTCCACAGTAGAGAGTCGGAGTAGGATGATAGAGATGTGCAGCAAAAGGAAAAAGATGGGTGGATAAATAGATGGGTAGATAGATTAGATGGGTGGACGGATAGATTGGCAGATAGGTTAGATGGCTGGATAGGTAGATGGTTATATAGATTGGATGGGTGGATAGATAGATAGATGGGTGGGTAGATAGATGAACAGATAGGCAGATAGACGGACAGAGAGATAGAAATATAGATAATTAGATAGATGGATAGAATGATATAAAGATAGATAGAAGGATAGAATGGCATATAGATAGATAGACAGATAGATGGATAGAATGATAGATAGATGGATAGAATGATACATAGCTAGATAAATAGATGTATAGAATGATTTATAGATAGATAATTAGCTTGATAGATAGATGTATAGAATGATATATAGATAGATAGATAGATTGATAGATGATATATATATATAGAATGATGAGTGGATGGATAGATGGATGGAGGGAAAGAAAGATATGGGGTTGACTGATGGAAGGATGAATAGCTATGGTTAATAGAACGGCAACTAATAGATATATACATATATATAACTAAGTAAAGATTTTTCTAGAAAGAGAGAAATATGAAGATAGTGAATAGAAATCTCTAGAGATATAGACTACTATATGAATCATTTACTACCATTATATACTGTTGGAGTGGGACCGAAATGACGACTGACACAATACTGAGCTGTTCGGATACCGACAATGAACAAACCAGAAAGATATGCTGGTCTCTCTCTCTCTCTATCTCAATCTCTCTCTCTCTCTCTATCAATCTATCTCTCTCTATGTCTCTCTTTCTCTCTCTCTCTATCAATCTATCTCTCTAATGTCTCTCTTTCTCTCTCTCTCTCTCTCTATCAATATATCTCTCCAATGTCTCTCTTTCTCTCTCTCAATCAATCTATCTCTCTAATGTCTCTCTTTCTCTCTCTCTCTCTCTATCAATATCTCTCCAATGTCTCACTTTCTCTCTCTCTCTCTCTCTATCAATGTATCTCTCTCATGTCTCTTTTTCTCTCTCTCTATCAATGTATCTCTCTCATGTCTCTCTTTCTCTCTCTCTATCAATCTATCTCTCTAATGTCTCTCTTTCTCTCTCTCTCTCTCTCTCTCTCTTTCTCTCTCTCTCTATCAATCTATCTCTCTCTCTCTCTATGTCTCTCTTTCTCTCTCTCTCTATCAATCTATCTCTCTAACGTCTCTCTTTCTCTCTTAGTATCTCTCTCTATCAATCTATCTCTCCATGTCTCTCTTTCTCTCTCTATCAATCTAGCTCTCTAACGTCTCTCTTTCTCTCTCTATCAATCTAGCTCTCTAACGTCTCTCTTTCTCTCTCTATCAATCTATCTCTCCATATCTCTCTTTCTCTCTCTATCAATCTATCTCTCCAGTCTCCATGTCTCTCTTTCTCTCTCTATCAATCTATCTCTCCAGTCTCCATGTCTCTCTTTCTCTCTATCAATTTATCTCTCCAGTCTCCATGTCTCTCTTTCTCTCTCTATCAATCTATCTCTCCAGTCTCCATGTCTCTCTTTCTCTCTCTATCAATCTATCTCTCCAGTCTCCATGTCTCTCTTTCTCTCTCTATCAATCTATCTCTACATGTCTCTCTTTCTCTCTCTATCAATCTTTCTCTCCATGACTCTCTTTCTCTCTCTATCAATCTATCTCTCTCCATCTCTTTCTCTCTCTCTCTATCAGTCTATCTCTCTCTATGTCTCTCTTTCTCTCTCCCTATCAGTCTCTCTCTATGTCTCTCTTTCTCTCTCTCTCTCTATCAATCTCTCTCTCCATGTCTCTCTTTCTCTCTCTCTCTCTATCAATCCACATCTCTTTCTCTCTCCCTACTTCCTTTCTCCCTACCTCAACGGCTCAACGTGACAATGCACAAAATGACAAGCCTATTTCTCTCACTACTCACTAGTTCTGTTCTCTTTTTCTCTCTCTGCAGTCCGCACCATACTGGGGCCTCGGGGTTATCAGTTGGCTAGATTTCTTAGGGGCCCAATCAAGGACAGTTAAATACTGTAGTATCCTCAAGAATAATAAATCCCCGTCCACCCATTTTCCTTCTAATTTTTTATGGCCGACTGACTGAAAGGACGTAAAATATATGCTCTAAAACCAAACATTATTCACTAAAATATGTTGCCACAAAAATTGAGGTTTACATGGAAGTATCTGTGGACTGGCACCATCTATGGGGTTTAGGTATCTAAAGGTTTTGGCACGGTTTCCCATATGGGATTATCAGATGTAGAATATGAGAGGGATTTCATGCAAACTTTGTATGGTATAGGGGGGGCACTATCTATATCTGATATCCCATATTTGATAGTGCACATGGATCAAGATAATGGGGGACTATCCCTAATTGTATCAACTGTTGGAGTCCTTCTAGGGGAACATTTCCTTAATTAAATTGAATTTCATAAAATTCCTCTGCGATTCATGAAATTTGAATCGGGCTTCAGATGGCAACAAGTTCAATGTTGGCCACTTATTTCTTTCTCTCTCTATTTCCCATTCTTGTTCCCCTTCCCTATATATCACACTTCTTCGTCTCATCCTCTTCCTCAAATTTTCTCATACTTGCTCTCTCTTTCCTTCTAACTCCCTCTCTTTCTCTATTTCTTTATCTCAGTCTTTATGAAATAAACGCAGTGCATTATCATCCCGTAAATTTCCACCCAAAATTAAGCAGTTTGTGCATTTTCCAGTTTGAAATTCTAATCCAAAATTTTGAATATTTCTTTCCAATTAAGATTGAGTATATCTGTAAAAACATAATGAAATTTACTTCTCCAATCTTCAATCTCTCTATCTCTCGTCCTTTCCAAGTAGCATAAGGCCATCTCAATGCCCCTAACAGTTCATTTGGTCAATCCCCTATCCGACTATCGATTGCATATGAGACTGAATGGGCAAGCCCATTAGGGCCGGTAAGCCATTAAGTGGACCATGCCAGGCGTCCTATCAAGGAGTGAAAAATGTCAGGCCCAAAAATTGAAAGATAATAACTTGCTTCCCTTTTAACTTAATGGCATTTCCTTTTCTACAGGTTAGTCATGTTATCTTTCCAGAAAAATCACAGAAAACATATAATTTGCAAAGTTGAGTAGATTTCAGTTCTCTGTTCCCTGGGTTCAAAATTTCTTTTAACTTAGAAACATTTGAGTTTTAAATTTTGACATATTCGATGTTGAAAAAACATAAGCAGTCCCATTGTTTAGTCATTTATGCTGACGCTGATGAGACATTTTCTCGATCTTTGTGTTCCTCTCTCTCTCTCTCTCTCTCTCTCTTTCCATTTATCTCTAGATTTGTCTCCTTGCTCTCTATCTTGCTCTTTTCTCCCCCCTTTTCTTTCTCTCTAGGCCTCTCCCTCTTCCTATTTCTGCATTTCTCTCTCCAGATATTTCTTTCAACCTCCTCACCCACTTCATTCTCTATATTTCTTATCACTCTCTAGAACTCTCTCGATCAGGGAATCAACATTTCTCTTTCCCTCCTTTATTTCTCATTATTTGTCTCTCTGTATATCTCCCATCGTTTCTCCAAATAAATTTTTTTTGCACTAAGCCATAATTGTCCATTGAAGTTGTCAGCTCTATCCCTGTCACTCTAATTCAGCCTTTTTCAATTTCCCTAAAATACCGTCCGATTAGCATTATAGCGCAATTATTCTCCATTAAATAACGCATAAAAGCAATAATTCATACTGACTCAAAAACTATTTTCCCTAATGGACTCAAATAAAATTTAGATAGAGAAGTCAGTAGATCGAGTCATTATTCATCAGTTTTTTTAACTGAAAGTTCCTCCATGGGCTCATTTAAAATAAAAAAATCAGTAATAAGATTTATGAATCTGCATGAGTTAATTTTAAGATTAAAATGATTTAATTAAAGTTATTTTTAAATTTAAAATAATAAATACTCTTATTTTGAATATTTCACTCGTAACTAATCTCTCTTAAAATTTCCCTTGTCAATGTTTTATCTTCTAAATATGTTGGATGTCATTTTTTACATACATTTCGTAGACCGCGGATAGGGAAACTTTTAAATTATTTGTCGTATGTATTATTCATCTTACTACTAGTCATGTTGGAGAAACACAAAGTGAAATATTCAAAACAGGAGGGGAATAGTGATGCTTAAGAGCTGCGTAGAAGAACCAAACGTTCCCTAATACTAAAATACTCAACTTATGTAGTTATATGACATATGAATGTGAGCTTTTTCACACCAAGAACACAAGAAAGTGCATCCAAAATTTTTCATAGTAAAAAATACAATGACCTCAAGGGTACTGCTAGCACACAACACTATATTAATGAGCTCATGGATGATGGGAAATCAGGAGTCTTTGACAGAATGTGATCCTTCAATGTTAGAATGTCAGAGATGATTAATCAGCTTATTTACCATACTAACTTGCCATGGATTTGAGTTGTCGGCACTATAATTTTTTCTCATCAATCTATAGTGGTCATCGTGGAGCAGTGTTGTGATGTCAAGAAGACTACTGACATTTAGGATATTTATTGAATTGGAGGCGTGTGTTGAGAAGAATGAGTCATATACGATGACACACTAATTCTCTTAGCAAAGCAGCTCAAAAGTTAGAATGGTTGTTTGTGCCATCAATTGATCAACAAAGAGATAACTACACTCTATGGATCATTTTTGGATGCCCAAATTGAAGCTGACCTTAAATCATCTTATTTTTTGATGTGATGGAGTAGCACTCACAATATACATGATGGAGCCATTAGAATTGGGACAATCAATGCACTGACATCCCCCACCATTTCTGGAGGAAAAACAATTTCAGATCATGCGTGAAGAGTGGGAATTGCTTAAGGATTTTGTGTTTGTCTTGGGTTTGTTCATGTACAAAAAGCCATGTGAGAGTTTTTGGAGATGTTCTACAAGATGAAAATGTTTGTGGAATGCAAGCTAATCATAGATTCCATATCTTTTTCCATGCTCATTTATACAAATTATTAAGTATAGTGCAAATGTAATGTTTATAATACACAATCTGGCTGGCTGAATTATAATGAGATCACAATACACATGTCTCTAAATCTTCACCATGTATTCTAAATATCCCTTTTTTAGAGGTCCTCGAGAAGGACATTGATGTATTTGGATAGAATATCACTATCTAACCCCACTCATATGATGAATATGGTTGATCATATAGCCACTAATGTGGAGATTAAGGATAGATAGTGGGTGCTCTTCAGAAAAAAAGAGTTCACTTAATCAGTTTGCATCAATCTCTGAATGGTATTACACCAAATTGTCAATCAGGTTAATTCATGTCACAATTTTGGTAGTGTTCCTTAGACCTTAGACACAAATGATGTCTTGTGGACGGACAGTTGACTAGAACCTAAGATTTCATACAAATAGAATTCCAAACCATCTATGCTCGGGTGTTGCAAGAAGTTCATGAGTATGATTGAATCGCTGAAATATGGCTATATGTCAATTGTATAAGAGTAGACATCTCAACGAAGACAATGCAATGAAGTCCTTGGCCAAGGTAGTGGAATATCAAAGAAGAATTATTGGTGACGATTCCTGAAGTCATCATAGGAGTGTCAATCAAATGAGGGAGTTAATACACTCCTTTGTATCTTCTATAGCATGGGGTGTATCTTGGCACCCATGGCTTGGAAACTCAACCTATTGATTGGGTTGAGTCAATATGTAGTTCATTAATTGATATGATTATATAGAAAATTAATTTGGAAGGCTAATAAATGTTACTCACCACTAGAGCTGTCAACTAGACTAATACATTTGCCTAGGGGATCACACAAATGAACTTTTGACAGTCATAAAATAGATTTAAAGTTTATTAGTTTTTATTAAACTCTTCCACAATATAAATAGAAGAAAAACCTAAAATAAATTCACCCAGGCCAGAACCGTTTAGGTGCCTCACCCTTATTCTCACGTCTCCCCTTAGTTCCTCTCCACTCTCGATGAGATCAAAGAGGCATAAGAATGACACTAGAGAAATAACGGGGCTCATCAAGATTTTGAAAGAGATTAGAAATTCTGGGGATTTTGTGGATATATCTAGAGGCTATAAACATTACTAGCTCAACATGTCTCACTAAAAGAATCGATAAACTACGGATGTAATCCAGGCATTATGGAATGTTGTAATAATCCATTCAGTCTTCAGCTGCATGAATCATTTAGATCTTGTATCAATCATGGACCAAAACCCATCACTCCTTGTGGGGCACTAATGTAAACATAGTTAAGGTTATGATGTGGGTCATCAAAATTGACATTGGTCACAAGGAAGAGGCTGACTTAGGAGAAGCAGGTATCTTTGATGTCTATGTGCATATCTATGCAGCCAAATCTTCATAACAGGTCATTATAGCAGATCTATTTTGGGATATCATATTTTTCAAAGAAAATTAATACTCAAAGATTGTATCCAACATTTGAGGTCTTCGATCCAACTACAACACTAGAAATATAAGATAGACATGAAGCATGCGCACCCAGTTAGCAGCCATCATCAAAGTCTTGGGTCAGTTCTGCCCCAATGTCCAAACCTGCTAGTATAGCATCGTCACCAAATACGTTGAGGCAATTAAAAAATGTCCTATGTACTACACAGAAGGGTTGAGATGAAACTGTGCTTAAAATAGTGGTGCATTAAAGCCATTCATATACTCATACTCTCAAACATTCCATGCAAATGTTTTGGAAATTTTCAGAATGAATGTTCCATCAGAAAATGTTTTCTCTATGGGCTGAGTGGTTGTCACCTATAATAATCCCAATTAGAGCAATTAGAGGTCCCAAGTATCTAGACGCTCTTGTGTAAGTGCAAATGTTGAGGATACAATACAAGGTGGGTTGACGTTAGGCTAGATGACAACATTGTCATTAAATTAGAATCAACACATAGTTATCATCTTTAACTTTTGTATGATACCTTCCCATGTTACCATTTTTTCAATATAATTAATTTCTAGGTACTGTGGTGAATTGGTGGACAGGAGACATCCTTATCAACATTGGGAGCCTTGATCTGGAGAGGCATCAACATTTTTATTTCCTATTTTTTCTGATTTAAGTGAATGTTAAGTCATCGTCTTTCATTTGCTTTGTTGCTTCAGAACATTTCTTATGCATCAAAATGTCATCCATATTATTTTGTTTATAAGTTTAAGAATTTTGTATATTCTTTTTTCTTCTTTCTTAATTTATGGGGTGAAACCCCTCTCAAAACTTTTTCATCCCAAGGCAAAGAAAAATTAAGGTGCTGGAGGAGAAACATTCTTGTCACATGCTAGGAGACCACAACAAATTTCTTGGGAAGGTTTTGCTTCTTCTTAAGTCTCCTTTTCCCTGTAAGTTAATATTTTATATCTTGACATAAAAATTTATCTCCAAAGTTTGAAAATTTATGAATATATTTTATTTCCATCCCATACATTTTATCTTGGTTTCGTTTCTATATTCAGTATTTTTTTAATTACATCATTTTATTAACTTCCCATCCTCCACCTTTTCTGTCTTGGAGTTATTTTGGTGGTCTTTTGAAGAAGCTTCCAGGTAGCATTTGATCGAAATGTGAATAACATTGTAAAGGGCGCGAGTGTGATCTTCTATTTCTCTTAACTCCCCGCCCCCCTCTTTCTCTCTTAATTTCCTCCATATCTCATGATGGATATTAGGTGTTCATCACAACAATCATACTTCCCTATCATGCTTACATTTACTAAAATGAATATTTATTCATTATTATTTTGTGCGATGGTTATGATGAAATGTCTAAATACATGCCATGACTTGGTGAATTGTTTATGAGATCATAATACAATCATCACTAGTATTTTAAGCATGTACACTAAATATTCATATTCAATGGATACTCTACAGATATATCATACTATATGAAAAAATAATACTATATAATCCTATTTACATGGTAAGTATGGTTGATCCTATGACCATTAATGCAGAGACATGAAGGGAAGACATTGGGTGTACTTAAGAGAAACGGTTGACTGAACTGATTCATATGAATTCCTAAATGTTATTATACCTATTTGTCAAGTAGGTTGATTCATGTCACTATCATATAAGTGGTGTGTAGAACTGAGACACCAAATATTAATCTTGTTGATGGATGACTTACAAGTCCCTAATCATGGAATTCAAACAAATCTTAACTCACATACATCAAGAAATAAATGAAGGTGGTTGAGCGGTCAAGATGGGATCATTCACCATTGATTTTGGAGGATATTGAATCGAAGAAAAATATGACCAATCAAATTTTACACATTCAATCGTACACTTTTTAAGGATACTATGGTATAAATATGTTCACATTATTCTCATTTTATTGTGAAATTATTTAGAAACTGATAATCGATGCCACCTTGTATGATCACTTCTTTATATCTGTAAAAGAGGAGTCGATTGGCCCATTTGTTAAGTCATACTTAAACATGACATTACATGAGATTTGTTGATAAAGCCTACCACGACCTTACCGATAAACCATTTCGAGTCCCCTTAGGTGGGATTGGTAACAAGATTGAACCGAGGCCCGCCCCCCCCGGGGGGACAACCAGACCAACCAGTAAGGTTTCTCTCTGATAAATCAATCAGAACCTTTTAATCATTGAATTAATAGGGGTGTCCTAGTGGTCCAATGATAAAGAAATAAAAGATAGCAGGCAGATTGGATTCGTCGTGGTCAGTTCATTCTAGGTTCTGAAGGAAGGAACGGAGTCACCTGAGCTACGCGAAGGTTCTGCAAGAAATCAAGGTCACTTTCCCCGATCCATCCCGAAGGAACCCTATATCGCCTAGTGATAAGCCGAAAATAGGGGTAAAAACTATGCAATTTTTAGCCCTTGTCGTTGTTGATTTTGGCTTATGCAATAAAATTTATAAGAACTCCACTTAAGACGTATAGTGATAAGTACGAGTGTCGTCCAAGGGAAGCTAGTAAGGAATTCGATTTGGTGATTGTATTGGTCGTTTCACTTTGATTAAACTGAATTTGATCTTCAATGAGGATCAAGTCACCCTAATTAGATGAGAATTTAGAAAGGGGGGTAGAAGAGTTGAGATGAATAGAAGAAATATGGAGCTCTAAATTGGCTTCTTTGATCCTAATAAAAGGATCCAAGAGGTCAATTAGAGAGGTTAAAAGGGAATTTTTAATTTGAGTTTGGTTTGTTTTTGCAACTTTGATAATTCAGAACTGACTAAGTATATATTTGAGTAAGTATATATTTGAGTAAGGGTCAAACCATACAGAGCCAGAAATTAATTAGAATATTTTTCCATGTGATTATAAATTTACAGTTTTTTTAAGATAAAAAACTCTAACTCTAAGAGAAGCAATAGTTTTCTTGTTCTTTAAGCAAATGCAATGAAGGAAAACCTAAACAATAATGAGAATAACTTCAAAGATGAAATCTATTTAAATATTTTAATATTAAGAAATCAAAGAACAACTACTTAAAATAGCTTACAGTATTTGTTTTGGCAGAGGGCGCCAGGGTTTCCCATAGGAGCACCCTAGATGTGATGTGTTGGAGCCTGATAAGATGAAAATAGGGGTGAAAATTACGCGAGTTTTTTAGCCCTTGTCGTGATGAATTTTTGGCTTATGCAATAAAATTTATAAAACTCTACTTAATATGTATAGTGATAAGTATGAGTGTCGTCCAAGGGAGGCAAGTAGGAATTTCAATTGATTTTATTTTTGGTGTTTTAGATCCTAATTAGAGTGAATTTGATCTTCAACGAGGATCAAGTCACCCTAATTAGGTGAGAATTTAGAGAGGGGGATAGAAGAGATGAGAAGACTAGAAGAATTAAGGGCTCTAAATTTCCTTCTTTGATCCTAATTAAAGGATCCAAGAAGTCATTTAGAGAGGTTGAAAGAGGGTTTTGATGTCAGATTGGTTGGTTTTTTAGTTTGCTGATTCAGAAATGAAATGGGGAAACTTTAATCTCCTAAGAATTAAAACTAATTTTTTAGAGTTTTTTATTAATGTGCACTCAGAATAGCTAGGTGAATCTCTCAATCTCTCCTCTCAATCTCAGTAAGGGCTTGTACGTTTCGCTCAAGCCTAGCAGTTTAGAAGTTCATACCAAGATCAAGAAAAATGAAGAAGAAATGTCACTAAAACAACATCCAAATACACTAAAAGTTCAAATACAACAAGCAAAATGGTACCACATAGGTTGATCCAAGCTAGAGCTCCTCCCTGTCTTGCAGCTGTGATAGAGCACCATCAAGAATGAGCCCCTCCTCTCGAAATTCAGCTTTTATACCTAGGTCACATGGTGAAAATAACCATTTTACCCCCGTTTAGTAATTAATTTTTATCTATCAATATAGGCTATATCTGAATTATCCAACCATACAGATAGAAAGAGGGGATCAAGACGAGCAAATCCATAAAAAAGTCATCTCAATCGGACATCAAGATCAAAAGTTATTAATAAATCAATTTTAAACCAATTTAGTCCATTGGATTTAAAATTGATTTATTTATTAATACACTCAATGACGTGTCGACTTCCCATTGGCTGCGGCGTTTCAACTCCTTTGGCGGGCACTCTCTCATCGCGCCATGTACCCCTGACAAGAGAGTAAAAAAACAATTAAATTTTTGTTAGTGCGCATTTTGCGTACGTTTTGATACGCACGCACACGTGCATTTTTTCGTTCCTTTGCCTACTTGTGTGTCGCCACGTCACCGCCTGTGCACGCGCATTGTATGCGCCGCACGGGCGGTGAACTTACCTCCTGCCACATACACATGTGCGATCGCCGTTGGATTTTTATCCAACAGCTAAAGTTGCGCCACGTCGACAAGGCGGGAGGCTCTTTGCGTTTTTTTTCAAGAAAGCCCTTAATAAAACAAGCAATTGTAAACGAACGCCGCCCAAAAATATTTGTGTATATGCCCTTTCGGCACTCTCTCTCCTCCGATTTTCTCTAAAATTAATAATGCAATTGCAAATAAACCCTGAATGATTTTAAATTGGATCTTTACGCTTGCCGTGGCGACCGAGAGCTGTTTTCAGGGTCTTTTGCAACGAAACGTTGCAAAAAGGCCCCGAAAAATCTAGAAATTGCATAAATACATTTTTTTCTCTTATAAATATGCCCTTTTTTAATAGAATAAATGCATTTCTTCTTGAAATAAATCCCAGAAAATTCCTAAAAATTCGTAAAAATTTCTAGAAAATTCTAGAAAATTCCCTGATTAATTCCCATATTGATAAATGTCGAAATAAACTTTTTAATGTGCCATTTTCATCCAAAAATAATTATTTCGAGCTTCAATAAATCCTTACAAATTCATATAATTAACAGAAAATTAGGGAAAAATCAGAAATTACTTGGAAGCATTATTTTCGTGTAAATATATGATAACAACCCAATTTTAAGCCTTTTAAATGCATAAATCATGCTAATAACATGAAATAAAGACCAAAATTAGGGTGTTATCACCCAGATTCTGCAAAGAGAAGATGGATTATGGGAGTGTGTGACTTGAACTATTGATTAGACCATGCGTATATATGGATTTTATCCGCCACATTGAAATTCAAAAACAAATGTGTCTCCGCGTCCAATCACCGCATTCATTATTTGGTGCATTGTATTAATAAAAATCTTCTATTGTAAATTTTACAGGGAATCATATTTACTTTTTATTAGGCCTTTAATAGGTGGAATATATTTTTGGGCCTTATTCTTCTGTAGGATTCATAGTGTGTGACTTGAACTATTGATTAGACCATGCGTATATATGGATTTTATCCGCCACATTGAAATTCAAAAACAAATGTGTCTCCGCGTCCAATCACCGCATTCATTATTTGGTGCATTGTATTAATAAAAATCTTCTATTGTAAATTTTACAGGGAATCATATTTACTTTTTATTAGGCCTTTAATAGGTGGAATATATTTTTGGGCCTTATTCTTCTGTAGGATTCATAGTTCTATTTTTTGGGTTGAGTTGAAATTAAAAAACATAGGAGCAAAAATGGGTTGTGCTACAGCCATAAGCCAACCAGTTAGTGCAAAATGCCTCAAGCTAGCTATTGTCCAGCGGGCATCAGTACATTCATGCTAACTGACTATTGTTGATTGTGGCTGTTCAAGCAGGTTCAACACACCATGGTGGGATCATAGCAAGGACCCTTGTGAAATGATCCAAGATGATGGGGACATCAAGGGCTCACAGTAGGTCCAAGCAGCCTGATGATAGAGTACAGACCACACACATAGATGATGATGTTTTAATTCAATTCAAGATCATTTTGGTTTTATAATATATATAGTGACCACAAGTGATTAATCTTAGAAATGGGATTCACATGTTTGTTTCTTTTAGTCATAGGCAGTTGGGTTATGAATATCAAGAGACCGGATTGGGGTCCAATATGGTACAACCTTAAGGAAATTATATATAAATATGATCAGGCTTCAATCCAATCAGGCCCAAAACCTACATCATAACAAACGTATTTTAATTGATGATATAATTGATGGTATATGTATTTAACCTCACACTTCTTTTCTTTCATTCACAGGTTGTGATTCATCAAGGTGGATGACATGGATGAGGGTGTCATTTGATCAATGTTTGTTATTCAGTGGAAGATGCTGAGGAATACAACCTTAAGAGAGTGCCCACGGCTACAATTTGATCTTAGTTTTCGCCCCCAATAGAGAAATCTTATGGCTAATGGCAGAGATGACAACCTCTACACCTGGCTTTTTTCTTCCTCCAGCTAGGCGATATGTTCTGACAGAAAATATCACCAAGGTTGATCCTACGACCCTCAAAAGATTGCCATGATGTGGCTCACACAACCAATGGTGTAGGAATGGACTTTTTGATCCTTAAAAGGGGTTTTTCTTGTCCTAATACATCCATATTACAACCAAGGAATTGAACAATGGAAGGAGATCCATCCTGGGTTTATCTGGCTGGCTGAGAGCATTGCCAGCTCAACGAGGCCCTAGAGGAACTCCAACATAGCTTGGATTTGTGCCAGCACATGGATTAAGGACACATGTCGAAGACAGGGTTGACAATTGATGCTCCCATCCTAAGCTCATCTGAATTAGGGCAACCCCATTTTCATTTATAAATCCTTACATTATATCTTTACATCTTAATATTACATTTATTCATTGAAATAGTTTGAATTGTGTGCGAATCAGATTCTGAATAAAATTCCGTCGAATAGGCCCTCGGGGCATTTTTTGAAACACCATATAATCATATATTTTTTTTTATTTTTTTATTTAAATTTAAGATATATTTTGAAAACCAAAAAATCCCTTCAATCTAGAAATCCTTATTTATTAAGTACTCCTGTAACTAATCTACTCCCTTTGCCTTCCACAAAATGAAATATTACTCACCTTTTATTATGCCCTGTTACCATCCATGCTTCCCTCCATTTAACTTCTCTTATATCCTCTTAAAAATTAAAATATGTTTCATTTTATCTCTTTGAATATTAATCTTCTTTTAGATACTCTAATCATCTTTTTTTTAGTACTTGCATCATTTACCAACTACTCAAAACAAATAAAATAATGTCTTCATATCTATTCATTTTCTCCTATGTTTTTTATATCTATTTACAAATCCCTATCCATATCATAGCACCATAACTATATTTTGTCTTCATAAGTTTCCACTACCTTTAGTCTGTTCAAAGGAAGAATAATAATAACATAATAAGTATCTTATCTGTTTTTTAGTTTACTCATTATCCTTCAGCATTAATTCTTATGATGTCTTATCTTGACCCAACAACATCTAATGTAACTCTTGCCATACAACTACATCTAATATAACCTAAACTATTACTATTTTATTCATATTATTATTTAATCAATATCTCTTACTTCACAATTATGATATTATTATATTAATATTTTATTCCAAGCTTAATTGTTACATCTAACTCTAGGTACCAGTCTATGCGTGTACAAACTCACTCATCACTACACATCCAGAATGAGTTTAAAAAATTACAATTTCATTTGATTGAAGAAAATTAAGTTTACATAGACATCAAAATTATACAACTAATTCACATCTGTCAATGGGTAGTGGATATTTTGGAAACGAGGTTCTCCAATGATCTCCATAAAATATTACTATTAACTAAAATGGTAGATTATTTTTTGATAGGTAACCATTCTCTAAGTGATTCAAGAATCTTGCGTAGATGAAATATTATACATGTATGGTAGCTTTGAACGTAAAGATTTCCATGAGATAGTTCAATCAGTAATATATATCGTCTTAAGAAAAAAACTGTAGCTTGGTACCCCAAGAGTTGGAAATTAAACCTATCAATTGGGTCGAATTGAACCTTGGTTAGTTAATATATTGATGTAGTTAATAATATATTAATGCAGTTAATTAAAACCAGGAATGAGACCCATACATGGGCATTGAGGACCATTGTCAGATCTATGGACTTTGGTCGATATGCTTAAGTTATAAGGAATGTTTTTTGAAATTATCTGAACCAAGTATAAATATAGGCGGTGTCCATTTTAGGTGTCCATACCAGCCAGCCCTCCTTCTAGGGAGATATCAACTAGATCTTCAAGTATTAAGAAGATCAAGAGGATATCCACATATCATTGGTCGCCTGGATACATGTAAGTCCAAACATCTGAACTTGTTGAAAAAAATTTCTAGAGAAAAAGTCAAGGTTCAAATTAATTCCCCACTAGGTGATGAGGAAATCTAGGGTTTATAACATAACTTATGAAATTATTCCATCCTTCGCTGTATGAAATTTGGTTTCAAGAAATCAATCAAAGGCAGATATCATCAGGAAGGGAGGGGAGCCTTGGTACTTTTTTAGGAATTGAGAAGAAGGAAGGATGGTCGCTTAAAAATTTCTGGCCTTGGTATTTATTTAGGGCCTTCTAATATTCATAATTAATGATAATATTTCATAAAAAACCCTAACTTTTAAGTATATCTTCTGACATAAAAAAACCATTTGCATCGAACACTCTTGGATCATGTATCCTTATAGTTAATGTCTCTAATGTACATATTATTAGCCAACCTAGTTAGTTATATATATCATTTAGTTAATCTTGAATATTTTACTCAACCTAATTAGCTGCACCTTGTTCTCTAGAAGATACATAACAGTGATTGAACTTCCTCATGGAACCTTTTAGAATATTAATTTACTGCATGTGTATGATACTTAAATGTAGTGAAGGCTTGGCGATTCACTAAAACATTCCAAAGTGCTGAATGTAACAAGAGGAGGGGGGGTGTGATCCTGACTTGCCCTAGGCAGGTTAGTATTCCACGAATAAGAACTTGTCAGTCATACTGTAACCGTCCATCGACAATATGTCTTTGGTATCTTAGGTATAAGGACAAGTTACATATAAATGACATGAATCAACTTGATTGAAAATTTGTTATAATATCTCTTAGGAATTCATACATATAAATTTAGTGATATCTTTCCCCTAATGCACGCCAATATATTCGCTTAGGATGAAGACACTAAGGGCTACATGGTTGGGCATACTCATCATATGAGTGAGACTATATAGTTCTATTCTGTCTAGACATAAATCAGTGTTCTTATTTGTATCTTTTGAAAATGAATATTCAGAATACATGTTTAAAGGCATTCATGCAGCATTGAAAATATATATTATAACAATGAACCTTGAATGAAATATGGAATGTAGGATTGGCTTGCAGGCCATCTTTATTCCATAAATTCCTGGGCTTTCACTATCCATTATCCTTATCCCAAATCCATCATAATGATGATATCCAATACCAGTGTCAGTGACATATTGTTTTTAAAGGATAATGGATGTTGCGATCTCCAATTTTTTATATCAAATATGGCCACCACCAATAGCACCCAACTGCAGTGTCATGCACCCTCATCTAAGTCTTAGTGTTCGAAAGTGTCAAACCCCCCATTCTTATCTTACAGAATTGAGTGGTTTTCTTGGCACATCAACAATTACTTGTAGATCCTAGAGAATAGGATCATGTTTATTTTTAGGGGGCCACTAAGGCATTAGTTTGTGCATAGTTAAAAGCTCTATGTTCTCTTATTTTTTATCCTGATTATTGGAGTTTCCTTTCAAAGCTTTTGTTTGAACAAAGAGACTCTCTGTCTCTCTCTTTCACACTCTCTCTTTGTAAAAGGGTCCTCTCTTTCCAGTGACAAGATGAGGACATGGCAAGGCTGACGATGACATCTTTATCTTCTAGAATCTTTCACGTCCAAGTACACTTTCTCAACAATATATGCCCACCCAATGGTATCATGGATACATGTTTGTTGAATGTATGAGGGCTTACAAAATATTGACTTCTATTATTTCTTCAATCAATGTTGAGAAACTGAGCAGTTTGGCCAACTTCAGTCTGCCACATCAGAATGTGAAGGATACATTTATTGACAATGATGTTATTGAGGCAATATATGATTCAAAACTTCAAGGTATCAAGGATGATGATTGGAGATAGATGTAAATGAAGGCCACCAGTACTATTCATCAAGTTTTTTTGGATAGTGCGAGATATAATTTTTTTTCTATCATGCCTATAATTGGAAGACATTGGATGGATGGTATGTGGGCAAGACACCTATGAGCAAGGCTTTGTCAAAGGCAAAGTTGCTTACGCTTTGGATGGCCTAAGACACAAAAATATCATGCTCATATCAACCATTTTAAATGCTTTGCATTGAAATCAAGAAGTATGAGGATGAATTATTGTTAGGCCCCTAACTAGGAAGCTTCCCTGCCCAGAGGCCTGCATGATTATTGGGAGGGCTTGTTCGTGTTGGAATCACGATCTGTGATGGAGGACCATCCAGCGAACACCAAGCTTGGACGTCTCCAGCCACGACGAGCTGCCCGCGCCGATGCTCGCGACCCGGAGTTTAAGTACTCTGCGTAAGCATCTTATCTTCCCTTTTATTTGTTTTATCTTTTCGTTATTTTTATTTCTGGATTTTATGGACTGGGCCGGTGTTGGGCCTCGTCCTTGTCATGTTTTTACTTTCAATTGTAACCGTGTAAGAGAGGCCGAACCACGTCTCGCGACGGTTCGTCCTCCCCCACGTTCCCACTTGGCAACTATCCTCATTATATAAGGGGATAGCATGCCCAAGTGAAAGTTTTTGAGCCATTTGTTGAAGAATTTGCAAAATTGTCTCCACCTATCTTAGAGATTAGAGCGTAGAGAGGTTTGGCTATCCTCGCCCACGTCGAGATCACTCCGTGGTTAGAGCCCGCGTCGTCACGTCGAGATCACTCCGTGGCGTCGTTTTTCAACGACCCGACGAGATCACTCCGGGTTGCTTAAAGATTCAAGAGGACGTTCCCTTCTTGAAGCCGAGAAGCCCTCTATTGAGATCACTCCGAAGGAACTCAAGGATTCAAGAAAGCGCCGTCAAGGGAGAAGTGTCGTCAGCCATCAGCGTCGAGATCACTCCGGGTACGCGCTGCCCCCGTTCCTCCCCAAGAATACTCCAACCGCCCCAAGAATCGCCACTCCTCAGGCCAAGAAACACCCTCTTCCTGGGAATCTTGGGTGGTTAGATTCCAAGAAAACACCCGACATCACCGTGCGCCCTGCCGTTGTCCTCACGAGCCCCACACGAAACCGCGCCCACACAAGCCCTGCGCCCGTGCAAGTCTGCACGAGCCCTGCCGCACCCGCACGAGCACAGCGCCCGCACGAGTTCGCCGAGCCCGCGCGAGCCCTGCGTGCACGCGCACAAGCCCGCACAAAGCCCCGTGCGAGCCCCGCGCACGTCTGCACGAGCCCCGCACGAGCCTGCGCGCGTCCGCACGAGCCTGCACGAACCCCGCACGAGCCCCGCTTCGGCATCCGCACGAGCCCGGGCGCGCCTCATTTTGACGCCCGCCCACGCCACACCGCTTGGCACCGTGCACCCTGCCCGTTGCCCTCACGATCTCTGCACGAGCCCCACACCCGCACGAGCCCCGCTCGACTCGTCCTCACTCCTTGGTGTTCTAACAACTTACCGCGCAAGGGACTCTCGTCAAAACAGGTACTCACTCGTCTGCTCTCCACTAAATTCCAGTATTATTACCTGTTTACAGTGCCGTCTTCCCCTATCTCGTCCTCTGTCGGGTTTCACCACTTTATTGATAGGATAGCCACCTTCGTCGAGGGGTAGGATTTTCTTGTGGTAAAGGGTTAATTGTTGACCTAGGCGTCTAACTCCTTTGGGCCGTCAAACGCCCCTCATTCCTTAGGCGTCTTAGTTGGTCCCAAGGGTTAGTGGGAGTTTAATAGGATGAATATCTCGTCCCTTGATTGACGATTGACTTCCCTCCCTACTCGTGGTTGTTCACTTATTGCTCATTAACGGGGTTTTCCTACGCAATACCATTCATTTCAAAATCATCATATACACGTCATCGTCATCCCTATGACGTAATACGAGCCGATTGATCCCGGCACGCTCATCGTATTACATCAATCTGAAATGACTGAGTTTTGTGTGGAGCCGCGCGGGCATTGGGCGCATCGTGTGTGCAGGGCGGGAGACATCCCTCCAGGAGACTAAGGCAACGGCGCACAATGAGCACCGAGGTGGCATGGGTGCGTGGTGCCCTCGCGGGTAGCACCGGGCGTGCTGTGCTTGGTTTGAGGCATCGAATGTGGCAGCGTCACGCAGTTTGTGTGCGATTGATGTCAGCGCGGGTGCTAGTGGTGTGCATGATCATCAAGGCAGAGGTGACGTGTGTGATCGCCATGTCCGCAGGCGCGCGGCGCGTGACCTGGGGGCACATGTGTTGCGGTAAGGCTGGCGGGCGCGTGCATGGATCGGCATGCCTCAAAGCACATGAGCGACACTACCAAGGCACAAGGCACCTCGTCTCGTTACTTCGGTGTCATCCCTGGTCTTCCCCCATGTAATATTCATGACTACGATGTAACCTCTAATGATATTAATGTAATGACCCTATTCCTCGACGGGGCTGTGTCCCCTCCCTTTCATCTAACCCCTTCTATGCAAACATAAGTTATTGCAAGAGACTTCTGCTGCAAGAGATCAAGGCTTCTCAGTGTTCTGCTCCAAGCACTGAGGCTGACACGCACCAGATTTGAGCAATTGTCCTAGCTCGGGATTCGACCGCGTTAAGGTTTGTTCGGATAAGGCAAACAAGTAAAATCTTTGAAAAAGGTGAGGAGTAAGTTGATAAGCCGAAAATAGGGGTGAAAATTACGCAAATTTTTAGCCCTTGTCGTTGTGAATTTTTGGCTTATGCAATAAAATTTATAAAACTCTACTTAATATGTATAGTGATAAGTATGAGTGTCGTCCAAGGGAGGCAAGTAGGAATTTCAATTTGATTTAATTTTTGGTGTTTTAGATCCTAATTAGAGTGAATTTGATCTTCAATGAGGATCAAGTCACCCTAATTAGGTGAGAATTTAGAGAGGGGGGTAGGAGAGATGGGAAGATTAGAAGAATTAAGGGCTCTAAATTTCCTTCTTTGATCCTAATTAAAGGATCCAAGAAATCATTTAGAGAGGTTGAAAGAGGGTTCTTAAAATGAGTTGGGTTGATTTTTCAGATTGATAATTCAGAACTAAAATGGGGTAAATTGAGACTTCTAAAAATTAAAACTAAATTTTTTATAATTTTCTTTTGTAATGCAATTGAATGCCCAGGTAAAATTCCTCAATTTCTCCTCTCAATCCTAATCAGGGCTTGTACATGCCGCTCAAGCCAAGCGATTTAGAAGTTCAGACTAGAATGGAGATGAAGAAACAAACAACTTAACCTATTTCATTCAAAATGCACAAAAGTTTGAATACAATGAAAGAAAAAAATACCAAAACTGTTGATCCCGGCTGGGACTCCTCTCTGTCTTGCAGCTGTGATGAAGCACCCTCCAGAATGAGCTCCCCCTCTCGAAATTCAGCTTTTATACTTAGGTTATAGGGTAAAAATCACCATTTTACCCCCGTTTAGTACTTAATATTTATCTATCAATGTAGGCTAGATCTGAATGATCTAACCATACAGATAGAAAGAGGGAATCAAGACGAACATATCCATAAAAAAATCATCTCAATCGGACTTCAGGATCAAAAGTTATTAATAAATCAATTTTAAACCAATTTAATCCATTAGATTTAAAATTGATTTATTTATTAGTTTCGTTTTTAAACACGCAATGACGTGTCGCTCTCTCATTGGCTGGCGCATTTTGAATCCTCCTTTTTGCAGAAAAGTCCTTAAAAAGCCTGGAATTGCTTTTGGACGCCGCCCAAAAGTAATTGCGTATATGCACCTGGCGCACTCTCTCTCCTTCGATTTCTCCTAAAACATTAAAAATATATATTAAAAATTGCAATAAAGCCCTGAATGATTTTAAATAGGATCTTTACGCCTGCCGTGGTGACCGAGAGCTGTTTTCAGGGTCTTTTTGCAACGAAACTTTGCAAAAAGGCCCCGAAAAGTCTAGAAATTGCATAAATACATTTTTTCTCCTATAAATATGCCCTTTTTTCATAGAATAAATGCATTTCTTCTTGAAATAAATCCCAGAAAATTCCTAAAAATTCTTAAAAAATTCTAGAAAATTCTATAAAATTCCCTGATTAATTCCCATGTTGATAAATGTCGAAATAAACTTTTTAATGTGCCATTTTCATCCAAAAATAATTATTTCAAGCTTCAATAAATCCTTAAAAATTCATATAATTAACAGAAAATTAGGGAAAAATCAGAAATTACTTGGAAGCATTATTTTTGTGTAAATATATGATAACAACCCAAATTTAAGCCTTTTAAATGCATAAATCATGCTAATAACATGAAATAAAGACCGAAATTAGGGTGTTATCATAAGTCCAGAGAGAAGAAGGTGGGTTGATCCAATTCTAGGGAAAACTGTTTGAAAAACCAGGAATGCCATATGTCCCATGATGAATGTTCTGCTCTACTTGCAAGGACAACGGTAATCATATGTGTCTACATGTGGATTCTTGATCTTGGCTTCTCTTACCATAGGTGTGCACATGATAAGTGGTTAAACTCTTGTAAGACTTCAACAGGGACAATTTTTATGAAAAAACTGATTTGTCTGAGGTTATTGGCATGGTAAACATGACAATTCAGATGTCTGATGGTGTTGTGAGAGTTTTGACAAATGTGTGTCATGTACCAGATTTTGATTAGAACTTAATTTTGCTCGATATGCTAGAATTAAATGGATGTTCCTATGAGACTAAAAACATGGTGCTTAAGGTTTGGAAAGCTTTAGTTATCATAATGAGAGGGAGAAGAGGGTGCGATATGGGAGCTTTGTTGTTGGAGGAGCTGCTACAGTAACACCAAACTGATGGCACCTTAGTCAAACTCATGCACGTGGACTGCGACCAGGACTTAAATCTTGTAAATAGGATATTTTCAGGTATTGTGCGATAGAAATATATTACTAGGCCAGCTTCAAGGTAGGAATTATACTAATAGGTACATTCTTGACTACACTCATCCTAATGTCTTGGTGTGATGTCAAGAGGTGCTCATCGTTTCTTTACATTTTATAAACAATTTTTCCAGGAAGGTTTGGTTTTATTTCTTGGCACACATGTTTGAGGTATTCTCTCAGTTTAAGGCACACTATCTAAGGTTGATAAACATACAAGGAAGATCAAGGTCTTGTGGACTGATAAATGAAGGGAGTTGAAGAATTCCAAGTTTGATATATATAGAATTGCTCAGTTTGGTCAATGAGCATACTTGGACGAGAACCATACATGGTATCTTGTGGACCTTCCCACAAGAAATCATGCTATTGGATGCAAGTTTGTCTTGAAGTAGAAGCCACCAACATCAAATTTGGGTCCAGAGAAGAACATGGCAAGGCTTGTTGTAAAGGGATATGCTCAAGTTGGAAGAGTTGATTTGAATGAAATATTTTCATATGTAGCGATGCATATATAAATTTGGTTGGTCTAGGCTATTTTGCACATGATGATATGGAGAAAGAGCATTTGGATGTGAAGACTGATGGATATTATGTGGCCATCAAGAAATCCCATCACCATGTTTATTTAAGTTCATTGAATAAAATATTTATGTTTATTATTATTCAAATATGATGTTTCTAATGAAGTCCATGAATACATGCAATGACATAGTGAATTATGAGGAGATCATAATACAGATATCACTAGTCTTTAAACATGTATTCTGAATATTCCTATTCAAGGGATAGTCAAGATGGACATCAAGTTATCTAGATATAATAAAATTAAATGGTCCTACTTATACGATAAATATAGCTGATCATATGGCTATTAGTGTGGCGACAATAAGGGCAGATAGTGGGTTCTCTTTGGAGAAAGAGTTCACTGAATTGATCCGTATGAATCCTTGAATGGTATTATACCTGAACATCAATCAGGTGATTCATGTCCCGTTTGTATAAGTGATCCATTGACTTGAGACACTAAGGATATCTCGTGAATGGACGACTGCATTTTGACTAAGACTTACGAGCCTCTAATTATGGGATTCAAACAAGTCATAGCTCGGATGTGGTGAGAAGCTCACGGAGATGATTGAGTGGTCAAGACATGATCATTCACCCTCGGTATAAGAGAAGATTGACTCAAGGGAGACGATGCAGAAAATCCCTGGTTAGGGTAGTGAGGATATTGGAGAATGCATTCTTCAATGATCCCTGTTGTGCATTAGTACTAATCGAATGGTGGATTAGGGTTTGGACGATCAACCATATCCTAAGTCATTCAAGAGTTTCATACGGATGATGGATTATACATATACCGTAACCAATGATGGTAAAGGTTCCATGAGAGAGTTCAAAGATTACTTGGTATCTTCTAGAGCACGAGGTGTAGCTTGGCACCCCACGGGCTGGAAACTTAACTTATGGATTAGGTTAAATTGATCCTTAGTTAGCTACTATTTATCTCGATATAGTTAATTAATACGGTTGGCCAATAATTGCTATTAGGGCCACTTAAGTTATTAACTAGAATGATACATGGCCTAGAGGGTCACACACATAAGGTCATAAGGGCATAAGGGCATTGGTGGATATATTTTACTTTGTAGGGTTTTTGTAAAAAACTTAAGTAAAATATAAATAGGGAAGGGGCACTTATTTCAAGGACCGAGGCCAACAGATTTGGGAGCCCCTCCCTTTCTCCACTCTCTTCTCCACTTGTCCAAGAAGAGTGTCTTCATGGTGAGAAGATCTTCTAGATTTTCAAGAAGAGTTGAAGAAGAAGACGTGGAGATCCAAGCGTCAAGTGATCGCGTGGATACTTCTAGAGGCCGAACGCATGAATGGCTTCAAAATGATGTCAAGACGGCAAAGTCTAGGGTGGAGCAATTTCCCCCCAAGGTACATTCGATGTCTGATTTTAAAGATCAATTATGAATCGATCAACACGCTTCCGCATCCATGGAATCATATTTTCCATGGATGAACCAAGGCAAAGAACCCAACAAAGATGACATTTCTCCTTAGATATTTGGAGGATACCATTTACATGCATCAACCTAAGGGTTTTGTTGTTGGGAGAACTGACCATCTTGTCTGCAAGTTGAGTTATCCACTTTATGGATTCAAGCAATCTCTGAGGGAATGGTATAATTGTTAAGATCCATTGAAGCACCACGTCCAAGGGCAATAGAAGAGAGAATGGAGAGAAGAAGAAGAAGAAGAACACAAGAACAGGAGTTAGAATCAAGATCGTTGTATTAACCCGCAAGCTTCATCGTGAACATCGGTTGTTATATTTATAAGTAAAATATAGATTGATTCTTTGAGAGTATCCGTTATAACGGATAGTTGTTATAAAAGGTGTGTTATAATCCTGTCCGTTATAACAGTTCGGGAGCACCGATCACAAGTGTTGATCGGTGCATTACACCCGAACTAATCCTATTCGTTACAACGGATCGGGTGCACCGATCACAGCCGTTGATTGGTGCTACGGACCCGACCTAGTATAACGGATATATCAGGATGAATCCTGACCGTTATAACTCTACTATGTCTTAATCTTGACCGTTAATGTGTTTTTCCTATCTATGTTGAATCCTAATCTATGTTTAATCCTAATCTATGTTTAATCCTATATTGAACCCTATTATCTAATTTCTAACGATTATATATTATATATATTAGATTTTACTAACTAATCTTTTTAAAGTCCCTATCGAATGGTCTGCCGTTGGGACGAAACAGCGACGGCGTGGTCGCCTCCGAGCTTCCTTCTCAGGTACGATCGGCGACCTTTTCAGCTTCGACCTCACAGGCGAGTAAAACTCCTTATTAATAATAACTTTAACTCCTATATGATGCCGATTGGCCACTCTAGGTGTGAATTTTATTGTTGTGTTTACCTGAAGTGGTGTGATGATGAGTTGTGCACTATCTTGATGCTCTATGGGGACCATACGTTCATTTCTTTGAAAAGTTTACATGGGAGTGCAAGGTTGAAAGTATCATTGGGAAAATAATTTGGCATAAAAGATCTTGGAATGACAAGGAATATTCTTGATTTGGATATACATAGGGACTGGGAGAGAGGTTACTTGTGGTTGACTTAGAGAACCTACCTTGAAAATATTGTTGATCTATTTAGTTGCAAATCCTAAAAATAAGATGATGACTATTTTTTAGGGGGCTGCTACAGCATTTGTTTGTGCGTATTTAAAGGTCCTACTATCCCTGGTTTTTAATTCCAATTATCAGAGTTTCTTTTGAAAATTTTTCATCAAAAGAGGAGTCTCTCTCTTTCTCTCTTGGTCTAAGGGTGTTCATTTGACTGTGAAAATGCGAGAACGTGGTGAGGCAGACGATGATGTATCAGGTGTTCTACTTGGATTGGCTAGTTGATTAACCTGTTTATCATCTTGATCCCTTCATGATCAAATACACTTCTATAGACAATCAGTCCCTTACCAACATCATTTATCCATCCTGACCCTGGAATGCAAAACATAACAAAAGTCTCAAACATTTTGTTCCATTCTGAATGGCATGCCGTGATGATTCACCCTAGGTTTGGTGCATGATCATCTGGAATGGAAACGCTGGACGGTTCAGGATAGTTTTCTTCCAGTTACATCCTTTTTTGGGCTCATCCCAAATCATCCTTGTCGACGAGCTGTCTTGTCAAGAACCATCCTATTAAAATATCATCCCATTTGGGAATTGTCCCGTCTATAATTATCCCCTTCAGAATCATCCCTTCCAAAAATATTTCCATCTGTCCTGTTAAGAAACAGGGTGCACCCATGGTGTCTTGATTCTGTATGACATCTGGAATGGAAAACTATACATTTTCCAATTCATAGGCGTTTAAAATTTGATTAAAAAATAATAAAATATAATTTTAGTACACTTGTCCTGCATCCCGTCCAAAGACTGATGGTGGGGTGGCCTTTTCAGCCGCGACAAAGGAAACCATCCCATCCTTCATCCAGCGCACACATTTCCATCTCATCCAACAGCTGAGGCCCTGGATGGGACAGTTTTTCATCTGTGGGACGAAAGAAATGTCCCTTCCACATCCATTTTCTATTACACTATGTCTTCTACCCGCCTCCGTCCTTTAAGTAATCAGTTCTGTCCGGCCCCTCTTAAACGGAATTAAACTGCAAACTATATGGGAAAATATCAATACCCATTTGCAAGAAAATCTTACACAATGAAGAAACTACTACTAATCATATATCATTTGCACATATAAATTTGCCAAATCATTGAATTAAATGCCATTTGGGCCTCAGCCCAATTCAACCCAATAAGACGAGTTCAGATCGTCTTCTTCCTTCCGACGCCCGACGCGGGAAATGAGACTACGCCTACGATCAGTACCGATCCAGCGACGGAATCTCCGCTCAATCAGCGCCAGGCAATCCCACGCCAGATCGATCCGAGACGGCTCCTTTCACAACCCTTTAATCGCCGGGAAGATCCTCTCCGAAGCCATCGCTTTGGGCCCGACCCACCTCGTCTACGCCCGTGCCATCTTCTCCTCGATCGACCCACCTCTCAACGCCTTCGCATGGAACTCCATGATAAGAGGCCTCGCCCACGGCCCTTCCCCTGCAGAAGCTCTAAATCTCTTCAAAGACATGCTTGCCAATGGCTGCTCCCCCAACAACTACACCTTTCCCTTCGTCCTCACCGCTTGCTCCAACTCATCGGATTTCACTCCTCTCGGATCTGCCGTTCATGGGTCGTTGCTCCGGCGCGGGTTCGAGGACTCTGATGCTTATATCCAGACTGCCCTTGTGAATTTTTACGCGAATTCCGGCTCCATTGACATTGCCCGGAAGCTGTTCGATCGATTGCTTGAGAGAGATGTGGCTCTTTGGAATTCTTTGATCAAAGGTTATGTGCGGTGTTGCAGGTTTTCTGAGGCTTTGAGGGTGTTCAGGAGGATGCTTGATCATGGTAATGGGATCAAATGCGATGAGATTACGATGGTGAGTGTCGTGTCGGCGTGTGCTCATCTCATGGCGCTGGATCTGGGAAAATGGATTCATTCGTACGTTGGGAAGAACAGGATGAAGATGACGATCAATCTGGGCACTGCTCTGATCAATATGTATGCAAAATGTGGGGAAATTCATGCGGCTTTGTCATTGTTTGATGAAATGCCTGAAAGAGATGTGCGCATGTGGAGCGTGATGATTGGCGCTTTAGCTGTACATGGTCATGCCAGAGAAGCTCTCCGGCTGTTCTCGGAGATGGAGGCGGCAGGGATGGCACCGGACTCGGTGACGTTCACTGGGGTGCTGTCCGCATGTAGCCATGGCGGGTTAGTTGAAGAAGGGGTGCAAATTCTAAGGAAGATGGAGGCTACATACGGAATTGCACCGACAATCGAGCACTATGGCTGTGCAGTTGACCTTCTCGGCCGGGCCGGGAAGCTCGACAGGGCACGAGAGATGATGAAGAAGATGCCTATGGAGCCAGATGTGGTGATCTGGGGGGGACTTCTGATGGCCTGTAGAGCTCACAGAAATGTTGAATTGGGAGAATTGGCAGCGACAGAGATGCTGCGGCTCGATCCAGGGAATGCTGGAGCTCTGGTTTTCCTCTCCAATTCTTATGCCACCGCTGACCGGTGGGATAAGGTGGAGGAGACAAGGAGGAGGATGAAGGACAAGGGTATCAAGAAGCCACCCGGGTCAAGCTCCATTGAAGTCTGTGGCATTGTTCATGAGTTCACCTCCGGGAATGCCTCACACCCGGAGATGAACAAGATCTACTCAATGCTTGATGAGATTTGCAAGCTCAGAGGCGAGCCCAAGGGATTTAATGGGATCTCCTTTGACATGGATGAGGAAGATAAGGAACTATGCCTGTCTCAGCACAGTGAAAAGCTGGCCTTGGCATTTGGGCTTGTCAAGACCAGGCCTGGGACGACGTTGCGCATCATCAAGAACCTCAGAATCTGTGAGGATTGTCATTCTGTGATGAAGATGGTGTCGGAGGTCTTTATGAGGGAGGTAATTGTTAGGGATCGAGCAAGGTTTCATCACTTTCGTGGGGGGTTATGTTCATGTGGGGATTACTGGTGATTCGGGCCTAGCTTTCAGGGTATGTGATTACATAATTTTTATATGGTCATCGAGGGGTTATGAACTGTATTCCTTATTGACCAGAGTGAAAGACATAAGTTTTGGTATCCCAATTTCTGATCACTCTCCTAGGAATAGATTAAGTGATCCGATCATTCATTGATGAGGTCAACCTTATACATGAACATCTGTCTGGTGTTTGCTAATGATGATGAAAATCACCTTCTTCATCCAAAACTGATCACCGTCTGTGACTTGATTGATGATCACACTTCATCATGATCATCACCATTGTCATCAGGTGGACAGGGGGAACCATCACAGACAGCTGCCTCTGATCTAAAATGAAAAACCAGTCTGGGGGGGGACAAGCTGGTCATTTGAGGGGAGGGGTATTAATACAATCCTGGTAGCATATAACAATATCCTTAGAAATGCATGGCATTTCTTTCATTTTACATTCAAGGGGGGTATTTTGGCCACTTTCCCTAGATTGGTATTTCCCTTTAGATAGGCAGCCTGCCTTTAGGAGAGCATTGAAGAAGTAACATTAAATTGGCGCTTCTACTATACTTGTTTCCCTTGGAAAAAGAATGACTGAAGTAAAAGTTGAGTAATTTATTCTTATAAAGCAATGGATAAACACAAGTTGAGAAATTTGAACACATTTTAGAGTTAATAATATTAAATTGATAGATAAAACACCATTTATGCAGCAGGTATTTGAGAAGGTCCTTTAAGGACTTATTATAATGCTAAGAGATGGTGTCGTAACCACACAATTGTGGTCTAGCTAACACATAAAGACTGGATGGAGTCGGTCCCTAAAAATAAGTGATGAGAGAAGGTCAAGTCTAATTGGGCGTTTTCAAGATTGGAGTAATTACTGTGGGAGGGAAAAATAAGATCCTCTAGTTCCTGGCACAGGATAAGGCCTCAATCTTTGCCAACTATGAGGGGATGTCTTTCTTTCTTATTATTTTTGCATGCTCGATTTATTTACCATTAATTTTTGGTTTATGTTTTGAAATGGATTGTGTGCAAAAGTGAGATCGGTTCCTTCACTTTGGTGAGTCATGAATCTCATGGAACCCTCCTTACATCTCCTGGAGTGGATGTAAGATGTTTTACTTGAAATATTGTGTCTTTAAGCCATCTAATTCATTAACTTTGTATTGACAAGTGATCATGCAAGATGACTCCTACTTTTAGCTTTATCCTGATGGGATATTTTTTATACATCCTATGCAAAGTTTTTGGGGAAGTCTCAAGGGAATAAAAAAAATCTCCACTTGCCTTTCAAAATGTTTTAAAATCCATTTATATTATGTGAAACATTCCCGTTGGTTAATTTAAAAGCGGGAAAGTCAACACCATCTTTTCCTTTTTGGTCTATGCCTAAAACTTTTGTGTACCTTTATGAAAGGACATCTGAATGACTGACGTGATATTGATTTACCTAAAGATCAATAACATTATATTAAGTTTGGACACTATTTCTGATACAACATCCTCCTGTCTGGTCTTGGTCCACTTTTAGCAAAAAGATAAAGGTAGATCTAAAGTTTGGTCTGGTCTCAATCAAGGCTGGTCACAGCCTCGGTCCAGTCTTGGGCTAGTCAAGTCTCCATTAGATCAAATCGACTAGTCAATCTCATGGAGTGCAATGCCCCTGCCAAGTATACATGCTAATGAGGTCCAATTAATTCTCAAATAGGAATAAATCATTCACAGATCTGTTATGCATCGTATGTGTGTCCATCTTCAGCAATTTAATTTTCAATAGGCAAGAGTGATGAATGCAGACGGCTGTGTTATTTTTACTGTCGTTGTAATTTTAATTTGCCTAAATAAAATATACTAGTTAAAATAGAAAATCACTCAAATGTGTGTATAAGGGTAGTGATGTCATTGATGAAGGCAAACGTGTTAATTGAATTCTAGTTGTAATTTTAATTTTCCGAAACCAAATAAATTTGATAAAATAGACAACTCACTCAGATACAAAGTAGGAGTGAGGTCGTCTCCACGAGGACTAGCCTTTATAGGGGAGTTTAATAGTAGAGTTATAATTAAAGTAAAGTAATAAAAATAATAAAGACAGTGAATATAGTAAGTCATGAGTAATTAGTGGAGGAAATATTAAATGGATGAAAGAACTAAGATGATATGAAACAGTAATGAATAGTAAATGATGCGAGAGAGGACTAGAGGAAGAGAGAATTAATAGAAGATATTATTTGTGTCTTTTTATAGGTATTGAAAGATAGTGAAGAGGTAAGATGTTTGAAATCAATTGATGATACTATATATAAGAGTGATTTGTGAAGAAGAACAGAAGATTGGTGATGGATATAGAATAAAAATACTATTAATGGGAGATAAGAGGTTATTTATTTAATAAATAGTAACGTATAAGTATGCTAGGAGATGTAGATAATGGTGATGGATGTTAAGCTTTATTTAGGTAGGGAGTAAGATTTTATGGTAATAAGGTGAAAGAAGTTAATTGATAGAAGCATTTAGTTTAGTAACATTTAAGAGAAGAATGAAGAAGAAATGGAATATTACTTATGATAGGATAAATAGGGTATCGTAGGTAGAGTTGTGTATTGAATTAGATTAGTATATATATATATATATTATATATGTATACTTACATAAAGGAATGATAAAGATATGTAAAAGAATATAGAATATAAAATTTATAAACTAGCTTTGTAGAGGGATTAAGTTTTTTGTTTGATTTTAGAAGAACTTACGTAGAAGGGAAAAATTATAAGAGGGGAGAGAAATGGATGTATATATACGGCTTTGGATGTTTAGAATTTAAGAGCAAGAGGGGTAAGTAAGAGAAGATAAACTATCTAATTCAGAAAAGAATGAAGTAATAATTATGTCGTTGGAGAGAAAATGAAGAAGAGGTAGAAGTATTAAGAATACTAATAAGATGAATATTAGTTTGTATTCTCAGTTTTTATATTTTGATTACATTATATTTTTATTGATATGGCTTGTATAAGTAATTTATTAATACATATTTTTAGTATTTTTTAATGGAAGAAATATGAGAGAAAATTGGAAATGTTTGTCGACACCTTGCAGGTGTTCCACAGAATGCCTCAAAGAGGCCGTAATATAGAAATGATGGATATTATGTGGCCGTCAAGCCAAATCACACCACCATGTTTATTTAAGTTCATTGAGTAAAATATTACATTCATTATTATTCTGGGTGATGTTTATAATGAAGTTCATTGAGTAAAATGATGTAGTGAATTGTGATGAGATCATAATATAGTGATCACTAGTCTTTAAACATGTATTCTAAATATTCCTATTCGATGGATAGTCGAGATGAACATCGAATTATCTGGATAGAATAGTACTAGCTGATCCTACTTATACGATAAGTATAACTGATTGTGTGGCTACTAGTGTGGCGACACTAAGGATAAATAGTGGGTGTTCTTTGGAGAAAGAGTTCATTGAATTGATCCGTATGAATCCATGAATGGTATTATACTTAAAGATTAATCAGGTTGATTCAAGTCACGGTTGTGTAAGTGATCCATTGACCTGAGACACCAAGGACATCTCGTGAGTGGACGATTACGTTTTGACTATGACTTACAAGCCTCTAATCATGGGCTTCGAATAAGTTATAGATCAGATGTCGTAAGAAGCTTACATAGATGATTGAGTGGTAAAGACAGAATCATTCACCCTCGGTATAAGAGGAGATTGAATCAAGGAAGACGATGCGGAAAAATCTTTGGCCAGGGTAGTGAGGATATTGGAGAAAGCATTCTCCAATGATCCCCGTTATGCATCAGTACTAATCGAATGATCGATTAGGGTTTGACGATAAACCATACCCTAAGTTGCTCGAGAGTCTCGAGCAGATGATGGATTATACATATATGGTGCTCGATGGCAGTAAAGGCTTCATGAGAGAGTTCAAACACTACTCTGTGTCTTCTAGAGCATGAGGTGTAGCTTGGCACCCCACGAGCTGGAAACTTTACCTATCGATTGGATTAAATTTATCCTTAATTAATCTACATGTTGATATAGTTAATCAATAAGGTTGGTCAATAATTGTTATTGGGCCACAAAAGTTATTAACTAGAATGATACATGGGCCTAGATGGTCACACGCATAAGATCATAGGGGCATTGGTGAATATATTTTACATTATAGGGTTTTTGAGAAAAACTTTAAGTGACATACAAAGAGGGAAAGGGGTCTCATTTTAACCACCCATGCAAACCTGATTTGAGAGCCCGTTCCCTTTCTCCACTCTCTTCTCCACTCATCCAAGGAAGAGTGTCTTCATGGCGAGGAGATCTTCTAGATTTTCAAAAAGCGATGAAGAAGAGAAGTGGAGATCCAAGCGCTGAGTGATTGCATGGATACTTCTAGAGGCCGGACGCGTGAACGGCTTTAGAATGATCTTGAAGCGGCAAAGTCAAGGGTGGAACGAGTTTCCCAAAAGGTACATGCAATATTTCATTTGAAAGATCGATTGCGAATCAATCGACACGCTTTCACATAAATTGAAACATGTTTTCCATGGACGAACCAAGGCACCAAACCGAACAGCTTTGAGAGGACACATCTCAAGGAATATGATGCACTAAAGTTCTTAGCCAAGACAATGAAGCATCATATGAATAATTCTACGATAGTTGTAGAAGTACTATGTGTTAACTAGGATGATTTATTTAGGGCTTGCAGGTTAGCCAGACCCTAATCCATTCTAGGGCTGTCCTGTGGATAATAGATTATTGGTACATTAAGTAACTAATGAGAGAAGTGGCCATAAAAGGCTTCATAAATCCTAAGTGCCTTATAGAACACAATGTGGATCTTGAATCCTAATGTTCACCACCAAACATATTGATTGAGTTAAACCAAATGTTTATTAATTAGCATGTATGTTTGATATATTTAATCAATTAGGTTTCTTAGTAAATCACTAAAAAGACTAAATGTGCCTATAAGGTTAAAATCATAAGGTTTATTGGACGTCAAATGTTAGACTTAAAGTTAACAAGTTTTATAAAAAATATCCCCTAAATTATATAAAAGAAAGTAAAAAATAAAACATGCCCATGGTAGTATTTCCTTAGGTGGCCTCATTTTCCCTCTCTCTTTGCGTGTGTTCCATTTTTGTTTGACCATAATAACAAGCTGATCATCCCTGGGCAATGACAACATTTATTGAGTTGAAGACACATATATTATGATTTTTTGTGTAAGCATGTTCTGGATTAAAAATGAAAGTATTAAAATGTAATTATTAAAAAATATGTAATAATGAATTTAGATGAAAATCATTATCAGGATTAAAATTGCTATTGCAAGTAGGAATGATATTATTGTCTAAACATTTGAGATTCACTAGCGCACAATTTTCTATTTTATATTTATTCTTTTTGTTGAATGAAAATTTAGTCTCCAAATTATAAGCACAAATTTTCATATACAGTGTAGAAAAAAATCATTTGAAAAGTGATTTATATTGTCATTAAACTTAGTTGTCATAATAATATTATTTTTACCAAAAATTATTGTTTAATTCATGATACAGAATATATTTTTTACAAATGGGGATTTAATAAAGATTAGCCTATTGGTTTTTATTAAATCCCAATGTTAACTCATTGGAATTTAATAAAGATTAGAAACGTATTCCAATGATTATGTTAAGTTAAATATACAAAGACTATAATGTATTACGAAAGATGTGTATATTTAATAAAGATTTTATTAAACCCAATGTTAACCTATTGGGATTTAACAAAGATTAGAAAAGTATTCCAATGATTATGTTGAGTTAAATATACGAAGACTATAATGTATTGCAAAATATGTGTATCTTGTTCAAATGGCTTTTAAGGTTGGAGATCCGATAAAGATGATGCCATTTAAAATATGAAAAAATATATTTTTAAAATTTTTTAAATAAAATTCAAAAATACAAAATTTAATATCCAATTATAGTATTTCTTCATTCCTTTTAAAAATGTAAAAATCCAATTAATAAGTATATTGAATACATGTACCTTTGATCATTAAAATAAACATATAGAACATATGAAATTTATATTTAAATTAGAATGTTGTTTGGGACTATCAACAAAGTTACCACACAACACTTTTCAACTCTGATGCTCACCGCATGTGGTAGCTTCAAAATATATTTCACTATTTTCATAACGGTGTTAACACATCAATTTTGTTTACTTGGGGGTCCATTTGGTCTACTCGGCGTGTTGGAGAACATATGTTGATTGTGTGTGTAAATGGGAGGAGGAAATCATGGCTCAGACAAATTTATGAATAAATAAATATTCTCCATGTTTGGATGTTCACAAGCCATAATTAGTGATGGTGGATTGCATTCTAGCATCTCACATGCCAGATTTTTACTTAAGAAGTATGGGTTGATCATAAGATGATAACTACATACCATCATCAAACCAATGTCATAATACAAGTGAGAAGTTCATAAACCAAGAAGATATTTTCAAATATTGTATGTCATGGAATGCATAGAGAGATTTCATGATACTTTCTAGGATCATTGAACAAACAGCCTTAAAGAACCAATTTGAATGTCCCATTATAAGGTAATATTTAGAAACATACGCCATCTTCTTCTTGAGTCTGAAAATTAAAAATATGAGGCAATGCACAAGTTAAATCTGTTATGCGAGATATTAGAATGTACTGCTATGTTTGAATGGATTAACTCAATAATCAAGGAAAACATCCTAAGTTTGACTTTATCAACAACCCTTCATTGTCACTAGGTAATCAAAATTTTGAGAGTCAAGGTTTTACAAAATTTATTGATTATATCAATTATCAATGACAAATTAAACACCTAAATGTTGATTTCATTAGTGACCTTGAGCCAGGTTTATCAAATTTTATTTTTTGTGAAATATCCCCTAAATGAACTCTTACCATGCAAAAAAAATCAAAATTAAATTTAAATAATTTTAAAAGAGACAACTTGAGGAAAGTATGTCCAGATTCTTTCCTAAATTTTATCTCTTTAAGTGAACAAAAAATGGGTGAATTTAATATTTGGAGTTAATTGTGTTAAAAGTAACATTTGAACTCTAGTTCATACATATTCCCATACTTCATTAATTAGTTATCACAAACTGAGATACCATACTATTTTACATACCCATGACAATATCCCAGGACACGTTAAATAAAAGCTTTAAGACGTGTGAATCACACATTATTATGAAGTTAAATTATGAAGTTTATGTCAAATTTAATGGCCTTCAATTCTTAATATGGATCTATTATCCCATCAATCTAAGATAGGTTGTTGGAACCTAGCTCTCTATTCAGCAACTCACACAGAGAAGAGAAGATGAAGCTCTCACTCCATTGATCTCACACAGAGAAAGAAGAAGAAAGAGCAACAAAGACCACTTTGAGAGAGGAAAGAACCAGTTGATGCACACAACATGATTGACCAAAAGAACTCATACATACTTATTGGCATTCCCCCATAACTGCCTATGGACTCAAACAAAGCATGGTCAGGCACCTAAGTACTTGGTCTTCCATGAAACCCAGTCATCTCCTCTTAAAACCCAGGTCTTGCTTCCACATCTCCCTATAGACCAGTGATCCACGCTGACTTTGTTTATTTCTTGACTCATTCAAACCTAACCCCTAAAATAACTCAGTCAAGATTACTATCCAAATAAATCTAACAGGGAAGACCGTTCAGAATCAATAAGGATTCCAAACCGATATCCAAATTGCAGCTATCTACCGAAATACTAAACCAATTCCTAGAAAAGTTTCATCCCACGTCCTCGTAATCGTCTCTCCCTCTCTTTCTCTGGCACTATCTTCCAACCTATCGCGACTTCACTGCATGGCCATGGCCGGCGTATCCAGACTGCATCATCCGCCGGAGATCCGCCGCGTCCACTTCCACGGATCCGCTCGCGGGTCTGTAAAACCCCGTCGCCGGATCCGGAACCCAATCCCTCACCGGCTCCGTCGTCGGCGACTGAGCCACGCTGCTCATCTTCTTCCCTTTCGTCGACACCGTCGCCTTCTCCTCCGCCTTCCTCAGCGACGCCGCTACGGAGAAACACCGCCTGCGTAACCCAAAAAATGGCTATCGAGTTAACCGACCGAGCGCGAGAGATAAGATCGTTATATACTCACAAGGACTATTCGTACCTGCTGATGAGACGCGCAGCCGCCGAGAGAGACTGAGCCATCCTGGTAGAGAACAAGAAGATGTAGAGAGCGAGAGTAAAAGGAAAGGAAGATTGAATGCAGTGCTGATTCTTCTGCGTCGTGGGTGTGTTTTATGTAGGAAGGCAGACGTAGCAAAACTTGCCTGTTCGGAAGGAAGGCGGAGGCGGCGCTGTCGTTCCTGGAAGATGGGTGTTTTCGTTACCTACGCGCATCGTAGTTGCTACCTGGGTTCCTGCCTGTTTCCTATATTTATTGTGAATATTAAATTTCTCTGTATAATTTTGTCGTCAACCGATATATTTTTCTACATGAATGAATTTCTATGCAGCTGACTTACTCTACATTAGGCGACTTCTACTGTATTGATGTCTACAGTATAATTTATTAATTTATTTACGTAGCTCTCGATCAATACAAATATTTTGTTGTACTTATGCGGTATACCTGTCTCGCGGTCAAAGATGGAGACTGCTTCCCCGCCGTCTCCATTGACCGTAGTTTCCTCGCTTTCTCTCGGGTCATTGGACATGCGGCCGTAGGAAATATAGAGCTAGCAGAGGCGGCCTGAACACAGGTCTAATTTATGATTAACTCCATTGTCACTTTTATATTTGTTCGATATTTCTACGAGGTTTTGCATTTCTTCTCCACCACTAGGGGTTATATTTGGTGACAGAAACAAAACGGAGAGGGAGAGAGAGAGAGAGAGAGGAAGATACAGATAGCGAGAGAGAGATAGAGAGACAGAACGCGAGGGAGAGCGAAAGAGAGAGATAGAGAGACGGAGCGAGAGAGAAGGGGATAGAGAGAGAGCGAGAAAAAGAAAGAGATAAATATACATATAGAGACAGAGAGAGAGAGAGAGCGATAGAGAGAGACGAACGGCCATGTTGCTAGGGATGGGAAGTTAGCGTTCGACGTCGAACGAACGGAAAGTAAACCACTGTTCATCTGTGTTTGGTTCGTTAGCGAATGAACGACTGTTCGGTGAGAGACACTGACTGGGCAACTCCGGACGCCACATGTTTTCTAGCACGTAAATCAACAGACGCAAGTAAATCATCATTATCGTTGAGGCGGCGGTTGTTCTAATTGTTGAAACAACGGAAGCAACAAGTAGAAGTAGCAGATGAACCACAAAGGGAAGAAGAAGAGAAATCAGATGAACAAGAAAATCCTTCAGAGTCTTTCAAAACGTGAATGAAATGGTACACAAGTGGTCTTATTTATAGACCCAATGTAACAACAGTCTTGAGACTCAACCAGGGTTAGCTAACCCTGGTTTAGTTCACTGTGCTTTGGGAAGATGCAAGATCTCCGCAGCTGCTTGATCTCGAGTGGACGTGTCGGCCTGCTGATTTGGTATTGACATCATTATGTGGTATCATCATTACGTATCTTGACACGTTGTGGAGATTTGGTATTGACATCATTATGTGCTTTGACATGCCCTGGGAAGCTCATCGAGGGGACGAGATTGAGCTTGTGACGAAGTCGGAGAAATGGTTGTTTGGGCAGACTTTTCGTTAGAATGTCTGCCTGCTGATTGCTGCAGGAAGTGAACATGATTCGAAGTTGATTACTGGCGACCCGTTTGCGAACAAAGTGGAAGTCAATTTCCACTGTTTTATACGTGCATGGAAAACTGGATTCTGCGCAAGGTAGGTTGCCGCAAGATTGTCGCACCAGAGGATTGGCATTCGGACCGTTGGGATTTGCAGTTCCTTCATGAGAGATTTAATCCAAAGAAATTTGGATTTGGCATTTGCCATTAACTTGTATTCTGCTTCAGTGCTTGAGCAGGAAACAGTTGTTTGCTTTTTAGAGTTCCAGGAGATTAAATTTGCACCAAGGTAAATGAGGTAGCCACTGGTGGACTGCCTGTCCTCAGAATTGCCGGCCCAATCTGCATCACTAAAAATGCTCAAGAAGGAGTTAGATTGTTTATAGTACATAAGTTCGAGATTCATAGTGCCGTCAAGATAGCGAAGTGTTTGACTGCCTTCCTGTGACCAGGCCGTGGATCATGCATTTGTTGACATGCCTTGTTGAAAGCATAACAGATATCTGGCCGAGTGATGGTAAGATACTGAAGTGATTCGCCAATTTGTCGATAAAGAGTGGGATCACAAGAGTCTGAGGACGATTCAGACAGAAAGCGGAGCAGGAGTGACGAATGGTTTGCAATTAGTCATGTGTGCATGATGAAGAATGTTAGAGAAATAGCGAGATTGAGAGAGAACCAAACCTTGAGGATGAGGAAGAAGCTGAATACCCAAAAAATGACGAGCCGGTCCAAGATCACGAATAGAGAAAACTTTATGAAGTGCACTAAGAAGAGTTGTTACCCCTAGGCGATCCAAGCCGATTACCAAAAAATCATCAACATAAATAAGAAGGTAGAGGTGGGAGGTAGCAGTGATTTTAAAGAAAAGCGACGAGTCAGTGCGGGGGCCGGTAAATCCGAGATGAAGAAGATAAGTCGATAATTTGGTAACCCATGTAGAGACTTGCGTAGGAGAAAAACGTGAGATGAAAAATGAGAACGAGTAAAACCTGGAGGTTGATGCATATATACAGTTTCATGGAGATCACCTTGAAGGAATGCATTGGAGACGTCAAGTTGATGAATGCACCAGCCTTGCGAGACTGCGGTGGCAATGAGCAGTCAAACGGAGGAGATTTTGATCACCGGGCTGAAGGTGTCGGAGAAGTCAACACCGAGAACTTGGCAAAAGTTCCTCAGAGAAGTCTGTTGGGTGTTGTCGAGGGTGATGAGAGGGAAGTCGGGGATGGAACAGAAACAGAGGGCTGAGTAGAGGCAGAAGAGGGGTGGGAGGGAGTACCGACTGAGGTCGAGGAGTCATGGGCTGAGAATGAAGTTGGAGGGGTAGGAGAAGACGAGGGAGGCTGTAGGGAAGGTGTAGAGATGGGTAGAAGTTGGACGGGGGGGGTGCTGTCCCAAGAATGCCGACGGGGTCAACGGAGGGACGGTGGCAGGTCATTGAGGAGTTGAGATGATGAAACAGGTAAGAGTGTTCATCGAAGATGACATCGCGAGAGATATAAAGTTTACCGGAGGTAAGAGAAAGACATCGATATCCACGATGGTGATTGTTGTATCCAAGGAAGACATAATGATCGGATCGGAGGGAAAGTTTGTTGGCTGCATAAGCACGTAAGTTGGGAAAACAAAGACAACCAAAAGATTTCAGAAATGAGAAATCTGGCATACCTCTTAAGAGACACTCGAAGGGGGACTTGTGAGCTAACAGGGGCGAGGGCATACAATTTATTAAGTAGGTTGCGGTAACTGTAGCTTTGTCCCGATATTTTTGTGGTAGAGAGGCTTGGTGGAGGAGAGCTAGCGCGGTTTCAACGATGTGTTAGTGTTTCCTCTCAGCGGTCCCGTTTTGCTGAGGGGTGTGAGGACATGAGACGCGATGATGAATGCCACATTGTTGAAGATGCGCGTGAAGAGATTGAAATTCGCCTCCCCAATCAGATTGGAAAGCAAGAATTTTGGACAATAACTGCCGTTCAATTAGGGATTGAAAACGAAGAAACGTGGCGAACACATCGCTTTGGGAATTTAACGGAAAGAACCAGGTAAAACGACTATAGTCATTGATAAATATAACATAATATGAAAATTCAAAATGAGAGCGAACTTGTACAGGACCCCATAGGTCAGAATGAATAAGCTGAAGTGGTTTATGAGATTGAGTTTGGGTGGAATAGAAAGGGAGCTTCTGAGTTTTTGAAAGAGCATGCGGCACAGACATGGCATTTGGGAAAATAAGTAGAAGGTAAACCAAACCGTTTGATGGTTTGTTGCAAAATTCAAAAGGAGGGATGATCAAGCCGATGATGCCAAGTGTCGGGGGAGCTTCATTCACTAAGGTATGATGGGGGAAGAGTGTGCAGATCAAGGCAATACATGGCCGCCTCAATGTTGCCCTTGAGAAGTATTTGTCTGTTGGAACGATCCTTAATGAGACAGTGAGTAGGATGAAACTCAAAAAGTACATTATTGGCAGCGGTAAATTGCCGAACGGACAAAATATTTCGATTAATAGTTGGAACATGCAAAATATTTTGAGCGTTAAATTTCGTGAAGAAGTCAGAAAATTTGTGTGACCTGTCGAGTGAATAGACAAACCTGTTATGTCACCTATGTAGAGCTTGTCCTGGCCGGAGTAAACTTTTGTGTCAACCAGTAGGTTAGGATATGTAGCGACATGATGAGTGGCCCCGCTGTCGGGATACTAATGAGTGGAGTTAACAATTGATGATGTGGTGCTGTAAGCGTGCGGCGAGGGATGAGATGATGAGTCAAACTGAGAGGACGAGCGACTGGAGATGCTTCAAGTATTTGAGAATGCTACTTGGTTGACTAGCGGGTCTTGTGGAACAAACGTCTGGTTGAACCGATCATAGCATTCCAGAGCCCAATGCCTGGTTCGTGAATATATCTGACATCTCAGTGGATGCCTCCGTCTGCTGATGTCTGAATCTTCCTGACCCACGTCCATTGTTCCTGTTGAAATCACCACGCCCACGATTATGATGCTCATGTCTACCTTTTCTCGTGTTGCCATTTGTTGATGCTGATTGAACTTGATTTGCGAAAATTGGAAACTCGGATGGTTCATTCACAAATTGATGGCATGTAAGCATTGCATCATGATCGCATAGGTGCTGCTGCTGCTGCTCGTGCTGTGGTGATGACGGGTGCATATTGAGGTCCTAGGCCACAAAGAAGAGCACGTACCAATCTACGTTGATCCAGGCGTTCGCCTGATGCTGCGAGTGCACTACTAAGAGAACAAAAATCTGAGACATATTCTTCGAATACCAAATTGCCCTTGGTCTCAGTATGGTGTTTTCCAAGCAGTTCTTGAACTCTGGCTTCTGCAGAAGAAGAAAAATCTTCCACCAAAATATCCCATGAAGCCTTAGCTGTTTGAGCTTCCGTAACGCACCCTATGACAAATTGAGTCATAGATGAAAGTAGAAATGCAAGAACATGTTGATTGTAATACCGCCGTCCATTCTCAGGATCACTCACTTCCAGTGGAGGTTCTTCAGTAATGTGGGACATTAATCGATTTGAGAGTTGGTATTATTTGAATTTTCCAGATGACATAGTGTTCCTTAGTTAGCTAGATTGAAGGGACCATGGAGGATGGAATCCTCACTAGAGCTTTTGGGCCGAGGGTTCTTTTCCATGTCATTGGAGACACATCTTGAGATGATGCTTCATACGATTCTTCACTTAGAAGAAATTCTTCGGCCATGCTCTCAGGCTTTGGCTCTGATACCATGTTGAAACAACGGAAGCAACAAGTAGAAGTAGCAGATGAACCACAAAGGGAAGAAGAAGAGAAATCAGACGAACAAGAAAATCCTTCAGAGTCTTTCAAAACGTGAATGAAATGGTACACAAGTGGTCTTATTTATAGACCCAATATAACAACAGTCTTGAGACTCAACCAGGGTTAGCTAACCCTGGTTTAGTCGACTGTGCTTTGGGAAGATGCAAGATCTCCGCAGCTGCTTGATCTCGAGTGGACGTGTCGGCCTGCTGATTTGGTATTGACATCATTATGTGGTATCATCATTACGTATCTTGACACGTTGTGGAGATTTGGTATTGACATCATTATGTGCTTTGACACTAATGACACCTAAATTCGCAGATAGAAAAGTGGAACCTCTTTGAAGAAATTAAGAATTGTAGGTAAAATGAAGAGAGGAAGTAAATGGAGAGAGGAAGAGAAACATAATTACTGATGATCTTATTCAGAAAAAAACTGTCCTCATATTACTGGGAAGGATAGCATTTATTGGGTAAAATTTGTCAATTTACCTTTCCCCCATTACGATTAAGAGCAGCGTAACAAGCATCATTTTCTGATAGTGTTTCTTAAATGCCTAGTGCTTCATCTAAATATTTATGCATAAAAGTACCTCCACAGGAAGCGTCGATCATCTTTCTGTCTTGATCTCATAATCCTGCATAAAAAGCTTGAACAATTTCCCAATCTTCTATCCCATGGTGTGGACATTTTTGGGTCAACTCTTTTAACCTTTCCCATGCTTCTCCTAGAGATTCATTGGGCCCTTGACAAAATTCTCTTATCGCTTATCGATATGAATTTATCTTCCCAACTTAGTAGAATTTTTTTAAGAATGCGGTTTCCATCTCTTTCCATGAATCAAAGTTCATAGATAGAGATGTAAACCAGCTTCTTCATTATCTGCATATGGTCTTTTCTTCTTAGGTGCTCATTTTGTATGGGCTTTCAGCTTAATGTTTCTATTCAGTGGTCATGGTTATTGTCAAGAACTTAAGACTGAAAGGAAATAATCACATTTTAATAACCTCATTCGTATCATTACGGAAGTGAAATGTTTGACAAATCAAAGTAAATTCTTCCAAATGCTTATACGCCTATTCTTGAGATAGACCATGGAAATTTTAATCATATGATGATCAATTTTAATTGAGATTTTGGTAGTTGAGATTATTCAATAAAAATTTATTTAATCGTACGTAAGAATGCATAGTTAGTGATGAGTACTGGTCCTCTCCATAGGGAACGGTGATTAAGGAATTAATTTCTTATGATAGTGATGATCAACGAGAGAACAGATGAAGATGATTTGAGGATATGAGTTAGTGATATCGAGTAATAGGGTGTAAGTTATATGTTAATTTAACAACGAATAAGTGAACGTGAAGGGTACAATGATGGTCGAGTGTATGAAAGATAATGGTCACTGAATGTAGAACAATGTGATGGAGAGGATAGAGAGACAAGGTAAGAGAATGTAAATGAGTAAAATGTGAGTCAAAATATGATGAAAACACTAATTAAGCGAACTATGATGTCGGGAAAGAAACAACGTAAGGCAAAGACACTTACCTTAGATCCTTATGTTCCGCTAGGATCACGGTGATGTACGAGTAACGGTAAGTTCCCCCTCTTCTCTAATGCTTCTCCCCACATACCCAGGACAACAAGAACGCACTTGATGGATCTCAAAACTCAGTATCTTTCAATCTGCCCACACAAGTAGGAAGCAAGTTCAAGATAAATTTCACAGTGATCCAGGCCTCTATATAAATCACAGGGTATGGATGGAAAGAGGGAGGGGGACATGAAGCAATGCAGAAAATTTCAGCTCAATCAAAGTTGTTGATCAAAAGTTTTGAGCGCCTGAAGTTGAGCCAATCCTAGCATTTGATTTCCTTCTCTCTCCTTATTAGCATCCTCATTCTCCCTGTCCATTAAGAATTCAAAGTGCTTGAGATTCAGTGATTTTCATATTCCGCATGGGCACTTTTCGGAGTCCACGTGTACCTAAAAAAACAAAAAGACAAAACAGAAGAAAAGACAAAAAATAAACAAAGAGAGAGAATAAAAATATTCATTGCAGCTGACGTGGTGGCAAGTCAGCGTGGGCCTTCTTTTTGTTCTCTCAGCGGAAGCCACACACGCCATGTTGCTTTGCGTGGGCCACGTGTACATGTGACCTCGCATGGCACGGCCACGTCACTCGTCGCTCTACCAAGAAAAGACAAAAAAGGAAAAGCAGCAAGCATTTTTTTGTCTTTTTCTCCTCGACCCACACGTGCATTTATTGCAAAAAATGGCTTATTTTTTATTCGTCCATGTCACTCCTGCGAAAAAAATGATTCGTTAGTCATAAATGCAATCATCGCTTTGCGAATCGTGAGGTGATGGTTGCCTGATTAATGATTGGCTGACACCAATCATTAACTTAGCTAATGATTGGCTGGCACCAATCATCAGCAAGCGCTATCATCAGCGACGAATCGAACAACGACAAGTGGTGACGCGAGATAAAATAAAAGCTAAAATATTTCAAAATTCATATTAAATAAAATTAGAGCCCAAAAATTACATGTATATATATATATTTTTTGACTTAGAAAAATCATATCTTTCCAAATTTAACGTCAAAAGAAAAATCATATTCTGTGTCAGAAATTATATTCGTTTAGAATCTATTGTTAGAAAATTCCCAAAAAATATACATAATGTATAAAATTCAAAAATTCATTCTAAAAATAGATCTTATCATTCTAAGCTTGATAACATGCAAATACGAGTGACCTAATGCAAATTGACATGTAAATAGGATCAAATTAAGGTACTAAATATGCATGTTATCAGACCCCCCAACTTAAATCATTGCTAGTCCCTTAGCGATGGCTTTGAAAATACCTTGGGTTGTTACTCACATTATGATCCTAGAATTGTGGATATGAAGAGTTTATGATATCAAGTACACTTCTAAGTAAGAATATTTCCATGCATTGTTTAGAACACAAATGATGAATTCCCTAATGGTTTTGGAAAGATCTGGTGGTCATGAGGAGGGAAGCTTACTTCTTGCAGGGTATGATACTATAATCATGGTAGTGCTCTCTCTTTCTTTCCAATCGAGGGCACTCTCTCACTTGTGATAGATATGGTGACCTTTGGGGTTCCCTACTAATCTTCCTCTCACTTGAAGTTATAAGGTGAACATTCTTCTCCTCTTGTTTGACCACAAAATATCAACTGTGTATCAACAAATAATGGCTAATGGAATTCCTATAAAACTAAAGGAAAAGAAAGAAGTGAATGGTGGATGGCTCAAAACAATGGGTAAGGGTAGGTAAGGGATGTCGGGTGGATAGGTAATACTTAGCTTACTCCCAATAACATATGGATGAGTGGAATACACTTGAAAAAACTACAGAATTATGATGATGATGGTGGAATATATAAGTGCTTTGTCTCCTAAGCATGAGATAATGCATGTAGTGATCAATAAATTCCTCTAGCTTCGGGAACAAGAAACCCCATTTTTTTATTTTTCATCTTTCTTTATTTATTTTTTTTATTTTTTGTAAAGGGGTGCAAAAATTGGAAGCATTATAAAAAAATAGGTATTTGATCAAGTAATCCATAGAAAACTACTCTCATGCTACTAATGACAATGATGAGATAAGATGATGTAGATGAAGACAAAGAGAATGATAATACTGAGAAGATATCATGAAAGAATGATAATGCAAGGGAGAGAGGAGGAAATTTATGGGAGCAAAGCATATCTCAAGTAATAAGGGGTAATGGTATAGATGGGTCCCTATAGGGATAAATAATGATGGGTGAACTGCTCAAGGTAGGCTAGGAGGATGGTTGAAGCTGTTATATGTTTCAAATATGGTGTAAGGTGGCTCAAGAAAAGTGATTCTGTGCTCTAAGACTTGAAGAAGTGATCACCCCAAACCCAGGAGAGATTCTAGTTAACAAGGATCCCTTTCATTTGAGAAACTCAGCTAGTGGAAAGTGGTATGATGGGTGATTCACTCGGCACTCACCCTAGAAAATAGTACTTCAATTCTTTGATTTTCATGTCTGTTCCTCACCCTACCAGATATCCTAGCCATTTAGGAAGAGATCATAGGTCTCAAGATTCACGGCTCCTACCATTAAGAGGTATACTCGATCCGCTACAAGAGCCTAACTTTTATGCCGACATTTCTAGGATTTAAAATGGAGCAACTTCCCAAGGTCAGGTTGATTTAAATGAAGGGAGAAATTTTGAAAAATACTGGATTTTTAAGAACTCATACTACCCCCCAACTGGGTAGTATGAGTTCTTAAAAATCAACCGGATTTTTATATTTCTCTATTGCTTACTTCAACTTGGCCATTAGCTTGAGGATGATATGTGGTGATCATCTTGTGATATACTCCATATTTCTTAACTAAAGGTCTGAAATGACAATTATTGAAATGGGACCCACCAGCACTAATTATTTCTCTTGGATATCCGAATCTAAAGAATCTATATTTGAGTTAAAAATTTCAATACTACCTTATGATCATTTGTCCAAGTGGGTACTTCCTCAACCCACTTAGAAACATAATCCACAACCATCAATATATACTCATGCCCAAAGGATGATGGAAAAGGTCCCATAAAATCTATGCCCCATAAATTAAACATCTATATTTCTATAACTGATTTTAGTGGCATGGCATCATTCTTTCTTAGATTGATCATGGATTGGCATTTTAAACAATTTTTGTAAAACTCATATGAATCTCAAAATAACAAAGCCAAAAAAAACCGCATTGAACAATTTTTCAAGATGTAATTTTTGACGCGAAATGTCTCCCACAAAAAGATGAATGACATAACTCTAAGATATTCCTCTTTTCGTCTTATGGAACACATCTGCTCAAGATTTGATCAGCCCGTAAATGAAATAATTGAGGAGCTTCCCAAAAATAATATTGGACTTCTCTCATAAATTTCCTCTTCTCTGGTTCAGACCAATCCTCCGAGTTCTACCTGAAGCTAAATAGTTCACTATGTGTGCAAACCATGAGACTTTTCTAGTGCTAATCTTAAGGATATGATGATATGGGAAATTTTCAACGATAGGAATTGGGTCACTAATGTTGAATCGGGATAAATGATCAGCTACATAATTTTCAGACCCTAGTCTATCCTTAATTTCTGACCCCAATCATTAACTTAGATAATGATTTGCTGGCTCCAATCATCAACGAACACTATGATTTGTTGCTGTTCGACGAAACGAAGGATGACAAGTGGTGGAGCGAGATAAAATAAAATCTAAAATCTTTAAAAATTCATATTAAATAAAATTAAATCCAAAAAAATACGTATAAATATATATTTTGACATAGAAAAATCATATCTTTCCAAATGTAACCTCGAATGAAAAATCATATTATGTTTCATAAAGTATATTCTTTTAGAATCTATTGTTAGAAAATTCTCAAAAAATATACAAAATTTATAAAATTCAGGAAATCATTCTAAAAACAGATTTAATCATTTTAAGCTTGATAACTTGTAAATATGAGTGGTCTAATGCAAATAGACATGTAAATATGATGAAATTAACGTACTTAATATGCATGTCATCACTTTGATGACAGTGAATGCAATTTTCAGCCTTCTTAATGTTGCATAGTGGAGTGTTCCGACCATTCTGCGATAATGAGTTGGACCAACATTATCTACAATGTTGGCTTGGCTTGTAGTTGAGTCATAAAGGGGATTCAATATTAGATGGTATCTTGATCACCCAATGAGGGGAAAACTTATAAACATTAACACTAAGGTCAGAATTAATCTATTTATTTAATATGATATTTGATATTATGATAAATGGATGACCAAGCAAAGGTGAGCACAGAACTAGGATTGTTACCGTAGAAAAAATGGCCACATATGCTGGATCTCAGCTACACACATAATCCAAAACATCAGAAACATTTTCCTCCTTTGAAGCCTCTTTTTGCCTTTTGATTGGACACCCATTCGGGTAATAGTTTATTCAGAAAGAAGGTCCTGAACTCCATTTTTTACAAAAATAAAATTCATACTATGGAACATGTAGTTTATCAAATTGGAGAAATCATGAACCGTGTTTGTGGAAGTTTGTTGGATCTTCAGGCTTTGATTATATGATCAAAGGGCAAAGATGATTTGAGAAGACAAATGATCTACATTTCAAATTTTGGGAGAGAACATTCATCTGGATCGTGATGATGCTGCAATCATAGTATCTTCAGGGGAATTAGGACACCACACTGGTACCCTTTTTGCATCATTAGTGACGTTATGACACCTTTTTTAAAAATATTTTTATCAATGGCTGTAACTTTCTTGTGCGTTTGGAAATATAAACTGCGTGCATAAACATACCATCAGTATTAAAGGTAATTAGTCTCGTCAGTTTTATGAGAAGATATTTAATTTTTCTGTACCTTTAATTTGATGAATATAATAAAAATATTCATAAAAATGTAGCACACATGATTTACATAGATGAAAGTGCAACATAAAAGGAAATAATTAAAAATCAAGATAATGCAAACATTCATAAAAAATAATTTTAAGTAATTAAAAATCTTAAAATTATATAGTTTGACATGTAGAGATGACTTCTCATAAGAGTAATCTTAAAATTCGAGGAAAACTCCTAATAATCTAGAAAAATAATAATGATCCACAAAATATCCTAAATATTGTTTCCTCTATTTCATTTATACTATTGGGAGCACATTGTATTGAAATAATTGAAACTCTTGAACATTATATCCCTCCGTGGATGTTCATTAAATTGGAAAACATAATTGTTCATCATCAGGATACATATCACAGTAACTATCCCAGAAGAAAATCAAAACACCTGTGAGCTTTCCAGCTAAATTTATGACTTGCTAAATTCCTCGTAACTCCTATCAAGTTAATGTCCCAAACTGTATTCATTTATTTTATGAATGTACTTCTCCAGCTCTTTTTAAAGTTAGGAGAAATATCGAGAGCATTGATACCGAACTGTATACTTTATAATATCTCCCTTTGATAATTTTATATCAACCACTATAGTTTGAGACAATTCTAATATAATTTAAAGTTTCGTTAATGAAATTCCAAATTTCCATTCAATGAATAGTATAAAGCTAAAGTTATATAGGTATTGGGCCAGCTTTTGAGAGATATTGTGAGATGGATTGATATATAGATAGAGAGAGATAAAGAGAGAGAGACAGTGACAAAGAGAGAAATAGAGAGATAGACAGGGAGAGGCAGAGAGAGAGGGAGAGACAAAGAGAGAGTGTGAGAGAGAGGAAGAGAAAGAGAGATAGAGAGAGAAAGAGACAGAGAGGGAGTGGGATAGTGAGAGAGAGAGGGAAAGTGGGACTGAGAGAGAGAGGAAGAGACATAGAGAGAGAGAGAGAAAGAGAGTGAGAGAGAGGGAGGGAGAGAGGGAGGGAGAGAGAGAGAGTGAGAGCGAGAGGTAGAAATATAGAGAGAGAAAGAGTGAGAGAGTGAGGGAGAGATAGAGGGAGAGAGAGTGAAAGAGAGAGTCAGAGGGAGGGACAGAGAGAGAGTGAGTGAGAGAGTGAGAGAGTAAGAGTGAGAGAGAGAGTAAGAAAGAGAGAGGGAGAGACTGAGAGATAGAGAGTGAGTGATGTAACATGAAGGACACCGGGATCGAATGGCTCGTGTTACACCACAAGGAGGAACGTACTATCAGATATGCGACAATGTGGACGTGATGCAAGCGGAGTAAAATCAATGAAAATATATGAAGACGCCGCGGATCTAGGGGGTAAGACCAGAGTAATGACACGAGGGGTCTAGGGTAGTGCATGCTCCAAATGACCTAGGTAATCAGCTCAAAGGCTGAAAGGAGGGGAACAATCACTGTCTGTGAGTGTCCACGATCGTGGTCGAGAGTGATAGAAATCTGACACCGAAAATAAAAGTCCCTAACACAAATTTGGTGGCTATTCCTATGACTCAAAAACTCTTGCCAACGGAGCAGTCAAGAGCGGTACTAAAGAAGCTAATAATGCTGAAAATAGAGGGCAAGAGCTGTATGACCTGCGGGCCCGGGCCCGAATGCACGAGGGGGGCGTAATCGTTGGTGGCAAAGAGAGTCATGGGATTGGTCAATACAAATGCGACTGTCGGATATCGCCAAAGGGCAGTGGCAAGTACGCAACTGGGCACTCGCATTGGCACATTAGCAAGCAGGCAAAAGACGGGGTGGTGAGCAAGGCAGCATTTGTGACAATAGGTGTGGTGACGGACTCAATAAATACAACCACTACGGCGGCAACGCGTTGATCGGTTTGACGGTGGCCCGTTGATCGGCATGGCGGCGGCAAAGGCCCTAGGCAAAGCCATGGCTAGCGGCTGTTGGGTGGTGGCCACTGGGAGACAGCCACTGCGGCGGCGACTGCTGGGGTGGTGGCCACTACGGCAGCGACCGCTGGTGTGGCGGCCACTATGGGAGCCCTCGTAGGTGGACGATGGAGCAGCCCATGGCGGTCCCTATGGCGGCTCTCGGGAATGGCCGTTGGGCGGCCCTCTCAAGGGAGGGGGGCGGTAGCAGCGGCCCTCAGGGGCGGCCACTCTAGTGACCCTCGCGGGCGGCAGCTGCGGCGGGTCTTGCCGGCAATTGCTGGATTGGGAAGGGGGCCGTTGTGGCATCCCTCACAGGCAGCGGCTAGGGAGGCCCCTGATGGCGGCTGCTTGGGCAACGGCCGCTAGGGTGGCTCTAGTAGGCGGCGGCTAGGGGCCCCTGATGGCGGCCGTTGAGATGGCACTTGCTAGGGCATCCTTACCGGGGGCACTGCAAAGCCCCTCATGGGTGGCAGCTAGGGCAGCATGGGATGGTCGGAATTGGCTGAGGCGACCGACGGCGGTCGGGGGCGGGCGAAGGCAGCACTGGATGGTTGTAGGCAGCCGGGGTCACCCGGAGACTTCTCGGGGACGGCCGGATTCAACTGCTTGAAGCCCACAGCTTGGGTGGTAGGGCAATCCAGCTAAGGTGACGATGACAGGACTTGACACAATAGTGATCGTGCGCTGAGAAGGATCCTACTAATGACGGACGATTAGGTCGTCGACGGCGGTAGTGTTGGCTCTTCTTCCGGCTATAGTATCGTCTTCGCGGCGGTGAGCTGGCAGCGGTCAATCGATGTCGTCGTCTACAAACTACTCAAACATAAACTAAGATAATTTCCCTAGCAGAGAGGATGGGACTCCAAGTGAAACAACTCAAATTTTCATCAAGCAAAATCCGACCATTTCTTTGGGCATACTTTCCCTTATATGGGATAGGGGGGTTTCCCTAATGGGCCCAATTAGGGGAACATCTAACGTGGGGGACTTCTCTTAATGGGCCGAACAAAACCAGAAAAGATATGGAAAAGAGACGTCGAGAAGCCAAAACATGGGGGCCCTCGATAAAATCCATAACAAAAACAAATGTGCAGAAAGTAAACGAACTATGTGATGGAAATATATGTGGCCGACAAGCCAATCACTATTCCACATCTCATTCGATGTTTATAGTGCACGTGTAATGCTTATAATGAAGTCCATGAATACTTGACCGGACTTAGTGTATTATGATGAGATCGTAATACGGAGATCACTAGTCTTTAAGCATGTGTTCTAAACATTCCTATTCAAAGGATACACAAGGAGGATATCGAAGTATCCAAATATAATAACACTATCTAGCCTCACTCATATGATGAGTACGGCCGGTCGCGTAGCCATTAGTGTGGAGACACTAAGGATAGAGAGTGGGTGCTCTTTAGTGAAAAGACTTCACTGAATTGATTGGTACGAATCCATGAATGGTATTATACCAAACTGTCAATCAGGTCGAATTACACCACGGTTGTGTAAGACTTCCTTAGACCTGAGTCACCAAAGATGTCTCGTGGTTGGACGGTTGTCCTTTGATTATGGCTAACGAGTCTCTAGTCATGGTTCAGGTACATCAAGAAGTTCACAAAGACAGTTGAGTGGTCATGATGGGATCGCCCACCCTTGGTATAAGAGGTGACAGCTCAAGGAAGACGATGCGATGAAGTCCTTGGCCAAGGCAGTGAAATATCAGAGAAGAGTTTTGCGATGATTTTTGAATGCATTAGTACTAACTCGGATGACCAATTATTTTTTGACAGTTGATCGTACCCTAAGTCGTCCAAGGAGTGTCAAGTGGATGACGGATTATACGTATACGGTAACCGATAACAATTAGGTTCCATGAGTGAGTCTATACACACTCCTTTGTATCTTCTAGAACACGAGGTGTAGCTTGGCACCCCACTGGTTGGAGACTCGACTTTTCGATTGGGTTAAATCGATCCGAAAGTAATTAATCTATATGATGATATAGTTAATTAAATTGGAAGGTCAATAAAGGTTACTAGGCCGCTAGAGTCGTTAACTAGACTGATACATGGGCCTAGAGGGTCACACACAAATGGTCCTTTGGAAGTCAAAAGATATACTTAAGTTTGGGGGTTTTTATGAAAAACTCCCACTTAGTATAAATAGGGAAAGGCCTTGAACAAAATTCACCCAGGATAGAATTGTTCATGGGCCTTCCCCTTCTTCTCCCTCTCCCAACACCCCTCTCCATGCCAGATGTGATCCAAATAGTGTAATGACGACGGTGAAGGTAGAACAGGGCTCGTCAACCAGAAGGAAGAGATTCGACGTGCCGAGGATCGCGTAGATACATCTAGAGGCTGCACACTTGAGAAGCTCGACTCGTCTCACTCTGAGATCCAAGAAATCATGGATACGATCCATGAAAAAGTACTTCGTTTCATAGTTTTAATGGTGTCACTCGATTCTGTACAAGTTTTCTGGTTCAGAATATTTTGATTTATTCCTCCATATCAAGGCCTCTAGAACCCAAGACTATGGAGACATGTCGTCAAGTTGGACTGTTGAAGCTCAGGTCCTTTGCGTCGGCTCGGGCTCCACGACAAGCTGCTGATGAGCTCGAGGTCTCTCTCACTAATGGTCCTCCATCACTGAGAGAGATAGAGGGAGAGATAGAGAGTGAGTGAGTGAGAGAGAGTGAGAGAGAGAGAGTGTGTGAGAGAGAGTGAAAGAGAGAGTAAGAGAGAGAATGTGTGTGTGAGAGAGAGGGAGTGAGAGTGAGTGAGTGAGAGAGGTAGAGACAGCGGGAGAGACAGAGAGATCAAGAGAAAGTGAGAGAGAGAGATAGAGGGAGAGACCGAGAGAGGGAGAGAGGGAGAGTGAGAGAGGGGGAGATTGAGAGAGAGGGGGGGGGATTGAGAGAGAGAGAGAGAGAGAGAGAGAGAGAGAGAGAGAGAGAGAGAGAGAGAGAGAGAGAGGGAGAGAGAGAGAGAGAGAGAGAGAGAGTTGGGGTTTGTCAGCCCCCCACTACGGGAATGTGGAGAGGGGGGGGGGGCTTGACTAGTCAAGCCTAAATAAGGGAGGGGAATATGAAAAGGCTGAACCCTTCCGTCTTGTCTCTTTGTGGGGAATATGAAAAGGCTTGTTTTGGGGAATATGAAAAGGCTCAAGGCTTTTCATACCAGACCTTTCAGATTCCCTGAACACGTAACTGGCCCTCTATAAATAGAGGGCAAACCTGTTCTCAAGGTATATTCATATGTGTTTTCTGTTCATTTTTCTTGTCTCTTCCTGTCTTCTCCTCTCTCTCTCCCTTGGTTTGTCTTCATCACTCCTTGGTGGTCACTCCCTTGGCTTGGGAGTTGAAGAAGGAGTTTCTCTACTGCACCACACGAAAAGCTAGTGCCCTGCACTGAGAGCCTTGGATGTTGACGTCACGCTGGTGACGTAAGAGGTTCCTACATCTGTATCTATTTGCCGACTTACTTATGTCCTCTGAGTTGATTACACATTCCTACCATAGCATCTGGGGTCGTTGTTTTCTTCAACGAGTTTTAACATACACACACACAAAGAGAGAGAGAGAGAGAGAGAGAGAGAGAGAGAGAGAGAGAGAGAGAGAGATCCAGTGGGTCTCGAATGAAATACTAAAACAAATCAAAAAAGATCGAGGGAAGACAGTCAGGAATCTATTAGGATTCCATAATACCGATTTCCAGATCCACTGCAAAATACTGAAATACTAAACCAATGACTTGGAAATTCACATCCCTTGTCCTCATTGTGGTCGCTCCCTTTCTTTGGCACTATCTTCCAAGCTATCGCGACTTTAGTGCATGCCCATGGTCGGTGTATCCAGACTGCATCATCCACCGGAGATCTGCCACGTCCATCTCCGGAGATCTGCTCTTGGGTCTGTAACCCCGTTTCCAGATCCGGAATCCAATTCCTCGCCGCCTCCCTTGCTGGCGTTTGAGTTGCGCTGCTCATCTTCTTCCCCTTCGTTGACCCCGTCAGCTTCTCTTCCGTCTTGCTCAGCGCCGCTGCTACGAAGAAATACCGCCTGTGTAACCCAAAAAATGGCGATGGAGTTGACCCAGCGAGCGTGAGAGATAAGATTGTCGTGGACACACAAGGACTATTCGTACCTAGTGCAGCTACGGAGGAGAGAGACTGAGCCATCTTGTAGACAACAAGAAGATCAGAAGAGAGAGAGAGAGAGTACAAGGAAAGGAAGATTGAATCCCGTGCTGCTGCTTTTGCGTCATGGGTTTGTTTTATGTAATAGGGAAGATGGGCCATGCTGAACATCCCTTGTCCTTCCCGGAAGATGGGTTTTTCATTATGTAGTTGCTGCCTCGGTACGTCTCTCTCTCTCTCTCTTCTCTCTCTTATCATATGTTTTTGTTTGATCATATACGTACAATCTAAATATAATAGATTTGTCTATATATACTTGTATCTATCTATCCATTTATTAACCTATGCATTTGATAGAGCATACAGGTCTAACCATATGATTTTTTCCCATATAACTAAGCATCTTTTTAATTTGTTGTCTCTGTTTAATATCTAAGTTCAGATCTCCCTATTTGTACATAAATGTCTTTGTGTTTGTGATGGCACACATGAGCACGCACTATCACCGGACCTGACACTACTACTGCACGAGACGCCCTGTTTCATGACACGTCGCCAACGTCAATTTCAGAACCGGGATCCGAGCATCATTTAAAATTAGATTTGAATTTTATAGTTATTTCATGTTTTCTCTTTCCTCTCAGGCCTATACATAGGCCAATGCTGTAATGTACTACTTGGTAAATTTCCTTTTGGAATTGAAGTTTTCTTCTAAGAGAAATTTTCCCTAATCATCTCTGTCGCCGATGTTGCAGCTACTAGCCACCGCTATCGCTACCCATGTTGAGAGGAGGCCTTATTATCGGTATCATCGCCGCATGCCACCGCCAGCGCAGCCGCCGTGCGAAGCCGCCCGCCCACGCGACCGCTGTGCGCAGCCACCCGTCAACACGTTTGTCCACCCACGCAGCCGTCACGCACAGCTGCCAGCCCACGCGGCCACCGCGCGTAGCCGCCGGCCCACGCGATCGTCGCCGCCCGCCCACAGGGCCACCGCACGCAGCCGCCCGCCCACGCAATCCCTGCATTCAGCATCCAGGGCTTCAGACCCCTCGTTTTGCAAAGTGCACGCCCCGTGCACCAATTAGGTTTTGGGGCGCTGCCTCGAACCCCGCAAGGGGATGGCTTCCCCCCTACCCCCCCCCCCCCAACTGACCGCACAGTTGGATCCACGACACCCTGTCGAAGCGCAAGTCACTCGCCCCCACCAACGATGCGTTGAGAATTTCCTACATCGCCTCTTCGCACTACTCTTGAGCCAAAGGTCCATTCTTCCCTCTTTGGCGTCGGTGTTTCTCATGTCTTTTTCCACCGCTGTCAAACTTAGCTGAATAGGTTTGAATGTTCTCATGGTCGACCGTTCGAGATATTGAATTTGGAGCTTTGTTTTCACCGCGGTGGTTGTAAGACAGTCCTCCTGCCCTCGGCTGAGGACTGTCTTTTTAAATGCATCTATTTCTATTCAAATGCTTAACTTTCTTAATATCTATATGTATTATTCCATCCCACTATCCATCTCTCGCTCTAATGAAGAAAAGGTTTTCAACGATTGAGACTGGGTCCACCTAAGTGGAGGGAAATTCCACCCCAGCTGTCTCCATTGACTGCATACTTGTTTCTTTTGGAGTTGTCGAACGTGCTTTAATCGTCCAATAGCAAAGACGTTCTGACTACATCTGTCCTATTTACATCGCTTTCCATCGCCAGCTTTTTATTTATTTGATTAGTTTTTGCATTTCATGAATTTATACTTGACAAAAACAACTTCCATTACTGCCTCCTGATTTATATGGAGAGACGTAATGAAATTATATATAGAGAATGATACGATTGGCCTTGTTGAGCTCCATTTTCAAGAGTAACCTATGTCGAAAAGAGAAACAGAAGGTTTTATTATGTATTGGTTCTAAACATTATTTTTCTGTAGACTATTTGTTGTTCTCTCTGGCTGCACTGCGGAAGTAGGAAAGGTCTCGTCTGAGACGTGACACCCCGGACGTGACAGAACTGATGACAGAACGTGACGGACGGTAACGTGATGAAATTTTCGTCATGTCACCATCCCGTCACACGTCACAACATATACAAAAAAACCATCACGGTACGTCATGCGTCCCTCCATTGGGCATCCTGTCATGTCCACATCACCGTGCCGACATCATTGTCGACGGTGACGTGAGAAAACCCTTTTTAAACCCTTTGAAGACCCTTTTGAGAATCCTTTTCCCTTCTCTCTCTAGCTCGCTTTCTCTTTTCTCTGGTTCTCCATATGCGCCTCCCTCTCTCTCTGTCTATCTGTCTCTCTCTGTTGGTCTCTCTCTCTCCCTATCTCTATTTCTCTCTCTCTCTCTCTCTATCTCTATTTCTCTCTCGCTCGCTCTCCCTCTCGCTATCTCTTTATATATCTCTCTCCCACAAACTCTCTCTATCTGTTTGTGGCTCTTTCGCTCTCTCTCATCAACCACGACGGCAGCGAGAAGCTCTACAACGCCAAGATCCTGCGAATAGTTTTTCAATGTACTTAGAAATAAAGTCACTGCCATCATCCATGATGGCTGTTTCATCACGTCACACGTCCAGGGCACCCCGTCACCATTACGTCACCGTCACGCTAGCATCATCACGCGTCACCGTCACTGTCACGTCATCCATCACGGTGATGTGTGACGTGATGGATGACGCTTGGTGAACCCTACGCGGAAGATGCCTCTACTCTCACATGAGTAGCCTCTCATTAATATAGAGAAAATGAGTAAGACAGGAGACGCAAAGAGAGAGACAGAGAGAGAAAGACAGAGAGAGGCAGAGAGAGCAGGAGAGGCAGAGAGAGAGAGGGAGAGAGAGTGAGAGAGAAAGAGAGGGAGAGAGGAGATAGGGAGAGAGGAGAGAGGAGAGAGGGAGAGAGAGAGTGAGAGAGAAAGATAATCAGAGAGGAGAGAGGGAGAGAGAAAGAGTGAGAGAGAAAGAGAGTGAGAGAGGAGAGAGGGAGAGAGAGAATGATAGAGAAAGAGAGGGAGAGAGGAGAGAGGGATAGAGATAGTGAGCGAGAAAGAGATGGAGAGAGAGAGTGAGAGAGAAGGAGAGGGAGAGAGGAAGAGAGGGAGAGAGAGAGAAAGAGAGAGAGAAGGAGAGAGAGGGAGAGAGAGGTTTAGAGAGGGTGAGAGAGTGAGAGTGAGGGAGAGAGGGGTAGAGAGAGAGTGATAGTGAGAGTGAGTAAGAGTGAGAGAGAGAGAGTGAAAGAGAGGGAGAGAGAGAGTGAGAGAAAGATAGAGATAAAGATAGAGAGAGATTGATTTTCATTTTGTTTAAGAACAAGTGGTGTCAAAGAACATTCAAGTTAAATTCGTACATTGTAAAGACCAGCTGGCATATGCTCTCATGAAACCTCTTCTGAAAGGTTGATTCTGCTATATCAGATTCAAACTAAACATCCTCAAGCTGCCGTTGGGCTTGATGGAGTGGGGAGAAGAGTCAGGAACTCGTGACTGCTAGATCAACAACCCCGTGGACCAATAGGACTTGTCATAAGGAGTAGCTAGTAAAAATAGAATACATAACCCATATACTTGTTACAAGATTTAATATAGGATTAAATATGGATAGGATTAAACATAGATAGGATTAACCATAGATAAGATCTTAGGGCTAGTATTCGAGATGATATAAACATTGTAATCTGTTACAATAGCTATGATGTTCCTATTACTTCTATCAGAATCTATATAAATACGAGCCAATGTAACGACCAATGTGTGGGAACCAATCACAATGATGTTTATATGGCTCTCTCTCCCTCTCTCTCTCTCTCTCTCTCTCTCTCCTTCTATTCTCACCTCTTTAATCAGATGGACATCAGAGATCCCCTCCTATTTTCAGAAACTCCATCTGATCAGTGATCCAAGAACCAATCAGATTGGCATTTTGGGGAATTTCTTTAATAAAAAGACACTATGAAGATTCATGCCAAAATTTATTAGAAAACTGAGGATAGAATTTACTCTAAGCTTGATGTTATCTGTTTCCTCCAGTAGATCTTACAAAAAAGAAGTTATTGAATTTATCCCATCCTCTATTTCATATTTGATTATAGGCTTAATCAAAACAAAATCATTTTTATTCTTCTTTCATTTGTGACATTGGATAACCATAGAACCTTAGAATGCATTCTCCCGTTCCGGGGGCATCAATATGCCGACATTCACGTAACTTATAGGTGTATCTCAGTGAATGACATGTACCATTGCTCTTCAATATTTGTCACCTAGCTGCTTGATTAGGCAAGCCACTAGTTCTGAACTGTTGTCACCCAAGATTATCACTCTTCCCCCAGCTGGATGGTTAAATCTAAATGAAAAGAACATCATCTTCAATCATATTCAAGAATGTTGTAGTCTATGAAGTTGTATAATAACTGAAGCTAGATTTGAGTCAAAGACTTTCATTTTATTATTTTTCCTCTGATCCTTCATCCGTAAAGCACTCATAATTGGACAAAGAAATTCTAGAATTCTAGAACAAGTGGCATAATAATTGCCTTCATTTTCATGTGCCATAGCATAAAGTTTGTCTTCTTATCAAAGTGATGAAGTTCCAGATTCGTCGATGCCATTAACCTTCTATAAACCTAGCTCAATTAGACTAGGTTGAGCAACAAGAAAACCAAGGTTTGAAGACAACTGGCTTCATTCTCTACAGAGGTAAAATCTCCAGTACCACTGTATTGTCAATCAGCAATTGTGATAAAGGTTGATAAAAGCGCCAGAAAAACAATGAGGAGAAACTCAATAGATATGTTGAAGCAAGTTTGTTCGAGTAGTAGTTTAGATGATTAGAAAGATGATTGTTATCTTTGATCTGTTACAAATAGTTTTAAACTGGGAGACTTTCCCATCTTTATCTTTGATTTTTCTTTTGGAGTAGTGGTTAGATTTGACCATATCTAAACACTGTTTAGAGAGATAAAGAGACAGACATAGAAAACCCGATATATATAAATATAGCGAAAGCCATAGTTTCTGTTTCTTGTTCTTCCCTTATAACTATTGAGCTGAATTATTGAGCTGCATAACTCTTCTAACCATCGTGAAGTATATATCACGTTCTACTGTCGTACTTCACTCTTCTCTTGCTCCACTCGTTACGCTATAAAACTAGGAAATTCCAAATCTAAACGAAGAAGACTTCCGAAATGATGAGATAGGAGAATCTGTTCCATCCTGGAGTGATGGAAGCTGTCCTCCTGGGTCCTTTTAGGCTAAAGTACCTTTTTTGCATGAGCTTAGCGCGCGTATCCCAAAAGAGAAGCAAAGCTAAGCGTAATATCTATATTCCATAGTGTCTCTCTTTCTATATCCCTCTCCCTCTCCCTCTTCCCTCCACCGTTTATCTTGCCATGTTATATACTCTTATATTTATGATTATCTCTCTGTGTATGTCCCTTTCTCTCAGTGTCTCTCTTTGTATATATATCTCCCTCTCTTTCTCTCATCATGTATCTCTTTCTATACCTATCTCCCATTATGTATCTTGCTCTATCCCTTTCTCTTCCTATCTGTCTGTATATAATTTTATAGTTTATCTCCAAGTAGTCGCAATTTTATGGGCTCAACTCTCACCAATATTAAATATTTAAATTAAAATAAAGCATACCTTCAAAAGTAGACCACATCATAACCTTATTGCCAATCCAATATTGATCAAGAAGGGATAAGATAGACAAAAGCATCATAATCAATGATCTGATCACAATCAGACCTATAATCAAATTTTGTGTACCCTTGATCAGAATGGAATTAGGATCAATGGGAGAGGGCGATGAAACCTCACAAAATGATCAATGATGCCTCTATAGTGTAAAAATATCACCTCATCTTGATCCGTGTGCAACCACCGGTCACACTCCAAGAACTTCTGGTCAAAGAATGAGACAGAAAAATCATGCCATGCATGGCGGAGAGCATGGTGACAAGACCAGTGATGGTAACGGTAGCTATTTTCATTATTCTCTATTCCCATTATTTGATGATTTCAGCACACCTAGTTCCTCCTTGAACCATCTCTATAATCATGTATAGAAAATTCCTCTTACATTTTATGAAACTTTCTCTTCCTCTTTCCATCTTTTTTTAATATCCCTGTTTCCTTCGATCATCTCATCTTCACATGGTATGAGAGCTAGGATTTGGCAGCAGTTCTTTCATTGATTGCACTCCAGTGCATGCAGAAATCTCTTCTTCCCCCAATATTTTTCCAAACCATATTAGTCGATCTCGAACCATAATGATCACACCTTTAGTGTCGATTAGGATTACTTGGAGAAGCTATCTTATCTAGAAGATCCAAATATTGCCACAGGTGAAAGCATAAGGCTAAGGTTGACATCTCACACATGCTTATGCACTTGAAGAGCTTGATACTAATGATGTAACTATTATGTAGAAGAAGATTAATCAGCAGGTATGTCTATCATAACTGCTTTGACATTTTATGAGATTCTCTCAATGATCTAAGGTTGTCTTACTACAAGAGCCTAGGAAAACTCTTCACTAGTTGCTTCAACCTCTAACTCTTGCATTATGGAACAAAACTCAAAGTCATATTAAATCAAGAATGGTAATAAATATCTAGACACCTACATCAAAGACTTTTGACAAGTCCTAAAAGAACTTATTGCGTTGAAGAATACATAGCTGAAAAAATAATTTGATGGATATTATGTGGTCATCAAGCCAATCACACTTCTATATTAACTTTAAGTTCATTAAATAACTAAGTATACTTATTATTATTATCGTGTGATGTTTATGATGAAGTCCTTGAATACATACAATGAATTACTGAATTATGATGAGATCATAATACAGTGATCAGTAGCCTTTATGCATGTATTATAAATTTACTATTCAAGACAAACATCAAAATATCTAGAAATAATACAACAATCTGATCCTACTTATACAATGAACATGGATGATAATGTAACCATTAGTTTTGAGACAATAATCACAGATAGTGGGTGCCATTTAGGGAAATAGTTCACATATTTGATCCATACGAATCTGTAAATGGTATTCTACCTAAATATTCATTAATTTGATTCATATCATGGTCCTGTAAGTGGTCCATTAACTTGAGCCACCAAGGATATCTTATGCCTAGACAACCCTGTTTTGACAAAGACATAAAAGCATTTATCATAGATTTTAAACATGTATCAACTTACATATATCATGAAGTACCTGAAGGCAAGTAAGTGGTCAAGATTGGATCATTCAACTTTGTTATGAGAGGAGATTGACTCAAGGAGGAATATAGATTAACTCCCTGGCCAAAGTAGTGGATTTTTTGGGAAGACATTATCCAATGATTGGTGCCGCACATTAGTACTACCCATACCCTATGTCATTTACGAGTCTCATGCGGATGTACTATATATATAATAATTGATGATGACAAAGGTTCCATGGGAGAATCCAATCAATACTTTTTATCTTCGAGAGCATGAGCTGAAACTGAACCTAGTGATTATGCATCTTGCCACCAGGGATCAGGAATTGAAACTGATATTTTCTATGTCAAATCAGATTGAACATTCAAATGACCAAATCTAAACCTAGAAAATTTGATCCAGTCTCGATCAATGTATTGGAGTTGGAGCATATTTTTTATCCTACCCAATGTTTGAATATAACAATTTATCCATTTGATTCAAACCGTTTGATTTTGATTGGACCGAATGTTCAAATAATCTCAAAAAATAAAAAATACATTCAAATGATCCATCTGGTTTGGTTCAGAAATATCTTCCTGTTCTCATGCCCTTCGGATTTATGCATTTTACCCGTATGCATTCTTCACTTTAGCATTCTACATTTGGCATTCAGAACTTCTGAGAAGAGCTGTGCTTTATTGAACGGGAAGCTATTTTCTTTACCTCTATCCCTATTTATCCCTCTCCTTCTCTTCATATCTACTGCTTTCTCACTCTTTTTCTTCATCTCCATTTTTCTCTCATTTTCCTTTCCTCAATATTTATTTCTTCATCTATCGTTTTATCTATCCTTGTCTATCTTTATCTCTTCATCCATATCTAGTCATCTCTCTCTCTCTCTCTCTCTCTCTCTCTCTCTCTCCCTCTTTATCTTCCTTTCCTTGTGCATGACTCTCTTCTTCTCTTGGTCCCTCTCTATCTCTCTTGATATTTCCTCCTCTACAGCTTATAGCCCCCCCCTCTAAATTTGTCCTTTTCTCCTTTTATATCTATTTATACTTATGTTTCTCCCCCGGATTCTTCATCTTCACATTTTTTTTCTGTTCGTCTTCTGCTATCCTTTATGTTGTTGTGTTTTATTTCCTGTATTAATCTGATTTATTCATTATACTAGGTTCTCAGGTCATGGTCATCAGAGCCTAATCCATCATTTAGTTAGCAGTCATGCGTAATAGGGATGATTGGAGAAGGCACAGTCTAATCAAATTTTGGTCAGGCCGGACCAAACCGGACCATTGGTCAGCCGTTTTATAGCTGACCAGACTGAAGACCGCACCCTCTCCCTCTCCCTCTCTCAATCTCTCCCCTGCTCTTGTTCTCTCTCCATCTCTCGCTTTCCCTCTATCCCTCCCTCTCTCTCGCCCTCTCTCTTTATCACCCTCTCTCCCGCTCTTTCTCTTTCCCTCTCTCTCTCTCTCTCCCCTCTTCCCTCTCGTTTTCTCTCCCTCTCTCTCCATCGCCCTCTCTTCTGTTCTTTCTCTCTCCCCTCTTCCCTCTCGTTCTCTCTCCCTCTCTTCTGTTCTTTCTCTTTCCCTCTCTCTCCCCACTCTTGTCACTCTTGTTCTTTCCCTCTCTCTCTCTCTCCCCTCTTCCCTCTCGTTCTCTCTCCCTCTCTCTCCATCGCCCTCTCTCCAACTCTTTCTCTTTCCCTCTCTCTCTCTGCTCTTTTTGCTCTTGTTCTTTCCCTCTCTCTTTCTCCCTCTATCTCGATCTTCCTCTTTCTTCCCTTCTCTCTCGCTCTTCTTCTTCCCCCCCTCTCTCTCCCTCTCTCCCCATCTCACCTTCGTTCTTTCTCTATTTCTCTCCCTCTCTTCCTCTCTCTCTCTCTCATCATCTCTCTATCTTATTCAATCCCTTGCTCTCTCCCTCTCTCCATCTCATTCTCCCCCCCTCTCTCTCTCCCCCTGACCCCTTTTGTTCTCTCCCTCTCTCTCTCTCACCCTCTGTCCAACTCGTTATCTCCCTCGTTCTCTCCTCTCCATCTCATTCTCTCCCTCTCTCGCTCCTCCTTACTCCATCTCGTTCTCTCCCATTTTGTTCACTCCCTTGCTCTGTCCTCTCCATCTTGTTCTCTCCTCTCTCGCACCCTCTTTCCATCACCCTCGGTATCTCTCTCACCCTCCCTCAATCTCATTCTCTCTCTCTCTCTCTCTCTCTCTCTCATTCTGTCTCCATCTCCCTCACTCTCCTTCTCCCTCTCTCCCTATCTCAATCACTCTTTCACCCTCTCTCACCTTCTCAGTCTCCTCTCTCCCTTTCTCTCTCTCACCCTCTCTCCCGCTCTCACTCTTCACTCTCCCTCTCTCTCTCTCTCTCAACCTCTCTCCCCGCTCTCACTCTCCTCTCTCCCTCTTTATTACCCTCTGATTGGGTTCTAGAGTCCTAGATCTGGATAAAGAATTCAAAACTATCTAATGTGGAAGACTTAAACGGAATCGTAACGACATTGACACAACATTGAATTGAAGCACATGTGCACAAATCACATTCGTGATTTCTTGGATACCAGAGTGAGATGAGTCGAGCTGCGTAAGGGTGTGATAACATGATAAATGCATGTATATTTATATACATTTTAGGTGTTTTTGGTATTATTAATTTAGAATTTATCATGTTAACACATGAATTAACTTAATATTTGTGCACTAGCGATAAATTCTAATTTTTGCACGTTATGGTTATTTTGATTAAACTCCTTGACTTCTTTGAAGTCAAGCAATTGTATTATTGATGAGTATTCTATAGTTTCACAAATGCAGAAATTTACAGGAATGAGAAGATGGTAACTCTTAAAGAGTTACAGAATATTTGGGAGGTTAGTGATTCTACAAAGCGGCTTGAAATGATTAACTAGAGTTGTGGACCTTCAAAAGAGAAATCTGAGGAAGATGGGCTACTACCTGACCTGCCCATTGGACGCTAGAAAGCCTTATAAAGAAAGAAGCTAAAGATTACAAGGGGAAGCTCTCAACAAATGGAGAAAAAGAGGCAAAATGGAATAATAGAAAATAGAAAATGTCCAAAGGGGTACCTTAGTAATACTCACAATGTATAAATCCAATTTTATCCTCATTTACCCTCATTCTGGACATGCTCCAGAAAGTGTCTGGCCAGAAAGACAAGGCATATTTCAGAATCCAGGTTGCTCAACCAGCTTGATGTAAATTTATTGAATTTTTCCCTTAATCTCAATTCTTGATTGCATTGAAAAATGCCTGATCTTGGCAAAATATAAGGATCCAAACTTGAGAGGAAGCATTGAGAGATCATTAAAATTTCATTGAGGTTTTAGAAAGTTAGATTTCAATTTTTGCTTCATTATCTATCCATTTACACATAAAATCCATCACTTTCTCACTCTAAACACTCATTTTCCCTAATTTCTCTCTCTAGAATAATTATTTATCTCTCTTTAACTTCATTCGTATCCCTAGTTACTACCCTAAAAAAATCATAAAATCTTCATTTGCACCTTCAAATTCTATCTCAAACTCCTTCTACACTCTCTCTTCTTTTTCTCTCTCTATCTCCTCATTTTGGCTTCTTTATCTAGAATTAGTTATTTCTCTCTCTAGACCTTCATCCATAACCCTAGTTCATCCCCTCAAAATTTTACAAAATCTCATACATTTACACCTTCAAATTCCCTCTCAAACTCTCTCTACACCATTTCTTCATTTTCTCTCTCTATCTCTTCATTTTCTCTCTTTATCTTCTCAGTTTGACCTTTCTATCTCTAAAAAATTTTAATTATCTCTCTAAAACCTTTCCCTATATCTCTCTAGATCCTCAAGTATTCCCCACTTCTAATCCCAAAACAATCGCATTTAAATATCAACTTTTATACTTTCATAACTCAGATTTTCCCCCTCATAGCTACCGCCTGGTGGGGCTGTGCAGCGCTTGTGCAGCACGGACACCCCTCTGCCTGCTGGTCTGCGTACGGGCAGCGCACGCGACCGCAGGGCACAGGGCTTAGCCAAATCGTCTATGTTCTGACAATATTGGGTCAAGCCTAATAGGGCTTAGCCCATTTGGCTGTCTTGACTTAGCCAAAGTGGGCTAAACATTACTGGGCTCACCCACTAAGGCCAGCCCTATCCAAGCCACATGAGACCCACCAGCCCATCCTCTCCAGCGCCGCCCCCGCTCCACCGCCGCCGCTGTTCCGCCATGCTCCGCTACCGCCGTCGGTGCTCTTGCCGCCGTCGCCCCACCATCGCCGCCCCGCCATCGCCGCTGCCCTGCCATCGCCGCCCCGACAATCGCCGAAGCACGTAAATTCTTTTTTTTTGGCATTTAAAAATATTTAAAATCACTAAAAATCAGAAAAGTTAGAAAAAATTAGTTTCCGCATTTAAAAATTCCAAATAAATAAGAAACAACCCCAAAAATTAATATAATTAATTTTTCTTCATTTTAACATCTAAAAAATAAAAAACTATTGAACTCAAGTTTTTAATATTTATAGTACTTTTTGGTGTAAATTACACTTTAGAAAATTAGAAAATATTTTTTCAATTTCCGTTCGTAATTAAAATAGGAAAATTAGTGCAGACTATTTTTAGTGTTTTTCTTTATATTTTTGCTTCAATTTAGATCATAGAAATTATATAAATTAGGGAAAAATAAAGAAAAATTCCAAAAATTGTATTTTTCACTTTAAACTCATTTTCTTCATTCGAAGATTGAGAAAAATTCTAAAATGAAATCTATACCTCTCTGTGGATTGATATCATGACCTATATTAGTTATAGAATATTTAAGTGGCAAGTTTCATAAATATTGTTGGTTAAGTCTGAATTAAACCAACAACATAAAACCTCTAAATTTGGACTTATCAGGGTACAATCTTGATAAGCCAAAAATAGGGGTGAATTTTACTAAATTTTATCCCTTGTCGTTGTCAATTTCAGCTTGTACAATAAAATTTATAAAATCTTAACTTAAGATGTATAGATATAAGTAAAGGTATCGTCCAAGGGAAGCTAGTAAGGAATTCAATTTGATGATTTCTTGATAATTCAACCTTAATTAGAGTTAATTTGATCTTCAATGAAGAACAAATCAACCTAATTAGACAAGGAGGCTAGAGAGGGAGGTAGAAGAGATGAGAGGAGTAGAAGAAATAAGGTGGTCTAAGTTGAATTTATTGATCCAATTGAAAGGATCAAAGAATTCAATTAGAGAGATAAAGAAGAAATAACTACTCTATTGGATAATGCAGGAATAACTACTCTATTGGATAATAAAATGGGAAACCTAATCTCCTAGAAAGTTAAACCTTTTTTATAGTTTTCTTGATATGCACTTGGAACAACTAGGTAAAGCTTTCAATTTGTCCTCTTAATCCTAATCAGGGCTTGTACATGGTGCTCAAGCCAAGCGATTTAGAAGTTCAGTCAAGGATCAAGAAGAATGATTAAGAAATTCAACTAACAACATCCAAAATACACCAAAAGTTCAAATACAAAGAAGGAAAAAATACCTCTTGAGCTCCTCTCTGTCTTGCAGCTGTGATAGAGCACCATTCAGAATGACCCCCTCCTCTCAAAATTCGGCTTTTATACCTAGGTTAAATGGTAAAAATTACCATTTACCCCTAATTAGTAATTAATTTTTATCCATCAATTAGGCATGACCTGAATGATCCAACCATACAAATAGAAAGAGCGGATCAAGAAGAGCAAATCCATAAAAAATGAATAAATGAATAAATGAATAAATGAATTTAAACCAATTTTAACCATTGGATTTAAATCCATTTATTTATTAATTTAATTCTTCCACACGCCATGATGTGTCGAATGCGGATTGGGGGGGGCAATTTGAATCCATTTTTTGGGTTTGATCTCTGAGCACCACGTACCCCCTAGCGAAAATAAAAACACAGAAAAAAAGATCCAAAACAATGGTTATAAAAATAGAAACGCATATAACGTGCGTTTCTCAAATCTTTTATGAATCAAATTGTGCCACATCACTGCCCGTGCGTGCGCTTTGTATGGGACACACGGGCGGTAAACTTACCGCCCGGTGGCCTCCATCACCAACCGCCGTTGGATTCTCATCCGATGACTGTGATGAGGCCATGTCAACACCAAAAAGTATCGCTTGCTCATTTTAAAACATGAAATTGCCGCTTGACGCCTCCCAAAAGTAATTGTGCATATGCCCCTTGTGCATTCTCTCTCCTCTGATTTTTCCTGAAATCACAAAAATACCAGGCTCATTTTCACTCAAGTCCCTGCCAAATTTACATAATGTGTCTATGTCACTACTGAGATTTGTTTTTAGGGATATAATTGCAACTGGTAATTACAAAAAGCCCCTGGAAGAGTAAAAATTGTTTTAAAACTAGTTTTATCCTTATAAATATATCCTTTTCCTCTTGAAAAATTAATGTCTCACTTAAATAAATCCCAAAAAAAATCCTTAAAAAATCCTTTAAAATTCCAGATAATTCTAGAAAATTCAGCAATTCATCCACATAACAACTAACCTTGAAATAAGATTTTAAACCTGCCATTATCATTTAAAAATAATTAGTTTAAGCTGAAATAAATCCCTTAAAATTCAGAAAATTAACAAAAAATTAGGAAAAAATCAGAAATCACTTGAAAACATTATTTTCATGTAAATATATGTTAACAAACCCTTTTAATCTCATTAAATGCATCAAAGTTTGCTAAATTGCTTGAAATAAAGACCAAAATTAGGGTGTTATTAAATCTCTAGATGTATACATGCGATTCTCGATATCTCAAATCTGCTGCACCCTTGCAAAATCCAATCATTCTGTATCGTTGTCTTCCGCTCGTATTGGGAATGGAGAGGAGGTGCTGGGAGAAGGGAGAAGAAGGGGAATGCCCTTGAACAATAGCAGCATGGGTGAATGGCATTAACAGCCTTCCCTTATTTATACTAAGTGTGTATTTTTTGTAAAGCCCCCCAAAACTTCAGTATATCTTTCAACGTCTAAAGACCTTTTTTGTGTGACCCTCTAGGCCCATGTATCATTCTAGTCAACTACTCGAGCTATCCAATAACCTCTATTGACCTTCCAAATTAATTAACTCTATCAACATATCGATTAACAAAAGTCGGATCGATTTAACCTAATTGATAGGTTGAGTCCCCAACACGTGGGGTACCAAGCTACATCTCGTGGTCTAAAAGATACGAAGGAGAGTGTATCAACTCAATCATGGAACCTGTTCATCATCAGTTACCATGTATGTATAGTCTGTCAATCATGGAACCTGTCAAATCCTAATTGTTCATCTGAGTTAGTAGTGAGGCATTCGTAAATCATCAGAGAACTCTTCTCTGATATTTTGCTGCATTGACCAAGGACTTCATCGCATATTCTTTCCTATGCTTTCACCTCTTGTACCGAGGGTGAATGATGTAACATGACGGACGTCGGGATTGAACAGCTCGTGTTGCACCATAGGGAGGGCGATGACAATCATGTAATGTAGTGGATACGACTAACGTAAATGTAATTCAAGTGATGATGCAATGATAAAATCACTTAGAAGTATAAATCCGGTGTCGATGTACGCCAACATCGACTAGGCTACGACAAGTAAGACCTGAAAGTACCACTAGGCTACCGATGATCCGAATGTCGGGTTAAAGGTTGACGATGTGAGCTAAGCCACTAATGTGCACGCCCTCGTTGGTCCAAACGAAGAATGTATCGATTGAAATCCTAATCCTTGGAACATGAATCCTATCTATCACTAATCAAACCCCGGGAGAAAAAATTCAGAGGCACTAGAAGAAGTAATATAATGTCGAGAGGGAGCAGATGTGACGTAGGATGACTACGGGGAAGGCGAGGAAGGGAAGGACGACAGGATAAACGGACTAAGGGTAGGATGGATGTGTGAGGGATAAAACAATCCACAGAAATTCATGGCCGGATTCGGATTTAAAATCGATGAAAATCTGGTGGTGCAACTCTGACCCTTTCGAGGGCAGGAGTACTGTCTTCCCCCACCGCGACGATGTCTAAGCACCGAAATCAATACCCGAATTCGCATTGCGAGGAAACTCTCAAGAATGAGGGAGGATGAGTAGAAGATCCAAACCAAATCTAAATATGACAACGGTGGAAACTTCTCGAGAAGACACTGAACGGAGAACACGTTGACACCAAAGAGTTCAAGAGTACCTCGGCACCGTATTGCGTGAAGAGGTCGTAGGCAATTCTGATCGTGACGAAGCTGGGCGAATCTGGGCGTTGAGCGGCCCACTGGACGAGGACGAGGCTGGACGTTCCGGGCATTGAACGACCCTAGTTGAGTGCAGTTGTCGTGGGCGCAGAGTCAAGCGTGGGCGAATCTGAGCGCATCTGAGCGCATCTGAGCGCGCGCAGCGCAAGCAGCTCGAAGCACGGACGGTGCCCGGACAGGGGCCTCTTGAGCGCGGCCTCGGGCGGCCCGGTTTGGGCAGTCTTGGGCGCTCTTGGGCAGCCCTAGCGAGGGTTGCCTAGGGCGGCCTGGTTGGGGCTGCCTGGGCGGCCTTAACAGGGCTGCCTGGGCGGCTCTGGCTGGACCGCCTGGGCGACCTGGGTGGGGCTGCCTGGGCGGCCTGGGCGGCCTGGTCGGGGCTGCCTGGGCTGTCTTGGCGGGGCTGCCTGGGCGGCTCTGGCTGGGCTGCCTGGGCGGCTCTGGCTGGGCGGTCTGGGCGGCCTGATCGGGGCTGCCTGGGCGGCCTGATTGAGGCTGCTTGGGCGGCCGGGTCGGGGCTGCCTGAGCGGCCCTGGCAGGGCTGCTTGGGCGGCCAAGGCTGGCAGACAAGAGAGAGAAAGAGAGAGAGAATAGAGATTTGAGGCCGACGTCGCGAGGCGGTGGCGGCGGCGGCAGTGGTGGCGGCGACGGCGATGACGACTAGGGTTAAGAAGGATAGGGGAGGCTGGGCAGTCCTCCGAGAAGAGTTAACAAAACTCAATTCTTGAATTAATGACTGCCTAAGAGTTTCTTGAAAATAATGGCATTTATATAGGCCTTGGAGGAAAGAGAAATTGACGAGAAAGTAAAGACGAGAAAATAAAGACGTGCGCCGTGTCACGCCAAAGGACAGTTGTGGATCTGCCTTTGGCGTCGTGTCATGACGCGCGTAGAGGCGTGCGCGGGTGGAGACGTGCAAGTTGGCGGTTGTGGCGTGTCGGCTTTAGGGTTGACTCTGGTTGACCATGGTGGGTTGACTTCGGTTGACTTTGGTTGACTCCCGATGAGATGTTGGCGTCCTCGCCATCAAGATGAGTGTACTAATAATGGTAGGCGCAGGCAAGGTGTGATTCTGCAGTCGTGGAAGGTGTCTAGCAAGTAGGCACCAATGTAGTCGTGGAAGGTGTCTAATAATGGTAGGGGCACATGTAGGCGCAGCGATGGGTGCAACAATGGGTGCAGCAATGGTTGTGGCACTAGGGTAGCAATGTGATGTCGGATGTCATCTAGGACGTTGTCTGATCGGCACCGAGTGCGATGGCTCGGTATCGATAAGGGATGATGGTATCAAACGTCAATGGTGTCGTCGTCTGACAGATGCAATCCTAATGGGTTTTGTAACTACGACATGATGAACAGGTGTCCTACGTGTCGTATGTGCAGGCTCTGACTCGAGGGACATGTAACTCGACGGTGTCGTATGTGTCGTACGTGTAGGCTCCGACTCGAGGGACATGTAACTCGACGGTGTCGTACGTGTAACTCGAGGGAGGCGCCGAGCTCCGAGCTAGGATGGGGTCGCCGGGTGATGATGATAGTGGCCTCTCGAACGTCGTCTGAGCGACGAAGGTATCTACGGCTGAACGAATGCTATCCGTAGGGCTCCCACTTAACGAACATACTCGTCTGTACCGGTAAGACACTCACAGAGTCATAGTTTTCTCTCAATTTTTCTCTCTCACCTACCTAGCCCGAGCACGGTGGAGTCGAGATGAAACTATACTGCAAACGGTAATTAAACGAACGTTGGGAGAGGATAGCGTACCTCATCGGTGTGGCTCGCCGTAGGATTTTGTCGACGTCAGCGGCCATTCAGAGCGGATGGCGCAAAGAGACGCCGGAGAGCAGATGGTGGCTCGATGAGCAGTGGTGATGTTGGAGCTTCGATAAAGGGTTGGAGGAATCGAGGAGGGAGAGAGGCATGGAGAGCAATGGGTGCCGACTCTGGAAGGTGTTGAATCTGCGTCGCACTCCAAGGTGAAGGCACAGTGGATTCAGATCAGCATGCGAGCAGTGGTGAACGACGGTTGACATGTGTTAGTAGATCCCACGGTTGTCACCTGGGATAGCGTGATTGACGGTGGGCATAGTCATGGCGGCTAAGCGTGCAGGGGGCTGAGGACTCTGTTAAGGTCGTCGTGCTCCCAAACGGGCATCCAGTTGGATTGGCAAAGTCTCTACTGCTGGGTGGAATCGACCAGCGCGATCTTTTCTATGGGTGGAATCGACCAGCGCGGGACCTGACTTCACGGTCGCCAAAGAAGCCCCACAGAGTACCCTCCCACCAAAAAATATGTGTGGTTCAATGGTTCGACCAGAAATTCTGCCCCCTGATCGTCAATTCACAAACGGGATGCGGTATCTTATACGTCAACGGTGGGGCCTTCGTCTGTTGGTAGATTCGACCAGTGTGAGTCGATGGTAATTCAGCCAGTCAGGAAGAGAAGGAGAATGCGTCCCTGCTCGTATGCCTCTAAATCAAGGAGCACGAGGATAACTTTGGTTCACAGTGATGGTCGTGTAAACCGCTAGATACAGGTGCGGCAAGGGCCGCCGGGAACATGAAAATTTGAGTCCAAATTCATGAACACGTCGAAAGACGCGGGGCCGTGGAATTGGGCTCGGAATCAGGTGGCGGAGGGTCCTTCCACCGTCCTGGTTCTATTCTTTTCCTTGCTTCATTGCCCCTCTTCACCTTCAACCTCTCCTCCCCCTTTCTTATTCTCTAAATGAGGGAGGGAGACCAGAACAAAAACAATATGATAACTTCTCTTTTTCTCTTGGTCTAAGGGATTAGGGCGGCCCCTTCTTCCCTTATAAAGGGGGAAAGGATAGGCCCTTAAGTGGGTCAACAAAGGGGAGGAATAGGGGGCCCTTATAGAATGGGCCCCCATTACACATAGAGGGGGAAATTAAAATTTAAAAGAGAATGGAAAGAGACTAGAAGCCCCCTTCCCATGAAGATGAAAACACAGGTATGGGATGCATCGTAGTGCGATGAAAACAGGACAACAAATGCAGGAAAAAACACAAAACATGAGGAAGAACGACGAAAATGAAACATGATAATCGAGCATTTATCACCCGATCTTTGACCACGGTGGCGAGTGGCGCAGACGACGTCGTCAACGATCTTCCATGGCGTGCGCCATCACAATGGGCCTGACTACAAGGCGCAGAGGCATCAAGGCACGGAGGTGTGATGGGCAACACGGTCAGCCAAGGCTGGATGTTGGGGGCGGCAGTGGAGCAACCGTAGAGGCAAGCGAGGGGCGACTGCAGGGCAGCTGAGGGGCATCCAAAGAGGTGACCGCAAAGGCAGCTGTGAGGCGGCTGAAGGAGGCGTCCAAAGGGCTGCCTGGGCGGCCTAGGCGCAGTTGTGGGGATGGCAGCTGTAGGGTTGGCTAGGGCTGACCGAGAGAGTGGCCGCAGGACGGCCAAGGGGCGGCCTCGGGGAGGGCATCCTCAGGTTGCCCGTGGGCTGGCGGCCTCTAGTTGGCGGCGGGGCGGCAGCCTTTGGGCGGTCGTGGGATGAAGGCTTCCGGTCAGCCGCGGGTCGCGACGGCCTTTGGTCAGCTGTGGGGTGCGGAGGCCTTCGATGGGCCGTGGGGCGTGGCGGCTTGAGATCGGCCGCGGGAGCGGTGCTCGGGTTGCCTACGGGGGCGGCGGCCTCGGGTCGGCGGCTGTGGGCGCCTGCGGTGGTTGCGGGTGGTCTGGGCGGCCACTGGCAGCCCTCGGCATTCGTTGGCGGCCCTCGACAACCGCTGGTGGTGTTGGACGATGCTGGGCCACGCTAGGCGGCCGCGGACGACCCAGGACGGCCAGTGGCGGTGCTGCATAGCGCTTGGCAACACTGGGCAGCCTCAAAAGTAGCGGCTAGAACTCCAAGAAAGGCAACGGAGATGGCGGTTCCGGCAAAGACGGCGGCGGTTTTCGGCAAACTCTAGGGTTTCCTTTCTCTCTCCTAACTTTGTATTGGCATTTTTGTAAATATAGCAAAAACTAAAAAACACTAAAAAATCAGGAAAAATCACTAAAAATCTCATTTTCAATCTTTTATTATCTTCGGTCCCTATGGGAATAAACAAAAACAAACACATACGCGGCCGACATACAAGGCCGACTAAACAAAGAAAATATAAGGAAAGATAACATCAAACCTCTATGGACGATGAGGAGGCCGGGGACTCCGAAGGATGGGCCTCACGCATGAGCCCTCGCTCGATGACGTAGTTCGCCAGGGCCTTCAAAGCACGATGGTCCCCCATCAGTGAATGAGCCCATCTTGACCACTCAATCATATTTATAAACCTTATGATTTACCAAATGATGACCATTTAAAATTCATTATTAGGGACATGTAGGGCATAGTCAAAGTACAACTGTCTATCCACAAGACATCTTTGGTGTCTTAGGTTAAAAGATCACTTATACAACCGTGATGTGAATCAACCTGATTGATGGTTTGGTATAATATCAGCCAGGGATTTGTACGGATCAATTTAGTGAACTCTTTCCCCCAAGAGCACCCACTATCTATCCTTAGTGTCTTTCACAATAATGACAATGGGCCCCGCCATACTCATCATAGGAGTGAGGCTAGATCTTACCATAGTGAAGGACGAGATTTAACGAGCCATGTAGCATGTGGAAACATCTAGCAGCTAGACAATGTAGGGGCTCCCCAAGTCCCACTAGAGAATATAACGAATCACAGATGCAATCCCTTCCCATGTGATTTGATTGAAGAGTTTTAGTGATGTTGTTTCGATTATGTTTAAAATTATTTGCTGCCAGTCATGCTATGATTTCCTTGAGATCAAGTTCATAGGGCGGAACAATTAGATAAACACGCACTTACATAATCTCCACTTGATTCAATCTCATTGACACTTCAATATAATCCCATCAAGGGACTTGTATGGATTACTTTAGTGAGCTCTTTTTACAAAAAAGTATTGACCATATGTTTCTCTTGTCTCCACACTAATGGCTCCGTAATCAGCCATGCTTATCATACAAGTAAGACCAGATAGTGTTATCCTATCCAGATAAGTCAATGTGCATCTCTTGTATCCAACAAAAAACAATATTTAGGATACATGTTTGAAGATTGTTATAAACTATACTATGATCTCATCATAATTTATTGAGACAATGGATGTATTCATGGACTTCTTTAAAAATATCACATTAGAATAATGCTGAATACATATTCATTTGAATGAAATTAAAAAAAAACACTGTACTGTGATTCGCTTTATCGCCACATAATATCCATCACTCTCAGCTGCATTAGTGTTGGGGATCAAGCAAGAATTTATGAGGGCTCTTCTGCTTCTTCTCCCTTCTTCCCATGGGTCCTCTCCTTTTCGAATGTGATCGGAATGGAGTAATGACGATGGCGAAGCATGAACAAATCTTATCATGGTGAAGGATGAGATTCAACATGTCAAGGACCGCACCAATACATGTGGAGGCTGCACACTTGGGCAGTTCAACATGTCTCACTCAAGGATCTAAGAAATCACGGATATAATCCATGCTGAAGTTATTAGATCAATCAATATGTTGATGCCATTTTGATTCAATTCCAAGTCTTCCATTGTAGGAATCCACTTTGTTTCATCCAGATCAAGGCCCTAAAAGCCGACAAAAATTGTATCAAATAAATTATTTATTTTTTGGTACAACTGGTCATTGGTTGCAACATAGGATTGTTTGCAATATGAACAAATTGGATTGCATGAGATGGATAAAAAATTAAATGTAATTATAATGCATTTAAAACCCAGTAAATTTAAGTGAATAATTTTTTTTATTCTGTCTCAAACATAATTTTTCCGATTTGGTTTCATGAAATTATTTAAAATTTTTTAAAATTCTTTGAAATTAAGTCCTCATTCTAAAATTATGATAAGCTATTGATAGCAACTATAACATACAATATAATATTTTAAATGATCATAACCATGTGATGTAGATGAATGTTATTATAACTAGACATGAATCAAATTGATTCATGTCACAGCTGTAAACGTGATATGTTGGCTTTAGATACCAAGGACATCTCATGGATGAACAACTATATTTTGAAAATAGCTTATGAGTCTCTAATCATGAGATTCACACATGTCTTATCTCCAATTTTGTAAGAACTATGTAGATGTGATTGAGTGGTCAATATGAGATTATCCACACTTAGTTTATGTAGAAATGGGCTCAAAGAAGATGATGTAGTTGAATGCCTAGCCATGGAAGTGAGGATATTGGATCAAGGTTTCACAATTAACCATACCCTCAGTCATTAAGAGTCTTAGTTGGGCGAAGTATTATACCTATACGGTAACTAGTGACGGTAAAAGTTCCATGATAGAGTTTATTTGATACTCTATATCTTATCGAGAATGAGCTGTAGCTTGGCACCCCATGCGTTGAAAACCTAATTTATCTATTGGATTAAATCATTCCTTCGTTAATAAATTTATTTGTTTATATAGTCAACTATTAATGTTTGGCTAATAGTTTTTATTGGGCCATAAATTTATTAACTAGAATGATGCATGGGCTTAGAGGGTCACACTCAAGATTAAAAGGGCATTGGTCGATATACTTTATGTAAAATATAAACAAGAAAAATGTCACAGAGGCAAGTCAGATATGGGCACCCTCATGTTCATTGCTTCTCACTTTCTGGAACCAATGAGGGATTTTTGATGGTGAGAAGATCAACAAGGTCTTCTAGAAGAATTGGAGAAGAAGTGGAGATCACGTGAATACTTTTAGACGCCAAGCTTGTGTGGATGGAATCCTTGCTTAAAGAACTTCAGCTCCACTAAGGTTTTTCATACCTTCTTATGTGATCACTTACGTGCCACATATCTCACTAAAAATCCTGTTTTTCTTTATCATTAACACGTAGAAAGTTTCTTTTCACTTTTCTGCAAACGTGTTATTTCTGGAGAGCTTCAAATATCTCTTATTTCTACTCTGATCAGTAAGGCAATATTCCCACCAAACCTTTACCGAACCGATGCTTCATTTGCCTTTATTCAACTCAACGAGTCAGAAACGTCATGGCATATACCATTCCTGTTGCCATCTCTTCCAAAACTTCCCCTATCCCTTCTCTCATCTCATCTTCAGACAAAGAGAACAATCCATTAGGGAATATCCGATCAGAGATTCGATCAGATCTATCTGCTCGCTTCACCCCTTAGAGACGGGCCCCTTTTCTTCAACGGGTTAAGGGAGATGGGCGATCGAGAAAAAGGAAATGCTCTCCACCACCGGTTTCAACTGCTCTGTCAAAAGCCTATAATTTAGAGAGACGGTATAAAGAAGGCGGGAGAAGAAATGGGTGGCTCAACGGGACTCTCGCCATCGACTTAAAGAGAAACATAAACACGACGCCTCAAGAGAGAAAGAGAGACGTGGCAGTTGTATCAAGGCTTCTTATGCGAGTGGATGCCACATTGCCACTTCGCGGCCTAGAACTTTCCGTCATCTTCGCCATTCAAGCGCAAATCCCTCCCCAGTGAGTAAATTTTCCCTGAGAAAAGAGGAGGAAAGAGGACGTCGTGGCCCCTCTCCGGCGCCACCGGTGTTTGTTTCCTCGTCGCGGAGCCTTCCACCATGCCGACAGATGCATCGTTCCAGAGGTTCTCCCTCTCTCCCTCTCTCTTTCTCTCCGTGTCTCTCTTTCACAATCCACGTATCTCTCTCTATATCTCTCCCTCTTTCTATATCTGTCTACATATCTCTCCCTCTCTGTCTCTCTGTCTCTCTCTTTCTCTATCCGTCTTTCTATCTCTCTCTCCCTCTCTCTCTCTCGCTTTCTCTATCCGTATATCTATCTCTCTCTCCCTCCCACTCTGTCTCGCTCTTTCTCTATCGATATATATCTCTCTCCTTCTCTCTCTCTGTCTCTCTCTCTTTCTCTGTCCATCTCTGTATCTCTCTCTCTGTCACGCTTTTCTTTTTTCAAATATCTCTCTTTCTTTTTTCTCTATACCTGTCTGTCTCTCTATTTCAGTACCAATCTATCTACCTATTCTCTCTCCCTCTTCTTCTCTATACCTTTCTATTCTGTCACAGAATATCTCTCTCCCTCTCTCTGTTTCTCAGTCTCTCTCTCGCTATCTTTTTTTCTATCTCTATAATCTCAATCGCGTGCGCTCTCTCTCTTTATGGCGTCCCTGACAACTCTGATATCTAATATTAAGGAAATAAATTTGCCGACATGCCGGTTATATTCGTTCATCATTAGGAATGATCAACTTATTGGAGAGGATTTAGTTTGTTTATTTTACTAATTTGGGATTATGTAGGGCGAGGGAAGAAAATCAATAATTTATTTTCTGGACGCAGGTATTCCTTCTCTGAGATCTTCCCGATAGAGGCAATTCTCTTCGACATAGATGGTACCCTTTGTGATTCCGATCCAATTCATTACTTCGCCTTCCGTGAGATGCTGCAGGAGGTACGCAGATACTCTCCGATCTGCTTGAAACTATGCTTATAATCATGGCGATAATTTGATCGACGACTATCGTTTACAGATTGGATACAACGGCGGAGAGCCGATTACGGAGGAGTTTTTCGTGAAGAATATCAGCGGCGGACATAACGACGACCTCGCTCGATTTCTCTTTCCCGACTGGGATTTCGAAAAAGCCATGAAATTCATGGATGACAAGGAGACCTTGTTCCGCCGGTACTGAAAACGATCCTGCAATCTCTGTGCGACCCGTTATGATTGTTGATCGGATCTAATTAAAAAAATTAAAACATTACAAGCGTAAAAATATACGTTTTTATCATCATTCCATTGCATTTTTATTCAAAATACAGCTAAACTAGATAAATTACCTTTTTTTTCATTCTCAGCTCAAATGGTTGGTGATCGTACTCTGTTTTTTTTATATCATTGCTATTTTAGACCTGCTTTTTCACTACAATTCAAAAAACTAGACTTTACAAGTGATAACAGATGCAATTTATACGGCAAAATGGCAGTGCCGTCAGGATTCTTGAATTCGGCTCCAAAGTAACACTAACTTGATTTAAAACAATCAGGTCTGAAAACATTAAATATTTGGTACAATAATTTCCCAATTAATTCTATCTCTCAAGTCCACTTCTACCCCAAACAACCAGTACAATTCAAGCAGCCCAAGCGAGATCTACTCTATCCATCCGATATATCTGCTTAAAAAATATATCTCCCTTTACTTCGTCAGTTATAAGGACTTCAAATTTCATATTTGTGATGTTTTACTATCCATCTCGCAGATTGGCGATTGACAAGTTGGAACCGGTCCAGGGGCTCCAGAAGCTCTGCAAATGGGTTGATGATCGCCAGCTGAAGCGCGCCGCGGTGACGAACGCGCCAAGAGCGAACGCGGAGCTCATGATCTCACTACTTGGCCTCGCCGATTTCTTCCCAGTGATCGTCGTGGGGAGCGAGTGCAAGCGGGCCAAACCCTACCCAGATCCTTACAT
>NC_135844.1:13042500-13150000 GCF_029677425.1 Wolffia australiana
TTTGAATTTTTTCATGCTTACTTTTACTCTCAATAAATATCACGTTTCACTTTATTCCGTATACACAAATTTAAATTTTTATCACGTTCATTGTTACCCTGTGAAGTTGAAGAATAATACTGAAAATTATTCTTAAATCATATAAATAATTTTGGAATTTTTTGACAGATCGGAGGGATATATTCTTCAATCTGAGAGATAGATTCGCAGATCTCACTATTTTTACAATGTCATCTCCAATAGGCTGCGATAGAGTAAGACTATCTCTCTCAACTACTGGATATATTACGTTCGGGGTTTGAATTTTTTCATGCTTTCTTTTACTCTCAATAAATATCACGTTTCACTTTATTCAGTATACATAAATTTAAGTTTTTATCACTTTCATTGGTACCCTGTGAAGTTGAAGAATAATACTGAAAATTATTCTTAAATCATATAAATAATTTTGGAATTTTTTGACAGATCGGAGCGATATATTCTTCAATCTGCGGGATAGATTCGCAGATCTGACTATTTTTACACTGTCATCTCCAATAGGCTGCGATAGAGTAAGACTATCTCTCTCAACTACTGGATATATTATGTTCGGGTTTGAATTTTTTCATGCTTTCTTTTACTCTCAATAAATATCACGTTTCACTTTATTCCGTATACATAAATTTAAGTTTTTATCACTTTCATTGGTACCCTTTGAAGTTGAAGAATAATACTGAAAATTATTCTTAAATCATATAAATAATTTTGGAATTTTTTGACAGATCGGAGGGATATATTCTTCGATCTGGAATTTTCTTCTCCATCACTATCTACAATCTTGAGATCTGTGTGGTAAGATTGAGAAGCTAAATGTGGAATTTTTATCCCTCAGAATGAGAACATCCCCGCTTTTTAACACCTCCATCTTCACCCCAAGCAAGCATTGCGAGCGGGCCCCACTAGTATATGGAATACAGATTCCAACTTAGGAAAGTATTGTCCTCCTAGACATATTGTAAAAAGCTCCAAAAAGATTATATTCTAAATTAGAAAAAGAATATTTAAGATAATGGAAATTTCCATAAAATACAAAAAACCTATTTAAATAAGAATATAATGCTCTAAATTTACTTAATCTTTTTAATATTGGCAACATGCATATAACTATTATAATCCATATAAACAACTCAGTTGAGGGAAATTAAGACTACATGGTAACTACGTTAAAGGAAAATTAAAATTGATAACTACATTTTTGCTCAAGAGTTGTCAAAATAAGTTTTTGCTAATCTGATAACTACATTTCCAACATCAACATAGAACATATCAAATTTGTTTATGTGAGATGTTTATACAGTTTCAGAGAAAAATATTTCCAAAAAGAATGAGTGGAGCTGTTTCATGACCAGAATAGGGATGGAAAAAAATCCAATTTAAATCAAATGGATTTTTAAAATATTGAGGTTAGGACCTAGAGCTCGAATAGGGAGTAATTAATAAAATAACTGACATGTGATCTTAGAATTCTGTCAAAGGAAAATAAAAAAACTAACCATTCAGAGTTTTCTTTTTCTTATCAATACATTGATTTTTTATGTGTAGGACTAAGGTGTCTCAGATATTTCAACACCATTATTCAAATAATGGAATTTGGCATGAGACTTGTGATATTTATGATATCGATTGTTAAATAGTAATTCTTAGGATATATGGATTTAACCCCATTAGCAATATGATCATCAAATATGATGTTTCCTTCAATCCAGAATCCCATATTTGCTCCAGAAGATCTATTAACTTTCATAGGAATCATATAAGGAGATTCTTTAACAAGAAGGAATTAATTTCCATTATAGGGTCCCTATCCAAAAGTTGTCCCAACTTAATCATGTAGGAAAAAATTGTCACACATTTGATAATTTATTTCTCTTTCTGTAACACAATAAATGCTCAGGAAACAAAGAGAATGTATATAAATGCGATATCTAGAAAAGAAAGAATCTCTCATGTCTCATGACCCAAATCACAATATAATGTAGGAGTTAAGTCATTTTCCTCTTCTTATTGATAAAAAGCTTTAAGTTCTTGATATGCAAATGGCGCTATTGAGATTGTTTACTATTACCATTGATATTATCTTTAAGATCACCTTCAACCATAAGTGTTCACTAGATGGAATCAATGAAATGACTATTATTTCACCTTATCCTTGTGGAGGTCATCCTCTAATTTATGCCTTTTATTTATTTAAGGACCCAGCTACATGGGCAACCGGTTGCCCCAAAGGAATCTTGGGCAACCGGGACACATGGAAAAAAAACCACATGTCTTGCAAGGATTGGGCGTGGAAGCCCAGGAACCCCCAAATACGCTCTCTCTAGAAGTTTTTGGGGGTTCCCTGGCAACCCGTAATCCCCTCTCTCTCTCTAAGTTTACTCTCTCTCTCTCTCTCTCTATCTCTCTCTTCCCGGCGATCCTCCGGCAATACTCTGGCGAGGCGGTCGCCCAAGATTAAGAAGCAGCAGCACTTGGACAAGCTGGTGAAGGAGGCCGGCTCGCTCTAGGAGGAGAACCGGCGCGTCGCGGCGCGAGCCGATGGGTGCGCTTGCCGAGCCGCCGGGCTCGAGCGGGAGAACGCCAGGCTGCACCGGCGGCTCAAGGAGTTGGCTCTGAGGCTGCGCCAGCTGAACCGGGTTCTGCGCGCTGTTCAGGAGCTCAGCGGCGAAGCCATGGACATTGTAGAAGTGCCCGACCCTCTGCTTAAGCCGTGGCAGCTGCCTTGCGCTTCTCAGCCTATCACCGCGTCTTCTCGTCTATTGCTGTAATTGCCCGCTCGTGTATTATCGCGTTCCTTGTCTGTTTGATCTTGTTTCTGTGCTGGATGATAATGGGTTTCGATGATGGACGAGGAATTCTGGATTTTTTTAATTCTTTTTGGGGGTTCCCGGGCTTCGAAGCCCAATCCTTGCAATCCTTCCCGGATGCTCCTCTCCTCTTCTTCTTAAACTGTTAGAGATGCTCATAGAAGTTGACAGTCTTGCAATCCTTCCCGGTTGCTCCTCTTCTCCTTCCTTCTTAAATTGTTAGAGATGCTCATAGAAGTTGACAGCTTCGAGAATTCTTGAAGGGAAACTCAAAAATATTACACGGGTAGCCTAGTAGCCATGTCTCGGCGTTGATGGTCGGGGCGGTGATTGTGTGCGCTAACTGGGCTTTCCCTTCAAGATATAGAGAGAATCGCCAAAGAATTGCCAGAGTATCACCGGAGGATCGCCGGAAGAGAGAGATAGAGAGAGAGAGAGTAAAGTTAGAAAGAGAGAGAGAGGGGATTACGGGTTGCCCGGGAACCCCCAAAAACTTCCAGAGAGAGTGTATTTGGGGGTTTCCGGGCTTCCACGCCCAATCCTTGCAAGACACGTGGTTTTTTTTCCACGTGTCCCGGTTGCCCAAGATTCCTTTGGGGCAACCGGTTGCCCGTGTAGCAGGGTCCTTTATTTAATTGGCATTTATCCTCAAAATTATATTCATAATTTTACTCATTACAGATCCTAGATTCATTCTCCTTTGCTGCTTCGGTGACCTCCAAGTTTCTATTCCCTGATTCCTCATTTCCCTTCATCACCGTTGATAAACTCAATTTTAGGGCATTTTTTACTGGTTATTTATCAGTTGAATTCGTGTGAGGATTGAGCTTATGCAACAAAATTTATAACCTCACAGCCTTTGGCAAGCAAGGGTCGATCCACAGGAAGCAAAGAAAACAGCGGAAAATTCTTTTCTATTAAATCAGTCTATTCAGTTCTCTAATTCCAAGTGTTAATCTCTGTACAAATTTTCTTCAGAATAAGTTGCAGAGAATTCCTTAAAAGTATGGATTCAGCTAATTCTTCAGTCAAATTATCTTCAGTTAAGTTTTACGGAGATATCTTGGCAAACTCAATTAAGCAGAACCGTCGGTAGAGAAATTTTCTTTGTTGACGGTTCGCTTATGCCCCGTGAGGCAATTGATCAAACACCCTGCGGGTGTTTGTGCACGCGCGAATGCCTGCGCGCGGGTGAGCCTGCTCGCGCGCTGCTGCGCGCGGGCGAGCCTGCACGCGGCGCTGCTGCGCTGGGCTAACGCTGCGCTGTTGCGCGGGCGAGCCTGCCGGCGCTGCTGCGCGGGCTAACCTGCATCTTGGCGCTGCTGCGCGGGCGAGCCTGCATGCGGCGCTGCGGCGTGCGGGCGAGCTCTGCGGCGCTGCTGCGCTGCGTGGCGAGCCTGCTCGCGCTGCTGCTTGCGGCGAGCCTGCGCGGCGCGCTGCGCGCGGCAGCTGGCGCTGCGCGGCAAGCCTGCTCGCGGTGCTGATTCGCGCGGGCGAGCTTACTCGCTGCTTGGATTGCTGGCAACCTAGGCTGAGGCCTGGGTTGCTAGCAGTTGGAAGTTCTGCAGGGAAGGAGTTCACGATCGGATGCGAAAACAATGAAATTTTTGCTAGACAGAATGGAAAACGATTCAATCAACTATGGGATTCGAAATCAAACGTAACCAAAGGAACAACAGAAATTGGAAATGCTGAAGACACAGCTTGTGATCTTCAGCCCAACCCTGATTGTCTTAGAAGGAGAAGAAGATTGTACCAAACCGAAACGCTCACGCCTCCTTGTGTCCCTCCTTCCGGGCAAGGCGACGATCGTCGTGCTCCGGCTACTCCTCGGCTTGCTTCTCTCCCAGCTCCAATGCTCATCAGCCTTGGAGGGTCTGCAGAATTCCTTTCTCTCCAAGCCCTAGCTTCCTTGAGAGAAATTCTGGACAACCTAAAATCAACTCTCAAGAGAGTATTTATAGGTTTCTCTTAAGTCATGCCCAGGGCATTTTCGTAATTTCTGCTTCTTTGAATTTTTGCCCGCTCCTCTTGAGCCTCGTCTCTTTCCTTGATCTTCTTAACCTGTCTCTGAATGTTTACTAACCATAAAATGTTAAATATATTCCACTTGATTCAAAGGATCAAGTGGGGTTAGTGATTTTATAAAATGATGCATATGCATGATATTAGCATGAATTAACATTATAATTTTGATGAATGAAAACTAAAAAGTTTAATTATTTGATGACATATTTGAGAGTCATCAAACACCCCCCAACTTAGATCATTACTAGTCCCTTAGTAATGAAATGCAGGTGAGAATAAAAGATGATCTCAAGTTGACCCTCGACTTCTGATAGCTTTGATTCATGCTCTTTTCAAGGAGTATTTTCAGCAATTGAACTTGACCAGCATAGGAGAAATTTAGGATCTATCTCAGCCTTCTACCTCAACTAAGTGCACTTGATCTACGGAGTACATATAGTAAGTACATAGTATATGGAGTAAGGTCGAGTTAACACCCCAAGCGCACTACTGAACAAGGCGTGGAGAGCGATGCTAATGGTAACTCAATACTATGGCTATAGTAGCATCGGCTCAAACACATGGGAGACAGCTTTTCCACCTTTATTTTCTTTGGCATTTGCTGCTTGTTGGTCATTTTTGATGACAATCAACTTTAGTAACTATGATGCAAGCTTTTGCTTGTTTTTGCGCAATGCAGCTTTCACTTTATAATTTGGTGGCGCTTATCCACTACCCATGTGCCGTCCTTAGTAGACCGGCAGCTTATTCCCCCGATGAAGTTTTGTATCCTTCTTGGTTCAGGGAGCTTCACTCACATCATAATAATATTGCCAATGAGCTAGCACTAACCCTACTCTCCACTAAAGCTAAAAATTTCGTGCATGTAAGTGCTAACTCAACCCGAAGTCGGTGGTGAGGTGAGAGAAATATAATGGTAAGAGATGTGGATGAAATAGTACGTATCATAGTGCACCTAGCTAGGCTTACTTCACCTAGAATTTCCTAGCTGGCCACTCTTGCACCTCTACCCTTTTGAAAAGAATCGAATTATCATACATATCATTGGACAAGCATCTCCTAGGATCATCAAATATCCATGGTTTGTGAATGCAAAATGAAAAATTTTAATGGATGATGCATGCAACTGTACTCCCCTCCCCCCAATAAAAAGGCATGTTCCTACATGACAAATCATAATTACGAGAAAGGAGAAAGAGAGATCAAACCATGGAAGGAAAGGCGGCGATCAGCATTCGTGTTGTCCAGTGACGGTGTACCTAGCTTGGATAGGAGTAGCTGCACACGAAGACAGAAACAAAAACGAAGAAAAAAAAAACAAAACACAGCAAAATAACAAAACAGAGAAAATAGGAAATGGAAGCAAAAAACTAGTCAGATCATGAGCTCTCGTGCGGTGGCTTTTCTAAAGTAATATTCATGGGGCTATTAAGATCTTCTTCTTCTAAGTAGGGTTTGAGCCGTTGCCCATTCACAGTGAATTGTCTTTGAGATGTAGGATCAAAAATGGTAACCGCTCCATTCTCAAAAACCTGCTGAACAAGGAAGGGGCCATCCCATCGCGTTTTCAATTTTCCTGGAAAGAGTTTTAATCTAGAGTTGTAAAGCCATACTTTTTGATTCTCTACAAAAATTCGTCTCTTCAAGCTCTTATCATGAAACATCTTCATCTTGGCTTTATAAATCTTCGAATTCTCATAAGCCTCATTTCTTAACTCTTCCAACTCATTCAATTGAAGAAGTCTATGCTTGCCGGCTCTATCCAAATCTAGGTTGAGTTTCCTAATAGCCCACAGGGCCTTGTGTTCTAACTCAAGTGGTAGGTGACAAGCCTTCCCAAAGATAAGTCGAAAGGGAGACATGCCGAGAGGAGTTTTGTAAGCGGTCCTATAGGCCCATAATGCCTCGTCTAGCTTCCTAGACCAATCTTTCCCATCCGGACACACTATTTTCCTCAAAATTTTCTTAACCTCCCGATTGCACAATTCAACTTGGCCATTGGCTTGAGGGTGATAAGGAGTAGTGACTCGATGATGGACACCAAACTTCTTGAGGAGGTTCCTAAAGTTGTAGTTTGTAAAGTGGGAACCTCCATCACTAATGATAGCTCGTGGGCATCCATATCTATAAAATATGTTTTTCTCAATAAAATTAGTCACTACCTTACTGTCATTGGTTTTGGAGGGAATGGCTTCTACCCATTTGGAGACATAATCGACAGCCATCAAAATATATTCATAACCATTAGAACTAGGGAAGGGTCCCATAAAATCGATTCCCCATAAATCAAATATTTCTACTTCTAGGATGGGTTGTAGGGGCATTCTATCTTTCCTATTTATGTTGACGGATGCTTGGCATGCTAAACAAGTATTATAAAATTTCTGGGCGTCATGAAATAATGTAGGCAAAAAGAAACCCGATTCAACAACTTTATGAGCTGTTACCTTGGCCGAGTAGTGTCCCCCTCCGGGTTTGGAATGACAGAATTCCAAAATGCTTCTTTGCTCGCTCTCGGGGACACACCGCCTCAAAATTTGATCTTGGCCTTCATGGAATAGCTCCGGATCTTCCCAAAAGTAAAATCGTGCATCCTTAAGCAGCTTCTTCCTCTCATGAGAAGTCCATCCTATGGGAATTTTTCCTGAAACCAAAAAATTGACAATGTGCGCGTACCAAGGAAGCGATGTTCCTTGTGCGGTTAGGACATATTCATCAGGAAATGCATCATTTATAATCTCAGGTTGGGTGCTCATGATTCGAGAGAGATGATCTGCTACTACATTTTCACACCCTCTTATCTTTGATCTCTAAATCAAATTCCTGCAATAAAAGCACACATCTAATCAACCTAGGTTTGGCCTCCTTCTTCGTTAACAAGTATCTAATAGCTGCATGGTCAGAAAAAACAGTAATTTTACTACCTAACAAGTAAGATCTAAAATTTTCTAAAGCAAAAATAATGGCTAGCAGTTCCTTCTCGGTAGTAGTATAATTTAGCTGCGCGTCCACTAAGGTTCTGCTGGCGTAGTAGATAACCACGGGTTTCTTGTCGATTCGCTGACCTAACACTGCACCTACTGCAAAATCAGAAGCATCACACATTAGTTCAAAAGGAAGGGTCCAATCGGGCCCTTGCAAGATAGGCGCATTAACTAAGGCTTCCTTCAATTTATAAAATGCATCTTTAGCTTCTAGTGTTAGTTCAAACTCATTGTTCTTAGACGATAAAAGATTTGTAAGAGGTTTGGAAATTTTAGCAAAGTCAAGAATGAAACGTCTATAGAAACCACAGAGTGAGGAAACCCCTAAGGGTTTTTAGGTTGGTTGGAGGTGGAAGGCCCTGGATGATTTAAATCTTGGCCTTGTCCACTTCCAATCCACGGTTGCTGACCATGTGTCCAAGCACTACTCCCTCCTGCACCATGAAATGGGATTTTTCCCAGCTTAGGACAAGGTTGGACTCAATGCACCTCTTCAATACTTTGGTGAGGCTTAGTAAGCAGTTTTCAAAGGTAGATCCAAAAACTGAAAAATGATCCATAAAGATTTCTAGACATTCTCCTACTAAATCAGAAAAGAGGGCATTCATACATCGCTGAAATGTGGCGGGGGCATTGCATAGCCCGAAGAGCATACGCCTAAAGGCATATGTCCCTACGGGACTCGTAAATGTTGTCTTCTCTTGATCATCAGGATGGATGTTTACTTGGTTGTACCCTGAATAACCGTCAAGAAAACAAAAATATTGTTGCCCCGACAACTTTTCTAATATTTGATCCATAAAGGGTAGAGGGTAGTGGTCTTTCTTGGTTGCCTTGTTTAGCTTCCTATAATCAATACATACTCTCCATCCAGTGGTCAATCTCTTCTGCACCTCTTGCCCTTTTTCATTCACTTCTACTGTAATTCCAGATTTCTTTGGTACCATGTGTACGGGACTCACCCATCTACTGCCGGATATGGCATAAATAATTCCTGCATTCAACCACTTTATAATTTCTTTCTCAAGAACTTCTCTCATGTAAGGGTTGAGTCTCCTTTGATGCTCTTTACAAGGTCTTGCTTCCTCTTCTAAAAATATCCTATGTTTACAGATCGAAGATGGAATTCCCCTAATATCATCAAATGTCCAACCTATTGCATTTTTATGCTCCCTAAGTACATCGAGCAAGTCACTTTCTTGTTGAGGAGTGAGTGATGAGGAAATGATTACCGGTAAGATTTTCTTCTCATCTAGATATGCATATTTGAGGGATGAGGGTAAGGGTTTCAATTCTGGTCCTACCTCTACCGAAGGGGAGTCTATGATTTCTTCCTCTAGCTCTCTGCCCTCTACTTGTGACAATATTCCTTAATCACATCCTCTCCGTCACCCCCTGCACACAATTTTAACTCCTCATTGCTTCCTAAGGGACATTTCATCATTTTTAATATATCAAGTTGAACTCTCTCCTTTCCAATTTTAAACTCCACCGTCCCCTTTTCCCAATCCATTATCGTTTTTGCCGTAACTAGAAATGGTCTTCCTAAGATAATAGGAGCTAAGCTAATGTTTCCCGATATTTTCACATCAGTCACTATAAAATCTACGGGTATTTCACAATTCTCTACAGTGATCATGACATCGGTTAACCTTCCCTCGGGTTGCCTAACAGTTCCATCAGCTAGGAGTAAATCCATATGTATTTCCTCTAATTCTCCAAACCCACACTCCTTATATAATGCCATTGGGATGATGCTTATGCTTGCTCCCGTATCTAATAAAACTTTAGAGAATGTGTTTCCTCCAATGTCACCTGTGATAAAAGGGGCTCCGGGGTCTCTCATTTTGATAGGGATGGCATTAAGGATGCTAGAGGCATTTTCAGATAATTTAACTACTTCCCTAGGCTTCCTAATGGTGCAAGAATCCTTAAGGTATTTCTTTAGGGAGGGTGCACACCTAAGCATGTCCTCTACAATAACAGTCATGGTGGCTCTTTTAAAGTTCTCAAGTAATCTATTTTCATAATCAAGAGTCGGTTTTTTCTTATTTAAAGCTGAAGGGTAAGGAACATGTTGCCCACTCGTAGAAGGTAGAGGTTCCTCCACGTAGGGAGAATCCTCTCCTTATTCCTCTCTTGATTCATTCCCCTTCTTAGAATTCTCTATAGAATTCTGATAAGGATCCTGAAGTTCCTTTCCATTTCTCAATTTTGAGATTGCTAGAACTTCAGGATCTTCTCCATTCGTATCATCATGAATGGAGTGTTGCACATGATGTAGGTTGCATGGATTTATTACCGGTTTCGTGGGAAGTTTATATGATGTGCAATGGGGTCCTAGAGTTATACCTTGGTGTTCAGGTGGTGCAGGTCTGAAGCTCTCCAATAGCTTCCTCATCTGTTCTTGGGACTCCAACATCTGCTTCGTTTGGAATTCCTTCATGACTTGCATGTGCATCTCCATCTCCGCTCTCAACTTCTGATTTTGCTTCTCGATCATATCTGAAATAACCGGGGTTAGTGTAGAGAAATCAGGTTGAGTTTGAGAGGGAGCCTGATACTGCTGTTGGTGTCTTGATTGAAACTGCTGCTTCTGCTGAAATTGGTGTTGAAAAGGAGCTTTGTTCCCTTGGGTGAAGCTCTCTCCGTTTGGAAATTTGGCCTCTTTTGACCTGCCCACGGTTGTTGCGGCTGGTTGAAGGCCTTCACCTCTTCTTCCATGGCTTGGCAGGCCCCATCTTCATGTTCCCTACTGAAGCATAGAGAGCAGATCTTAGCTTTAATGATAGGAGAGTTACCTAAAAAGACATTCTTCAAGGTGGAGGTGAGCTCCTCCAATTTCTGGTTAGTCTCCCTTAGGCCCGCTTGTAGCTCTCCCTCCTTAGCGTTAACCTACAGAACTCCTGCTCTTTTTGGCTGCAGGTTTCTCCCATTCTGATTGGCTCCAATCTCCTGCAAGTCAGTTTCTGCAACTCTCTCCAAAATATCGAAAACCTCATCCTCGTATGCGGCGTAAAACGTTCCACCCGTAGCGAGATTTACTTTGTTTTTCATAAAATCAGAGAGAGATTCATAAAATATTTGGGCTAGTTGACATTGCTCAATGCCATGGTGAGGACATTTCCTCAACAAATCATTGAATCTCTCCCATGACTCACTAAAGGCTTCTCCGTCATGAGGATGGAAATTGTGAATTTCTCTTCTATAAAAATTCATTTTGGAGAGAGGGTAAAATTTATGCAGAAATTTTCCTTGCATCTCTTCCCAAGAATTAAAAGTGATCCCTAGATTACGATACCATGCAAACGCTTTATCTTTAAGAGTTAGAGGAAAATATTTCATTTTTAACATCTCCGTAGATATTCCAGGAACATTTTGAGAAGAGCATCTAATATGAAAATCATCAAGGAATTCTAACGGATTCTGTGCAGGTAATCCGTTAAATTCAGGTAGAGAATTGATCAATGCATTATCGTATCGAAACAAGATACCTTCACCGATGTTCAGATTTACATCGGTTTGTCGTAAGCTTCCGGATGGTGTAGACCTATCCAACATAGTTCTTCTCCTCTCATTCTGCTGATGTATCTCTTCAGCCATATTTCTCTGCTGAATTTCTGGTTTTGTGACTGTAGAATCCAGGGTGGCGTCTCTACTAATTTTTCCTGCAGACTTCTCACCAGCTCTTGAGCGTGTTACTACAATAAATCTTCAGCAAAATGTTAGCAGACAATGAGCTGAGGATTTTAAAGTCCTTCAGCTTAAGAGGATAATAAAGAATGACTGTAGATTCAGAAAAACAAAAATTCCTACTGTAATACCGTGCTCCCCGGCAACGACGCCAGTTGATAAACTCAATTTTAGGGCGTTTTTTACTGGTTATTTATCAGTTGAATTCGTGTGAGGATTGAGCTTATGCAACGAAATTTATAACCTCACAGCCTTTGGCAAGCAAGGGTCGATCCACAGGAAGCAAAGAAAACAGCGGAAAATTCTTTTCTATTAAATCAGTCTATTCAGTTCTCTAATTCCAAATGTTAATCTCTGTAGAAATTTTCTTCAGAATAAGTTGCAGAGAATTCCTTAAAAGTATGGATTCAGCTAATTCTTCAGTCAAATTATCTTCAGTTAAGTTTTACGGAGATATCTTGGCAAACTCAATTGAGCAGAACCGTCGGCAGAGAAATTTTCTTTGTTGACGGTTCGCTTATGCCCCGTGAGGCAATTGATCAAACACCCTGCGGGTGTTTGTGCACGCGCGAATGCCTGCGCGCGGGTGAGCCTGCTCGCGCGCTGCTGCGCGCGGGCGAGCCTGCACGCGGCGCTGCTGCGCGCGGGCTAACCTGCCAGCGCTGTTGCGCTGCGGCGAGCCTGCACGCCTGGCGCTGCTGCGCGGGCTAACCTGCACGCTGGCGCTGCTGCGCGCGGCGAGCTGCATGCGGCGCTGCTGCGCGGCGAGCCTGCGCGCGCGCGCTGCTGCGGCGAGCCTGCTCGCGGCGCGCTGCTGCGCTGGCGAGCCTGCGGCGCTGCTGCGCAGCGGCGAGCCTGCGCGCGCGCTGCGCGGCAAGCCTGCTCATGTGCTGATTCGCGCGCGAGCTTACTCGCTGCTTGATTGCTGGCAACCTAGGCTGAGGCCTGGGTTGCTAGCAGTTGGAAGTTCTGCAGGAAGGAGTTCACGATCGGATGCGAAAACAATGAAATTTTTGCTAGACAGAATGGAAAAGCGATTCAATCAACTATGGGATTCGAAATCAAACGTAACCAAAGGAACAACAGAAATTGGAAATGCTGAAGACACAGCTTGTGATCTTCAGCCCAACCCTGATTGTCTTAGAAGGGAGAAGAAGATTGTACCAAAACCGAAACGCTCACGCCTCCTTGTGTCACTCCTTCCGGGCAAGGCGACGATCGTCGTGCTCCGGCTACTCCTCGGCTTGCTTCTCTCCCAGCTCCAATGCTCATCAGCCTTGGAGGGTCTGCAGAATTCCTTTCTCTCCAAGCCCTAGCTTCCTTGAGAGAAATTCTGGACAACCTAAAATCAACTCTCAAGAGAGTATTTATAGGTTTCTCTTAAGTCATGCCCAGGGCATTTTCGTAATTTCTGCTTCTTTGAATTTTTGCCCGCTCCTCTTGAGCCTCGTCTCTTTCCTTGATCTTCTTAACCTGTCTCTGAATGTTTACTAACCATAAAATGTTAAATATATTCCACTTGATTCAAAGGATCAAGTGGGGTTAGTGATTTTATAAAATGATGCATATGCATGATATTAGCATGAATTAACATTATAATTTTGATGAATGAAAACTAAAAAGTTTAATTATTTGATGACATATTTGAGAGTCATCAACCGTTTCCCCAAATAATTTTTTTTCTTGAGGTTCTTATGCAGATCCTCCCGTATTTACCAACCTATGTACATTTTTTCTCTAATGATTCCCATATACCGCTATACAATTTCATCATAACCAACAGAAAGCCTGTCCAATCATTCATATTTCTTTCTTCAATTAAACCCACGAAATTCAAATGTATGACTGTAAGACCTACATAATATACTGCAAAAATCATTAGGCGTATTGTATTTCTTATAATAACACACATTTTAGTAGGATCATATGACCATATTCACTTGTTCACTTGCATTAAATTGATTCCATATGCGTGTTATCAAGCCTAAAACAGTTAAACTTATTTTTGGAATAATATTTTAAATTTTGTGAATTATTTTGTAAAAATTGAGTGATTTTTTGGCATCATATTCTGATATCAGAATATGATTTTTTCAGAATGTTTTAGCATTAAATTCAAAGAGATACCATTTTTTAAAATTCGAAATATATACTTTTAACATATTTATGAATTAATCTCTATTAGCTGGATTTGTTTAATGGCTGTTTGACTTTTGTGAAACCGGAGGAGAGAAAATTAGAGGGCTGAGAATGACTGAAATTTAATCCGCGATATCTGACGACCCAGAAGGTTTTGTGCTAAACATATGGGTGGAACTTCCTTTTTTCCACCTCTTTCCATCCATATGGTTTCATCTATAAGTAGAGCCTCAGATTTTGTAAAAACCATATTTGGACTCATTTCTGGCTGGAGAGGTTGATTGAAAGAGAGTGGGGTTTTTAACATCTATCATGGTGTTGTTCGTTTTTTGACAAATTTAAGAGGATCAAAAGACAAGTACAGAGGCTTATCTACAAAAGAAATCCACCTTTATCTTGGCGTAACGTACTGATCTAAGGTTAGTCTTATGCCTTGCATTGGTTTCTCTTCTTCACATCACTTTAGTTAGATCTACATCCTTATTTCCATCATCATTTAATTCCCATCACTATCTTCCATCATCTCACCCTACCACATCCATCTCTGATCTGAATATATTGTATTTCATTTCCGAGGGAAACCCTAAATCATCTAGTCTATCATCCTCTTATCCATCTCACAACTACCTATCTGTCATTCCATCACATCCATTACTTAGATGATTATCATTTCTTCTTCCACCATTTTATTTCACCATCATGCACCCACTTCCACTCACATCTATTCACCCCTTTTATCATCCTACAATCTTATTCATCTCTCGTATCCATCATCACTTTACACCTTCATTTATGTCCGTCTCTTATTTCCATTTTATCTATTCACATCCTCCTATCCCAAACTATACCTCAAATTAATATTCCTATCATTCTTTATTAAATAATTATTATCACCCTATCAACGCATCGTGTCATTACATCACAATCTCCTATTTTATATGTATCTCCTTTCATCCCTCATGAATCATCATTTAAAGAATATTTAAACCTTAATATCTGTTCCCTATGGAGACAAAAAATGCTGATCGTTAACTACTCAAACTGTTTAACTAGTAAAGGTTTATGAATTAACATTGTTTAGCTAAAGTACCAACAGCCAATTAAGACTCTAAATTTGAGTTCATAACATGACTCTGTCGTCTTGTCATCAAATAAAAGACATGATATCATTGTTAATAAAATTAACAATGCATAAGCACTAAGTTTGCCTCATGAGGTATAAACATTATATTGATCCCATAGTAGAACAAATAATCATTTCTCTGGAATCTATGAATATCATAAGAGTTATTGGGATAATACTGGTAGGGAAGGCACTCATTATCAAAATTTTGGAGGGTTAAAAATTTCTTTGTGAACTTCTTTGTAGATGTTCAAAGTGCTAACACAAAAATAAACAATCAGATATAGGTTCATTGATTATTTAGTCCTTCATATCATGCCTTCATAAAGTTGAATCATTCTTACTTTATGGGTTAAGTTGGCTCAGTCAAATTTTCACCTCTCAAGCCATTCTTGCTATCAGCTTGCCCACTAGCCCTCTGAGGCAACATGTTTGCTCGCTTTGTAACCAACAAGTCTGATATGCAAATCCAGGATGCCTTGTACTCCTAAAGGAATATAATAAATTTTAAAAAATGAACTTCAATAAAACATGTATTTTGATTAAATTTCAAATGTTTCTGGAATAGTTTTTCCTAGACTGTTTATAATTTCAGGGTTCATATTATATATTGAGTTAAGGATAATGGTCTATACTAGGCACCCAATGGTATTGATATGGTGTGGGTAATGGTGAGGTGGTGCACAGCTTTATCATATGCCCATGATTTAAGTATATTTTTAGTATCTTCTATGTTAGGTATGATGACATCATAGTGATATCTCTAAAACTGTACTGTCATATACACATCATTCCAGCTTTTGTACCATTGTAGGAAATGCGTGCTAGCACCATTTGATAGACAGGATGTATGATCTATGAGTACTTCTCAACTCCCTGACTTTTGATCAATAAAAAAAGGCATATAAAGATAGATAGATCCATAGATTTTTATGAGATAAATGGACCATGCATCAGTTTTGAACATCCTCAAATTATGATTACAAAGGCATTCCATTTATTCTATGCATGGCCACATTTCTTATGTATAAAGAGATCATAACATGCATATCAGTGACACAAATAATGCAATAAATGGATTTTTTCAATATGATATAATGTACACATGCATGCATTCAAAACATGATCTTTCATATTAGTAGTTCCAGAAGTGATTATCAATTTGAACTCGATCTTTAAAATGAATACATCATATGTACCTTGTGGGGAACTTGTTTCATCCTTGACTTGCTCACTTTGAGATTGTTCTGAAGCCGTTCATGTGGCCGACCTCTAGAAGTATTCACATGATCATATTGCTCTTAGACATACAAAACAAAGGACTGATCCGCTCCTTTGTTGAATGGAGAAGGGATCAGGGTGGAGAAAGGAGGGGCTCCAAATTTTAGATGGCCTGGCTCCTAAAAATGGGTGCCTTATAGTAAGACTAGTTATGCAGCAATGCAGACATGATTCAAGCAAAGTAAAAAAAAAAATAACGAAAATATACAAAGGATGATGCGGATCTAGGGGGTACGACCAGAGTAATGACACGAGGGGTCTAGGGCAATGACAGGCTCCCAATGACCCGAGTAATCAGCTCAAAGGCCGAGGGGAGGGGAACCATCACTGTTCGTGAGCATTCACGACCATCGCCGAGAGCAATACAAATTTGACAAAGAAAATAAAAGTCCTCCACATGAATTCGGTGGCTAATTATATGATTCAAAAACTCTGACAAGGAAGCAGACGAGGAAACCTTGATGAAGATAATAATATTGAAAATAGAGGAAGGGTTGTGTGATCTGCGGGCCCAAAGGCAAGATGCTGGAGGCGGATTGTAGGTATCGTCTATGTCGTATAGTATGAGTGGGCATCCTCCAAAAGCAATCACGAACTGTGCGTGTAGAGTGCTAACGATGGCGCCGAGCGAGGAGGAGCCTCTAGTAGTGTGGGGGGAACAGCCATAGTGATAATGGCTCCGCACACGGTTGTGTCAACGGGTTCGACGGTGGGCACGAGGGTGGAACGAAGGTTGGTATAGTAGGCGGGTGGGTTGACGATGAGCGGCCCAAGGGCAAGAAGGCAGTCGGCTGCGAGCATGATCGCGATGGGCAGCTACTAGGGCAGTAACTATTGGGGCCACAGCAGTAAAGGTAGCGGTCGTTGAGGTAGCTGATCTTAAGGGGCTGCAATCGCTCACACGATCGTCGCTGGGGCTATAGCCGCTGGACGGCGGGTGCTTGGATGGCGACCGTTGAGGTGGCGGCAGCTGGGATGGTAACCCTCACATGTGGTCTGCTAGGGCAACCCCACGTCAAGGACCGCGGCTAGGGCAGCCCTCGCGAAGGGGGTCGCAGCTAGGGCGACACTCGTGAGCAGGGGCAGCAGCTAGGGCAACCCTAGCGGTCGCGGGCGACGACTAGGATGACCTTGGAGTCGTGGGTGGCCATGGGCATCCGAAATAAGTCGACGGCAGTCAGGGCACCCGGGCACGATCGGATCCCATTGGGGGCAATGGAGACTGATGTGGACGGACAGAATAGGCCGACGATGGTGGGGGGGGGCTGGGCACAACCAGATTCAGCCAGGGTTGGTCGAGGCGGTCGGATGTGGGTGGAGTAGCGGGATGCGACCAGAGGTGCCTGGTTGCAACTGTTGGCGATCGGATGCAATTGGACGGGGGGAGGGGAAGTCGAGCACGACCAGATCTAGTCGGGGGGAAGGTTGAGGTGGCGGATGCGGTTGGGGCTTGCCCGTTGCGGCCAGAGGTGGCTGAATGTGGTTGGGGGCGGTCGAGAATGAACGGATCTAGCCGGGGGAATCCGAATGTGGTTGGGGGAAATCGAATGCGATTGAGGGCAGCCAGGTTCAACCGCTAGAAGCTTTTTGGACTCGGGCAGCAGGTCAACTCGCTAAGACGACTTCAACAAGTCTTGGCACAACAGCGATCCTACTGATGACGGACGATGAGGTCTTCAATGGCGGTGACGGTGGTTGTTCATCCGGCGACAGTCTCATCTTCAAGGTGGTGAAATAGAGGCGGTGGCAGTCAATCGGTGTCATTGTCCACAAACTACTTGAACTTAAACCAAGATAATCTCCCTAGCGGAGAGGATAGGACTCTGAGTGAGACAACTCAAATTTTCATCAATCAACATCCAAGCGTTTCTTTGGGTGTACCTTTCCTTATATAGGGTAGAGGGATTGTCCTTGAAGCGTGTAGTAGACGAAGGAATATACATACACGGTAATCAATGACAAATAGGTTCCATGAGTGAGTCGATACACACTCCTTTGTATCTTCTAGAGCATGAGGTGTAGCTTGGCACCCCAGGTGTTGGAGACTCAACCTATCGATTGAGTTAAATTTATCCGACATTAGTTTAACTATAGGATGATATAGTTAATGAATTTGGAATGCCAATAAAGGTTATTGGGCCGTTGGAGTCGTTAACTAGACTGATACATGGGCCTAGAGGGTCACTCATAAATGGTCTTTTGGACGTCGCAAGATATAGTTAAGTTTTGTGAAACATACCCACTTAGTAAAAATAGGGGAGGGCCCTGAACGAAATTCAACAAGGCAAGAATTGTTCAAGGCTCCTTCTCCTTCTTCTCCCTTCTCCCACACCCCCCTCTCCATCCCTGATGCGATCGCAACGACGTATCGACGATGACAGAGATTGAATGGGGCTCATCAACGATAAGGAGGAGATTTGATGTGTCGAGGATCACGTGGATATGTCTAGAGGCTGCACTCTGAGCAGCTCAACTTGGCTCACTCTAAGATCTAAGAAATCACCAAAGCGATCCGTGCAAAGGTACATCATTTCATAATTTTAATGATGCAAGTACGACTTCATGAATGTCTTCTGCTATGTATAGTTTTGATTTGTTCATCCAGATCTAGGCCTCTAGAACCCAACAGGTTCACATGGGGAATTGAAGCGCGTGATTGTGGATGACGAGATGATCATGCGATCATTAAAGTATCTGACGATTGGATGGGTTAACTGAAAACTGAAAAGAGGAAGTGTTAGACATGATGACAGGGAGAGAAAAAATGAACGGCTAGGATTTGTCCAAAATTCAAAACACAATATCTAACAATCTAGAGGTCTAATTGAGCTAAAATTTTCAGGGATGCTTCATCTCCCCCTCCTCTTTTCATTTATACCTTATTATTTATAAATAGAGGTGTGGATTGCAGTCAAAAGCATCCTTAAATTTGTTTCCTATTCATTTTGGTTGATTTAAAGATAGTGAGATTGTGAGATCCATCAAGTATTTTCTTCGTGCCCAGGATTTGCGGGAAGAAACAACACAGAAGAGGGGGAGCTTACATGCACTCGTAAATGACTGTGATCTAGGAGAACGTAAGGATCTATGATAAGCAGCTTCGCCTTACATTGCTCTTTCTTGACATCATCGGCAGCTTTGGTCATCCGGTATCACATCTCAGCATCACACAACCTCCATACATTCTCCACATCATCATCCTACATTTCACTTTCTCGTCAATTATCCGATTTGATTCATCCTACCCCTATCCTGGCTCACATCGCTTCTTTATTATTTCATTTTGGCGTTCGCTTACTCTTATAAAACTCAAACTATCGTATCTACTAATTACTCTCCTGAACTTAATATTTCTATCTTGCCTTGTATTTTTTGTCATGTGATTTTGTATTTAATACATACTTGTTTTTATCTCTACAATCATCATATTCAGAATATTAAATCCTTAATCACCGTTCCCTGTGGAGATGATCGATACTCGTCACTAGCTTATTATTACTAAATGAGAAGAAGTTTATACTTCTGTTGAATAATCTCAAACCCTAACTTTGAGATTATCACAGATCAAGTTGTGAACATAAAAGAACCTACTTTGTTTACGACTGCGTTCAAATGTAATAACTGCATAAATGTCATGAGCTCCAAAATATATGCTTTAATGTGTAATGAAACTTGGGATCTGATACCTAAAATTCCAAATTATATATTATTGGATTATAGTGGTTTCATATACTAAAATTTAAAACCACTCGCAAATTTGAAAACTTTAAAGCCAGGCTAGTTGCATAGGACTTTAATCAACAAGAAGGTTTCAACTTCAACGGAACCTACAGCCCTATTCTCAAGTACACCACAATAAAACTTGTCAGCGATAACTGGGAAATTTACCAATTAGATGAGTCAAATGCGTTTTTATATGGGAATTTTGATGAAAACATATACATGGGGATTTAAACTCCCAAATTATCCTAACTGTATTTGTATGCGTAAGAAATCCATTTATGGTATGAAGCAATCCACAAGAGCTTGGTTTACTAGGTTTAAAACATACCTTTTCAAACTTGGTTTTCCCAGGTCAAAAATACCAATCTTTTTTACCAATTTAGCTGATACTCCTGTCTTTATTTTAATATGCACGGATGACATATTGATTGTCCCCGTGATTCCTCAGAAATTACCACCCTAGTAACTCATTTGAATTCCAATTTTGGAATTCATGATCTTGGATCTGTTTATTGTTTTCTCGGAAGCAATTTTAGTAAGCACACTAGAGGCTATCTTTTTTTTAAGCAAAATACCTCTAAAAATTTAGACTTGTAATGTGGAACATATTAACCCTTCATCTACCTCGTGTACAGTATCAGGAATATCATCAAACCCAAATAACCCTTCTGATCATACATTGTATAGGAAAATTGAGGATCTCTACCGTATCTTACATTAACTAATCCAGAGATAGCCTTTGTAATTAACAAAGTGTGTCGAGATCAGTATTGTGAGAATGCATTCTACTAAAACTGATTTTTGGAACGCTTCAAAACACTTCATTATTCAAAGCAAACCATTCTTCATGGACAATTAATTCATGAGGAATCAGATTGAACTCAATGCATTTTACTCGATGCAGATTGAGCATGAGATCAAACTGACAAATGATCCATAGGTGCTTTCCTCATTAATTTGGGAAAAACTTACTCCCCTAGAGCTCAAAGAAGCAGCCAACAGTTGGTAGATCATAATAACGGAGTTTTCAACTCCGTTTCTGTTCTCAAGCCTGCTGACCACGAGTCAGAGCCTCCAGATGGATAGAAGTTAGCACGAGAAGACCACGGCGTCGATATGGGTTATGGCTCTCAGTTAGGATCTAATTCAGATTAGTTAGTAAAATTAACATATCTAATATAGGATTAAACATAAACTAGGATTAAATATAGACCGTCAGGATTAAATCTAGTTAGGATTATAACGGCTAGGATCATAGTGGGTCCACTGCACCGATCGACGGACGTGATTGGTGCACCCACTTAGTTATAACGGTCCAGATAAAATCAATCCAATGTTATAACGAAAGGGATCACTACACCGATCAACGGTTGTGATCAGTGTACCCGATTCATTATAACTGTGCAGATTATATCTAGATTCAAACTGAATATATCCGTTGTATTCTGTTACAACGGATTTATTTTGTTATAACGGCTACATACTATTCTAATACTCTTATACAACTTATAAAAACAGATCACTGTAATGATCGATCTATGGGTTAATAACACGATCTTCTACTACTCGTGTCTTGCCCTCTCTCCATCTCTTCTATCTCCGTTCTTTCAAGTGCTCGAGGATTCGTTTTTCTCTCAGATCAAGCACAGAGTCCGAATACAACGCCCTGGCCAATTAAGCTGCTAAAGTGCAATGTATTCAATCTCTCGTCAAAGAATTACAAATTGAAACGTCCTCGACTCCATTTCTGTGGTGTGACAACATGGGCGCTAAATACTTGACGCTACAACCGTGGGATGAGGAGTTCGCCAGTTGAAGTCTCTCACCGAGCAGTGGTTCATTCGCAAACGAACAACACGTGCATGAAAACTTTTTCCTGTCCGTTGTCTCTCTTAATCTCTATCTCTCTGTCTATTTGCTTTTCTCGCTCGCTCTCTATCTCTCTCTCCCGCTCTGATTTGTCTCACTCGCTCCCTACCTCTCTCGCTCTCCTTCTCTCTCTCTCTCTCTCTCTCTCTCTCTCTCTCTCTCTCTCTCTCTATTTCTCTCGCTCTCTCTTGCTCTATCTCTCTCTGTATTTTTCTCGCTGTCCCTTGCTCTATCTCTCGCTCTCTATTTATCTCGCTCTCTCTTGATCTCTCTCTCAATTTACCTAGCTTTCTTTTGATCTCTCTCTATTTATCTCGCTCTCTCTTTCTCTCTATTTATCTAGCTCTTTCATGATCTCTCTCTCTCTACTTATCTCGCTCTCTCTTGCTCTCTTTCTCTCTATTATCTCGCTCTCTCTTGCTCTCTCTCTCTCTATTATCTCGCTCTCTCTTGGTCTCTCTCTCTCTCTACTATCTCGCTCTCTCTTGCTCTCTCTCTCTCTCTATTTATCTCGCTCTCTCTTGCTCTTTCTCTATTTATCTCGCTCTCTTTTGCTCTCTCTCTCTCTATTTATCTTGCTCTCTTTTTCGCTCTCTCTCTCTCTCTTATCTCGCTCTCTCTTGCTCTCTCTATCTATTTATCTCTCTCTCTCTTGCTCTCTCTTTCTCTACTTATCTCGCTCTCTCTTGCACTCTCTCTCTATGTATTTATCTCGCTCTCTCTCGCTCTCTCTCTCTCTATTTATCTCAGTCTCTCTTGCTCTCTCTCTCTCTATTTATCTCATTCTCTCTTGCTCTCTCTCTCTCTCTATTTAACTCGCTCTCTCTTGCTCTCTTTCTATTTATCTCGCTCTCTCATGCTCTCTCTCTATTTGTCTCGCTCTCTCTTGCTCTCTCTCTATTTACCTCGCTCTCTCTCTCTCTCTCTATTTATCTCTCTCTCTCTCTCCCCATTTATCTCGCTCTCTCTTGCCCTCTCCCTCTATTTATCTCGCTCTTTCTTGCTCTCTCTCTCTATGGGTCTCGCTCTCTCTCTCTCTTTATGGATCTCGCTCTTTCTTGCTCTCTCTCTCTCTCCATTTATCTCGCTCTCTCTTGCCCTCTCCCTCTATTTATCTCGCTCTTTCTTGCTCTCTCTCTCTATGGATCTCGCTCTCTCTCTCTTTATGGATCTCGCTCTCTCTTGCTCTCTTTCTCTCTTTATTTATCTCGCTCTCTTGCTCTCTATCTCTCTATTTATCTCGCTCTCTCTTGATCTCTCTCTCCCTATTTATCGCGGTATCTCTTGCTCTCTCTCTCTCTCTATTCATCTCGTTCTCTCTTGGTCTCTCGCTCTATATATCTCGCTCTCTTTCTCGCTCTCTCTCTCTCTCTCTCTCGCTCTCTCTCTCTTTCTATCTATCTCTCCTTCCCCCTCTCTCTCCCCCTCCCTCTCCCTTTCCCTCTCCCTCTCCCTCTCCCTCTCCTTCTCTCTCGCTCTTTCCCTCTCTCCCTCTCTCGCAATCACAATCACTCGATCTCTCTCTTTTTCTCTCCGTTTTGTTTCTGTTGCCAACACAACCCCGGATGGTGGAGAGGAAATCGAAAAGTGCGTAGAAATATTTAAGAAATAGAAAAGTGGCGGTAGAAGTTGGTCATAAATCGCACTCATGTGCTGAGGAACAAGGGTCAAATGAGGGCGGAGATGCAATCTCCATCTTTGACTCAAACTTCAAGTCCGAACACTTTTCTTCGGTTGGGATACAAAAGGCATCCAGAGATGAATGGAAAGACAGGTCGATTGATATACGCACAGTTAAATATTAATATCAAAATTAAATTTGTTACGCAAAAAGAAAGTCTGAAGTATACGTAGACATAATCGACAGACATATCGGATAGGTCGAACTAAATATATTTGTATTGATCGAAAGATAAATAAATACGTAAATGATTTAATAAATTCCTATGTAGACCTCTATATAGTAGAAGTGATATATGTACAGCAACTCAGGCAGCTGCCTGGAAATTCATACAGACAGAAAGGAATATTTTTCTATGCGACGTAGAAAAATATATCGATTAACGACAACATTATACAAAGAAATTTAATATTCACAATAAATATAGGAAACAGACAGGAACCCAGGTAGCAACTACGATGCGCGTTGGTAACGGAAACACCCATCTTCCAGGAACGACAGCGCCGCCTCCGCCTTCCTTCCGAACAGTCAAGTTTTGCTACGTCTGCCTTCCTACATAAAACACACCCACGACGCAGAAGAATCAGCACTGCATTCAATCTTCCTTTCCTTGTACTCTCGCTCTCTACATCTTCTTGTTCTCCACCAGGATGGCTCAGTCTCTCTCCTCGGCGGCTGCGCGTCTCATCAGCAGGTACGAATAGTCCTTGCGTGTACATAACGATCTTATCTCTCGCGCTCGGTGGGTTAACTCGATAGCCATTTTTTGGGTTACGCAGGCGGTGTTTCTCCGTAGCGGCGGGGCTGAGGAAGACGGAGGAGAAGGCGACGGGGTCGACGAAAGGGAAGAAGATGAGCAGCGCGGCTCAGTCGCCGGCGAAGGAGGCGGCGAGGGATTGGGTTCCGGATCCGGCGACGGGGTTTTACAGACCCGCGAGCGGATCCGTGGAGGTGGACGCGGCGGATCTCCGGCGGATGATGCAGTCTGGATCCGCCGGCCATGGGCATGCAGTGAAGTAGCGATAGATTTGAAGATAGTGCCAGAGAAAGAGGGGGAAAGACGACGATGAGGAGGGGTGTGACTTTTCTTGGAATTGGATTAGTATTTCAGTGGATAGCATTTATTTGGATATCGGTTTGGAAGCCTTATAGATTCTGAGCCGTCTTCCCTGTTAGACTTATTTGGATAGTAATCTTGACTGAGTTATTTTAGGGGTTTAGGTTTGAATGAGTCAAGAAATAAACCAAGTCAGCATGGATCACTGGTCTATAGAGAGATGTGGAGGCAAGACCTGGGTTTTAAGAGGATATGACTGGGTGTCATGGAAGGCCAAGTCCTTAGGTGTGTGACCGTGCTTTGTTTGAGTCCATAGGCCGTTATGAGGGAGTGCCCATAAGTATGTAAGAGTTATTTTGTTCAATCATGCTGTGTGCGTCAACTGGTTCTTTCCTCTCTCAAAGTCGTCTTTGTTGCTCTTTCTTCTTCTTTCTCTGTGTGAGATCAATGGAATGAGAGCTTCTTCTTCTCTTCTCTGTGTGAGTCGCTGAATACAGAGAGCTAGGTTCCAACACCTGTCTTGGATTGACGGGATAATAGATTGAGAGCTACGTAAATAAATTCATAAATTATACTGTAAACATCTATACCGTAGAAGTCGCATATGTACAGTAACTCATTCAGCTGCATAGAAATTCATTCATGTAGAAAAATATATCGGTTGACGACAAAATTGTACAGAGAAATTTAATATTCACAAGAAATATAGGAAACAGAGTGGAACCTGATGGGAGAGACTCTCTTACGGCGGAAGAAGTGAGAGCGAGGGAGGTATTGAAAAAAAGAACAAAACGAAACTCTTGACTTGTTGAATAAAAGAAGAAATGAGTGTACATTTATAGGGAAGAAAGAAAAATAACTGCCAACCTCACTAATGTAACATGGGACGCGTCTTGCCACGTTTTTGTCCGCATCTTACTCCAAACCACAAAATAACTAAGGCCACCACTCCTACGACTCCTTTCTTTAGAACCCGCGATCTCCATCTGCATCGGGATTATTCCAACAATCTCCCCCATAATGTTGATGCATCTTCGAAATAGAAACAATGCCAAGTCGAAAACGAAGTTCCACAAACTTGATCCTTCCCAAAGACTTCGTAAACAAATCTGCTAACTGATCTTCAGAACTAACATAATGCAAGCTAACCTTCTTCTCTTCTAGGCATGTTCTGCTAAAATTGAACCTTGTTTCAATGTGCTTCGATCGGCCGTGAAGTACTGGATTCTTGCTCACGGCTATGGCAGATTTATTATCTACCATTAACTTCACTGTCTTCTCTTTCTTGTTCTTCAATTCTGCAACTAGATGTGAAAGCCATATTCCTTGGCATGCTGCTCTAGTGATAGCAATGTACTCTGCTTCACGTGAAGATAGGTCAACTTCTTTCTGTTTCTTCGAATACCAAGAAATTAAGTTTCCTCCAAGGTAAAATGCCATACCCGAAGTGCTTTTTCTATCATCCACATCTCCGGCATGATTAGAGTCACTATATCCGATCAGTTCACATTCTTCATCTATTTTCTTATAGATGAGTCCCAGGTCCAAGCTGCCTTTTATGTACCTGAGAATTCTCTTGATTCCAATCATGTGTTCAGATGTAGGTTTCTCCATATGCCTGCTCAAAATCCCAACTGAATACATCAAGTCAGGTCTAGTATGAGTCAAATACCTCAAGTATCTAATTATGCTCCGGAATTCAGTAGAGTTAGCTGGGGGAGAAGATGCGTTACAGCTGAACTTCTGTCTTGCTTCAAGAGGGGTTTGTACCGCATTGCTTTCTTTCATGCCGATCTGACTCCAAAATCTTTAGAGCATAGGCTTCTTGACTAAGCAGTATCTCCCCGTGCTTCTGATGTACTTCTATGCCCAGATATGAGCTGAGCAATCCGAGATCACTCATCTCAAATTTTTTGTTCATTTCTTCCTTGAATTTCTTGATATCGTCCTCCTTTGATCCAGTCACGATCAGACTATCGACATAAATGCCAATTAATAGTACACAGTCTGCGGTGTGCTTCATATAAACATCATGATCTTGTATGCTTCTAGTGAATCCAAGTGAGATGAGACTCATATCAAGCTTCACATTCCATGCCCTAGGTGCTTGTTTGAGCCCATATAACGCCTTCTTCAGCTTCAACACGAGATGCTCTTTTCCTTTCTAAACAAAACCTTCTGGTTGTCTCACATAAACTTCTTCTAACTTGCCATTTAGAAAAGCTGATTTAACATCCAGATGATGTAATTTCTACCCTTCTTGTGCTGCTAAGGCCACTAACACTCGTATCGTCTTCATTCTTGCAACAGGAGCAAAAACTTCGTTAAAATCAACACCGAGTTTTTGAACATACCCTTTCACGACCAATCTTGCTTTATAGCATAGAATTTCTCCATTCAGACTCTTCTTCACCTTGTAAACCCATTTGAGACCAATAGGCTTACATCCGGATGACGGAGGGACAAGTTGCCACGTCTTATTTCTTTCAATGGCTTCCATTTCTTCTATCATGGCCTTCTTCCATTCTTCTTCTTTCCATGCTTCAATATGATCTCGTGGCTCATCTGAGATCAACATACACTCCTCTAGATCAAGATGAGTCTGATCTGATTCTTCATACACTTCATTCAGATCTCTATATCTTACTGGAGTTTGGTTTGATGAGGATGAACCCTGATGTCCTGATTGCTCTTCAGGTGTAGCTTCTTCAGTGCTTGATCTTTGAGCATAAGAATCGGAATGGATTTGCTCCCCCTGGATGTCATCATCACTAAGTTCAGAAAAACTAGGAATTTTAAGCATACCTCCACTCTCTTCATTTTCTAGATCTTCCCACTTCCATTTTTCTTCTTCTTCGAATATCACGTCCCTGCTTACGTGAATCTTCTTCTCCACTAGATCAAAACATCTATATGCCTTTGAACCAGTTTCATAGCCAATTAGAATCATAGGCTTTCCTCTATCATCAAGCTTCTTCTGATTTCCACCCGTCATCTTAACATGAGCAATTGAGCCAAATACCCGCTGGTGACTCACATTTGGCTTCCTTCCCGTCCATGCTTCGTAAGGAGTCTTTCCATCAAGGATCTTCGTTGGTGATCGATTCAACATGTAGACGCATGTGCTGACAGCTTCTCCCCAAAACTTCAACGGCATGTCCTTGCTCTTGAGCATGCTTCGGACGATAGACATGATGGTCGGATTCTTCCTTTCTACCACACAGTTTTGCTGAGGTGTGTAGGGGGCAGTAAGATGCTGCTTGATGTCATGCTGGTCGCAAAACTCTGCAAACTCTTTAGAGAGAAATTCTCCTCCTCTAGCTGTTCTTAGACAACCCACCTTCAAGTTCTTCTCTGCCTCAACCATGGCTTTAAACTTGGTAAAGATACGAAGAGCTTCTGATTTTTGTCTTAGTATCGATACCCAAGTTAGCCGCAAAAAATCATCAATCAATAACATAAAGTACCTTCCCCCTCCGATTGTTGCTGGTGAAATAGGGCCGCATATATCCGCATGCATTAGCTCAAGTGGACGAGTCGATCTGAACGAGGAGGTAGAAGGAAATGACTGTCTATGTTGCTTTCCAGCTACACAGTCTCGGCAAAGACTGTCTGGCATCTTCAAAGTTGGAATAATGTCGACTATCTGATTCTTTGAAAGTCTGCTCAAAGACTGGAAGTTTAGATGGCAGAACATCTGATGCCACCTCCAAGCTTCAGTATGGTCTTCTTGTACTGATAAGCACATATTCTTTGTGCTTAACTTCAGCAGGTACATTCTTCCTTTTGTCTTCTTGACGTTGGCCAACAATCTTCCCTTCTCCATCACCATTTTACACCCATTCTCGTCTAGCTGACCAAGGGAGAGAATGTTAGTTCGTAATTTAGGGACATAGAGAACATTACCCAGTAATACGGATCCATTCGTCCTCGTCTCAAGGTGGATACTTCCTTTCCCACGAATATCCACTCTAGAGGCATCTCCAAATCTGACCGTCCCGTCATATATTTCTTGAAGATCATGGAATAAAGATTTCTTCCCCGTCATCTGGTTGGTAGCTCCGGTGTCGAAAAGCAGAGATCGTCGTTCATCGATTCTTCACCAACTCCTAGGAGTAACGTCTCCATTTCTTCAATTAACGCCATCAGTAACATCGGTGGCTCCACTTCGGCTTGGGCTACATTGAGTGGCCACTCTTTCTTTTCATTGCGACATTCTAATGCAAAATGCCCAAACTTCTAGCAGTTGTAGCACTGAATTTTGGACTTATCAAAGGGCTTTCGCTCAACCTCATTGCTTTGATCACCAGTGCTCTTGCCTCATCCTCTTCCACGTCCTCTAGCGCGACCTCTGCCGCATCCTCTTGAGTGCTCGCCTCTTTCATTCTTCAAATATTCACCACGACCTTTGTTCTTCTCAATCGCTTGTGTCAGCAGAGCTTGCTCCGCTTCTTCAACCTGACAATCTCGGATATTTGCATGATGTACTTTAATGACCCAATTGCCTCATCGAGAGTCATCGTCTCAAAATCACAAAACTGCTCCAATGTTGAAGTAATTGGATCAAACTTCGCTGGTGTAGATCTAAGTAGCTTCCCTATTACTGATGCTTCAGTAATAACCTCTCCAAGGCTTCTTAACTTCGCCACTATATTAGAAAGTTTACTGGAGACGTCGCCAATGAACTCGTCCCTGCCCATATTGAGATTTTTGAAGTCTCTCTTCAGCCCTTGAATTCGAGCCTTCTGAACACGGTCAACACCCACATTTCTCTTCTTAAGCGCCTCCCAAATCTCTTTTGCAGACTTCCTGATGTCTATTTGCGCTTGGATCTCCTCAAGAATCGCTCCGAGGAGGATGGAGAGAGCCTGACAATCCTTCTTCCTCAGCAAGGTCTCTTTTTCAATCGCTTCCCATAATACATGCTCTTCCAGCAACACCTCCATTTGATCAGCCCACAAGGAGTAGCTGGTCTTCGTTAGAACAGGAAATAGCAATGGTGGTGCCATATCTCCTGCCCTAAGTGCTCCACTTCCAGCTCTGTTGATGGCACGCTCCACAAAAAAGCTTCCTCCAGCTTGAAATGCCTCTTCACCTCTTCTTGGCATGGTGTGATCTCAATCGGAGAAAGAAAAAAAATGCCTCAGGATCCTCTCTGCTTTGATACCAAAATGATGGGAGAGACTCTCTTACAGTGGAAGAAGACAGAGCAAGGGAGGTATTGAGAGAAAAAAATAACAAAACGAAACTCTCAACTTGTTGAATAAAAGAAGAAATTAGCGTACATTTATAGGGAAGAAATAAAAATAACTGCCAACCTCACTAACGTAACATGGGACACGTCTTGCCACATTTTTGTCCGCATCTTACTCCAAACCAAAAATAACTAAGGCCACCACTCTTACGACTTCTTCCTGTAAAACCCGCGATCTCCGTCTGCATAGGGATTATTCCAACAGAACCCAGGTAGCAACTACGATGTGCGTAGGTAACAAAAACACCCATTTTTTGAGTTACGCAGGTGGTGTTTCTCCGTTGCGGCGGCGCTGAGGAAGGCAGAGGAGAAGGCGACTAGATTGACAAAAGGGAAGAAGATGAGCAGCGCAGCTCAATCGCCGGCAAAGGAGGTGGCGAGGGATTGGGTTCCGGATCTGGTGACGGGGTTTTATAGACCCGTGAGCGGATCCGTGGAGGTGGACATGGCGGATATCCGGCGAATGTTGCAGTCTGGATATGCCGGCCATGAGCATTTAGTGAAGTCGCGATAAGATTGAAGATAGTGCTAGAGAAAGAAAGGGAGAGACAACGATGAGTACGAGGGATGTGAATTTTCTAGTAACTGGTTTAGTACTTAATTACATGGTAGTGATAAGGAAATCGTCTTAAGGAATTAGTATAGATTCCCCAGCGCTAGGATGCGTCGTGGCGGGGGGGCTGCACGGCGGCAGTGAATCGCGTCGCGGCGGGCAGCGCAGCTTAAAAGCTCTGAGCTGTGCACGCGGCGTGGAGGTGCAGCGGTGGAAACGCGACGCGGCGGACTGGCACCTAGAGATGATAGATGCTGCAAGGGGGGAGCCTGCAGCGCGGTGATGGGAACAGCCGGGAATGATCCGCGGCTTGTATCCGGGGGAGGGGCTGGAGGCGTGGATGCCATCGCATTGACACTGGACGTGGACGCCATCGCATCAACATCAGACGCGCCGCCACCATCAACCGAAGTCAATGTCTCCGCCACGGACACACCGCCACAGTCAAGCGACGTCAACACCTTTGCCACAGACACGTTGCAACGCTCTCCGCTATGCACGTCTCCACGCACGCACGCTCCTTCGCGCATCATGACACGTCGCCAATGACAGATCAACAACTGCCCGTTGGCGTGACATGAAACACGTCTTTAATTTCTCGTCTTTAATTTCTCGTCTTTAAGTTGTATTTTCTCTTTCCTCCAAGGCCTATATGTATAGGCCATTGTTTCAAGAAACAATTAGGCAGTCATTATTCAGGAATTGAGTTTGTTTAACTCTTCTTAGAGGACTGCCCTACCTCCCCTATCCCATCTCTGTTGCGACCGCCGCTGCCGCCACCATCGTCATCGTTGCCGACCACCCTCCCATTCGTCTCTTCCCTCCCTTCATTCTCTCAATATCTCTCTCTCTCTCGCTCTCTCTCTCTCTCTCTCTCTCTTGATCTCTCTTGATCTCTCTCTCTCTCGCCCTCCCTGGGTTACCCTAGGGCAGTCCAAGGCCGCCGCCCTAGGCCGCCCTAGGCTACCACCCAAGGCAGCACAAGGCCATCGCCCCAAGCCACTCCAAGTTGCCGCCCAAGGCCAGTCTTCCCTGTTTAAATTATTTATGCAATATTGTTATCACTGTCTACCTATCTGATTATCTTATACAAATGGGATATAATTAAAGTATAAGAGATTAACACCAAAATTTTGTAATTTTGTAAACTCTTTTTCCAAAGAGCACCCACCATCAGCCAGTGTCTCAACACTTATCATATAAGTAGGATCAGATAGTGTTATTCTGTTTGGATAGACCAAGAGTACTCATTGTATAAATAGGATTTGATGTCTGTCTCAAGTATCTATTGTATAGGAATATTTAACCTACATGTTTAATGACTACTGATCATTATATTATGATCTCGTCAAAATCACGTACTCAGAGACTTCATTACTAACATCATGAGAGAATAATTATGAATATACTTGTTTATTTTAATGAACTCAAACATGATTGGGAAGTGTGATTCACTTGGTGGCTGCATAATATATATCACATTAATCATTCAATTATTTATTATTCAAAACCAATGAGTTCTAGTATGGCTTGTCCAAAGTCTTTGATGTAATCATATGGAGATTGATTACCCTTCTTAAAATAGTGGAACTTTTATTTTAGTTCCATAATGGAAGACTTTGAGGTAGGATAGAGGAGTGAAAAGGTTTTCCTATGCTTCTCTTGCAGAAAGAGAAGCTGAGATCATGGGAAGGTCATCAAATGTTCAATAATGATATTCAGTTCAATACCTGCTAATTGTGTTTCTTCCGTGGGTAATTTCATCCTTACTATCAAGATCTCCAATAGAAAAGAATGTGTGAGCTATGGAAATTTGCCTTCTGATTTGATTAGGGGCACAATTTGGATCTTCAATATAATATAGTTGCTATTAGTAAGCTTAATCAATATTGAAGGTTTCATTGCCAGTACTGGAGATTGACTGACCTTCTAAGGAACAACATTAGTGGAAGAATTGCTGCAATATCCCTGTTATAATTCATGTCTAAAAGTGATATGTTAGAACACTCATGGGAATAGGAGGAGAAAGTCCAATAAAACATAAAAGGGATGGTCAATACATGATGATTGGGAATGTTTAAAGAAGAAGCAGGTGTGTGGCGATTATGGGGTATTGAACTGTCTTCCTCTTCTCTTCTTCTTCTTTTATTCTTCTTTTCTTCCTTTTCGCCTCCTCATCTTTTCTTCCTCTTCTCTTCTTCTTCTTTTATTCTTCTGATTTTATTTATCTTTTTATATTATTTGATTATTCTTGTTTTTATTTTATTTTGTCGTGTTACTTTAGTCATCTTTTGATATTCATTTTTTATTCCTCTATTTTGCTTCTCTTCATCTTATTCTTTCCTTCTTCTTTTATTAATATTTTCATCTTCCATATACTTGTCTTTTTTTCTTATTTTATGAATCTTTTTATATTCTTCTCTTGTTTTCTTTTTCTCTTTTTATTTTATTTAGTTTATCATATTCTTCCCTTTTTCTTTTCTTCATCTTTGTGCATAATTAACATCTTCCATTCTTCATATATTTTTTTAATTCCTGCCTTTTATGATTGTGGGTAGCTTACCATTATGACCGCACTCTCTCTCTCTCTCTCTCTCTCTCTCTCTCTCTCTCTCTCTCTCTCTCTCTCTTCCTCTCTCTCTCTATACATAATGTCTCTATATTTCTCTCTCTTTGTGTCTCCTTCCTTTTCTCCCTATCTCTGTGTCAATCTATCACTCTTTATCTCTCAATATTTATCTCTCTTTGTCTCTCTTTCTGATGTGGACATGAAAATAGAATTCATGAAATTGATAAATTATCACCAATATAATATCAATTAAGTGTTCCATAAGGGTAATTGGAATTCGGTTTAATCCTATAGAAGAAGACTAAGTTGGAGCAGGGATCTAACAATGACACTTTGGTAATACTTATGATATTCCTAACTTAATGAATGTAGGAGATTTGAAATGATCGACAAAAGTTAGCACATGGAAATCTAGAGTAAACATTCACTCAGAGCAAATTAACAATTATCATAACCCAACAATTATCTCAAAGTTAATGTGTCAATAGATACTTCAGAGACGGGAGCCAATTAGCTTGGCTGCTCTGATGTTGAATGGCCTTCACTAGCGTTGATCTGCATCTCCACGAGGAGATGTGAATAAAGAGATGAGAAGTTGTGGGAAGCAGATAAAATGGGAGTCTGAGGTTTGATCATGACGAGAAGATGTTGATGCGTAATGTGAGATGAGTGGAGATGAATTGTGGAAAATAATTTATATGGTGGATGGCATAAAGTGTGAGAATTGATGAATATAAGAAGGGAGACAATGAGAAATAGATGAAGATGATGGGGTGAGATGAAGGGGTGTGTTCAATGAGATCAAGGGTAAGATGAAAAAAAATGATGGGAATGATAAGGAATGGAGAAAGGGAAAGGAGGAACCCAAAAGGAGTTGACCAATGTTAAAGATGAGAAGCTGTCGTAGCCGTTCTGTTGGCATCCCGTTGTCATTATCACAAGAAAATCACCAAAGAATCACTATTTTCTCACAAACGACATCACATTAATTCTCAAGCAAAAGTGTCCATACAAGCAAGCTCATAACCTTTTTAAAGGAAAAGAAACATGATGTAAGACAACTAGATGAATGGATGTTGACGACTAAAGGAGACGGGGTGGATGACAGGGATACAAGTGCAGGAAATGGTTGAGGGTAGGAGGGATAAAACAGACCACAAATCCACACGATCGATTTCGAAAACTTAAATCCAATGAAATAATGGTGGTGCAGCCCTTTTCCTCGTTGAGGGCGGGAGCACTATCTTCAACCATCGCGACGATGCTTAAGCACCAAATCCAATACTTCGAACTCGCGTTCACGGGAAAACTCACAAGAAACCTTATTCACTAATAGTTGAGCATTCCAAGGAATTCAAAGCAAATTCGACGGTGGACGAATCCTCGAGGAATATTGGACGGAGAACACACGACACCAAAGGGTTCAGGCATACCTCGGCACCGGAGTGCATGAAGAGGCTGCGGGATATTCTGGTTGTATAGGGCTCGGCGTTCCGGGCGTTGCGTGGCCTACTAGACGAAATGACTGGACGTTCCGGGCGTTGCTCGGCCCTGGAAAGGATGTGGGACGAGTGGCGAACGCAGATGGTTGGCGTGCGCTAGTGCAGGCGATTTGGTGTGCGCAAACACCAGCAGGCGCTGGCGTGCGCGGTGCCGGCGGGCACTGGCATGCGCTAGTGCGGGCGAGCGCTGGCGTGAGCGGCGCCTGTGGGCACTGGTGTGCACTGGCGTCGGTGGCGCTGGTGTCTGCGGCGCCGGCGCCAGCGCTGGCGCGGCGGCGCTGGCGTGCACTGGCGCCCGGCGGGCACTGGCGTGCGCGGCGCCTGTGGGCGCTGGTGTGCGCTGGCGCCGGCGGGCGCTATCGAGCGCTGGCGCTGGCGGGCGGTGGCAAGCGCTGTCGGGTGCAGCACCTGCAGGCGCTGGCATGTGCTGGCGCTGGTGGGCACTAGCGTGCCCAGCGCTGGTGGGTGCTGGTGGGCGCTGGTGCCGGGGGGAGATCTAGGTCAGATCTCTGACCGGCGGGGCAAGGAGAGAGAGAGAGAGAGAGGGAGGATGAGGAAGAAGGAAAGGGAGAGAGGGGCGAGTGGAAGAGACGGCGGTGGAGGAAGCAGGGCAGCGATGGCGGCAACGGTGATGGTGGTGGTGTCGACGTCAGCGATCCGGAGAAGAATGAGTTGGGGAGTTGGGGCAAGTACTCCAATAAGAGAACGCAACTCAATTCTTGAAATAAACTTGCCTAACTGTTTCGTGGGACATTGGCCTATACTTATAAGACGAGCGACGTGGTTTCATGTCACATCAGGGGGCAGTTCTTGATCTGTCTTTGGCTATGTGTCAGGACGCGTGAAGGGGCGTGTGTGGGTTGAGGCATGCCTGATGTTGGCGTGTTGACTTGGTCCGGTGACAATGGCGGCGTGTCCTTAGCAGTGGCGTTGACTTCGGCTGACGGTGGTGGCGCGGACAGTGTCGATTCGTTGACGTCATCACCACCAAAACATGCAGTTACAAAGATAATAAACCGTCGACAGTTTAAGTGAAAGTGATAGAAGGATTGGTGTTTCACGTGGAGAAAATTATGGGGAAAGGTGAGGGATAGAGGTTATGAGAAAACTCAATTTGGAAGTTTTAGAGAAGGAAGGGAATGATGGAATAGTCGATAATAGTAGGCTGTTAAGAGGTTGAGAGAGCAGAAAGAAGGAAAGAGAATAAGTTGTGAGGAAAATTCAAAGAACGGGGTTGAGTGATGAGAGAGAGAAAAAGAACGTGAGAGATTGAGAAGAAAAGTCAAAGAATGGAGCTGAGGGAGGAGAGAGCAAAAGAACGTGAGAGATATAAATAAAAGGATAAGGAAGAGAAGAGAGAATGAGAAATGCTAATCATTTCTCATCACTTTCTCTTCCGCTATATCTCTCTCGGTCAGTCACTCACTCTTTCTTTCAATCTCTCACTTTGTCGATCTTTTTCTTTATCTCTCTCTCTCTGTTTTTCTCTCTATATATATTTATCTCTCTTTGTCTCTCTTTCGCTTTCTATCTCCCTCACTCAGTCACTCTTTCTCTATATCTCTCTCTATCTATCTATCTTTCTCTTTCTCTCTATTTCCCTCTCTATCTGTTTGTATGTCTTTCTCTTTCTCTCTCACTCAGCCACTCACTCTTTCTGTCTCTCTCTCACTCACTCACTCACTCACTCCCTCTATCTCTCTCTGTCTATCTGCCTCTACACTCACTCACTCAGTCTCTCTCTCTATTTGCCTCTCTCTCACTTGCTCTCACTCTATCTCCCTCTGTCTCTCTTACTCACTCTCTCTCACACACTCTCTCTGTGTCTCCCTCTCCCTCTATCTCCTCCTAGTCTGTCTGTCTCTCTCTCTCCCTCACTCACTCTCTCTCTAAATCTCAGTCTGTCTTTCACTCACTCTCTTTTTCTCTATCTCTCTCTCATTCTTCTCTCTCTTTGTGTCTCCCTCTCTTGATGTCGGACGTCGTCTAGGACGTCACCCGGTCGGCAGCGAGTATGATGGCTCGGTACCAATAAGGGATGATGGTATCGAACATCGACGGTGTCGTCGTCTAACGGATGCAACCCTAACGGTTTATGTAACTACGACGTGATGAATGGGTGTCCTACGTGTTGTACATACAGGCTCCGACTCGAGGGAGGCACCGAGGTCCAAGCTTGGACGGGGTCGCCACGTGACGGTGATGGTGGCCTCTCAAACCTCATCGGAATGACGAAGGTGTCTACGTCTGAATGAAATTTATCCATAGGGCTCGCACGTAATGGACGTACTTGTTCGTACCGGTAAGACACTCAAATATCGTAGTTTCTCTGAAGCCTCTCTCACCTACCTAGCCCAAGCGCGGTGGAGTCAAATCAAACTTATACCTCAAGCGGTAAGTAAACGAGCGACGGGAGAGGATGGCGTACCTCATTGGCGGGCTCGTAGTGCAGAATTTTGTCAACGTCGGCGGCGATTCGGAGCGGGTGTGGCGGAGAGGCGCCGGAGAGCAAACAGCAGCTCGACAAGCAAACAAAGATGTCGTAGCTATTAGTAAAGGTCAGAGGAGAGGAGACGATGAAGCTATCCACGAAGACGACGCGACTCGAGCAGCTCAGCTGGAACCGTCCATGAAAACATAGATTAGCCGCCCCGGGCAGGTCGCTAACAGGTGCGAGCGGCACAATCTTCGCCGATGGATCAGTTGGAGTCGCGGTAGCATCTGGTAGCCGATGGGGGGCCAAGCTGTCTTATACCGGCAGTGGGCGACTTAGGATACCAAGGATCCGCTGCCACATCCAGGCAGCTACCGCTCAACTTACGGCCAGAGCAAACTCTCGGTCAGTTCAGGTCACGACCAACCCAAATTCCCCAAGCGGCCAAACTCCTGACCGGAGGAGCTTCTCGATCGACTGGGTAATGGCTGAATGATACCCGGGTCGGTCGGATTTCATGGCTAGACAGGCGTTCAACAACAGAGTCCCGAAAAAATACCAGGTCAGTAGAGTCTCGGCCAAGCAGGAATTTCCGACCACGTTAAGCGGCGACCGGTCCCATTCCTAGATGGAGGGAGAGGTCAATAGGCCCCCAATTGGGTCAACAAGGGGGGAAGAAAGGGTCCATTAAGGGGTCCCTTATATAATGGGCCCCCTCATTACAAAATAAAAGGGGAAATTAAAAATAAAAAGAAGAAAAAACAAGGAAAGAAGGGCCCAAGGGAGGGGATACAAAATGGCTAAGGATCCCTCCCCGTGATGATGACGAAGGACATAGGGACACATCGCGGAAGCAACGAAAACACAATGATGACACGAGAAAAACACAAAACATGAGAAAGAACGAAGAAAACAAAACGCGATAATTTGAGCAATTTCACCCGGCCTTCGACGATGGTGTCGGGCAGCGCGGACGACGTCGTCGATGATCTTTGATGGCGTGCGCCATCATCTCTCCTTCTCACTCTCTCTCTATCTCTCTCTCCCCTCACTCAGTCTCTCTCTATCTCTCTTATTCTCTCTCTCTAACTCTTTCTCTCTCAGTCTGTCTCTCTCTTTTTCCCTCACTTTGTCTCTCTCTTTTTCCCTCACTTTGTCTCTCTCTTATTCTCCCTCTCTCTCTCGCTTTCTCTATCTCTCCCTCTCAGTCTATTTCTCTCTCTCCCTCACTCACTCTCTCTCTCTTGCTCTCTCTCTGTCTCTCTCGCTTACTCAATCTCTATCTCATTCCTCTCTCTCTCTCTCTATCTCCTCTCTCTCACTATCTTTATCTCTCCTTCTCAGTCTATCTTTATCTCTCCCTTAGTCACTCTCTCGCTTACTCACTCACTCTCTCTGTATCTCTCTTTTAATATGTCTCTCATTCTCTCACTCTATCACTCTCTCATTCTTCTCTCTCCCTGTCTGCCTCTCTCTCACTGTCTCTAACTCTCCATCTCTGTCTATCTCTCTCTCTCACTGTCTCTATCTCTCCTTCTTCCCCTGTCTCTCTCTCACTCACTCTTTGTTCTCCCTTTATCTCTCTCTTTCTGGTTTGTTAATAGGAGGCTACTCATGTTAAAGGATAGGTGGATGTTGTGGCATAGTGTTAGGCTCCTAATAAGGCGTCATTCCTTTCTAGAGGCCTGCGTGCTTATTGGGAGGGCATGTTCGCGTGTTGGAGTCATGATGTTTAATGACTGAGTTCTACTTAGTGTGATTCTGCAATGCACTAAGGGTGGTGACAGCCAATCCTGATCTTTCAGGCCATCGCCCCCGCAGTGGTAACACACTACGGATAGTGCGCGTCTATCGGCGCACTGCGCAGTAGATCAGGGTAACCCGCGCATGTTGAGAGCACACGAGCGTGGATGCCAAGTGCCGCGTGCATGCCTGGGACGCGCAGGCTGGGCGGCAGTGGTGCACAAAACTATGCGAGGAACAGCGCGGCTACGCGTAGGCATCGTGTGTGCAGGGTCCGGGGCGGAAGACATCCCGCCACGAGATTAAGGCATTGGCGCATAGTGACCGCCGATAGTGCTCAGGGCGCGTGGCGCTCCCGCGGGTACTGATGGGCGCGCAGTGCCCAGCTTGAGGTGCCGAATGCGACGGCATTGTATGGTCTGCCTAGGCGATCAGTGTTAGCATGGGTGTCAATGGCGTGTGTGATCACAAGGCCCATGGGCGCGTGGCACCTGGCCTAGGGGCATGCGTATAGCGGTGGGGCTGGCATGCGCACACGCTTAGTGGTGGGCCTCAAGGCATAACTGCGACACCACCCAGGCGTGTGGCACCTCATCTCGTTACTTCGGTATCAACTCTCATCTTCACCCATGTAATGTTCGATGACTAGGATGTCACCTCTTGATGATATTAATGCAGTGACCCTATTCCCTGATGGGGCTGTGTCCCCACCATCTCCTCTAACCCCCTCTATGTGTATTTAGGCTATTGTAAGAAGAATTCCACTCCAAGAGTTTAAGTCTGCTCAGTGTTCTGCGCCAACCATTGAGACCAGTTGTACGTCAGATTTGACTATTGTTCTTAGCTCGGGATTTGACTGCGTGACACGCTGTCATAGAGAACAACGAATATTTTTAACACTAAAGAGCAATAATCGGGGATTTGGACTGATCATTTGAATGTTCAATCGAATCGAGCATTCAGAAATCGAATCCGAACCTCGATCAGTCCATTTTAGATTTGATTTGAACCCAATCTTCACACCGGGTTTTGATCGGTTTGTTTAAACTGACCCAATGTTCGGATCGAGTAAACTAGTTAGACTCAATTCAAACATGTTGTTCGAATCTGATCAAATGTTCAAATTATTGTCGATTTCTCTTCCCATCTAGTCGTTGACTTCTCTTCCCACTGGCCATGGACATTGTGGATGGCGTCAACGAGGGCAGTGTAGTTCCAGTTCTCGATGACATTGTAAGGGTGATCATGGATCTCAACCTTGATGATGGGGTTGTGGCCAGCGCATAGCATTGTGGACACATCCTGGGCCATCACCTGGAAGCGCTTATCTCTGATGAACGATGTCAAGCACTTGTTCTTTGCTGCCTGCACGTATCCCAATGTCACCCCCACCGACCATCCGATCGGCCCGTACTGCATCTGAAACTCGTACCTGTTCCACAGATATATCGATTCTGATCGTGATCATGATGATGATGAATATTTGCTGTTGTTGTTGATGACGAATAAAAACTGCACCGCTGTTGTTGTTCTTGATGATAATTACGAAGATTGTTGTTCTTAATGGTGACGATAATTCAGCTGATAACGAAAAAGAAGAATGCTGTCGTTGTTGTTGATGATGATCATTCTTAAAAGACCTTGAAGGTGATGATGATGAAGATGAGGATGAAAAGGAGGTGGAGGATACGACGATGAAGAAGAAGATGATGATGATGAAGAAGAACATGTTATCGTCATGATAATGATGAAGAACGTTGTTATTAATGATTATGATGATGATGATGAAGGCTGCTGATGATTAAGAAAATGTTGTCGTTGTTGATGATGATGGCTGTTAAAAGACCTAGAAAGTGATGATGATGAAGATGAGAATGAGGAATAGGTGGAGAAGATGACGATGAAGAATATGATGAAAATGGAATGGAGAAGAGGAAGATGATGAAGAACATAGTTCTTAATGATGTTAATGATGATGATGACGCCTGCTGATGATGAAGAAGAAGAACATTGTCGTTGTTGTTGATGATGATGACTTTTTAAAAGGCCTTGAAGAAGAAGGTGATGATGATGAAGACGACAAAGGAGGCCGACAAGACGATGATGATGAAGAAGAAGAAGAAAATGATGATGAAACCAAGAAAGAAACTTTTGGGACTTACCCACAGCCAACAGGAAGCTTGAGCTTCTGGCAGTTAAACTAGAATCTCCCATCGCAACAATGACAGCAGTATCTCCGCTGATCATCTCTTGAACATACTTGAACAGGATATTGACCAGTAGAGGCTCCTCCGGCTTGCACCCCATCAGAACTCCGCCGGGCCAAAAATCCGCTGTTAATTCTGAAACGCGATGGTATTCTTACGGAGCCTCTTCCCCAAAGCACCCAGGAAATCCTTCATCAGCACGCACCCAAACGCCGGGCTGTTGGCAATCACGACGCGATCAGGCTGCACAATGATGGCCTTCTCCTTCTTAAGCAAGAGCCAAGAGGGAGTAACCCAACGAGCTGTAGTCGTTGAAGATCGGCCCGGCGAAGAGGTAAGCGTCGGCAGATTCGATGATCTCAGCGCCCTAGTAAGTGCCGATGAAGTAAGGAAGATGTTTAGGGACGATACCCTTCGCCAACGGCATCACCGCCACGGCTTAGCCGCAGGCGTCGGCGAGCTCGGCCAAGGCGTCGCCGGCCTTGCCCACCCTCAGCATCGGCCCCCCACCAGCAGCGGCTTCACCGCCTTGTTCAAGAACTCCACCGCTGCCTGTACCGCCGCCTCCAGCCCTGCGGCGACGCGGCGGACCGCATGGCCTATCTCTTCTCCGCCGGGCGCGCTCTCTTTACTGGCCACTGATATCTTTCTCTCTCAATAATTTTGTTACGTCTCTCCCTCTAAACAAGGATGCAGTATTGGAAATTGTTTTCGTAACATACATATCCAAGAACTGCATAAAATAATCAAAGAAATGGAAAGCTGGCGATGAAAAGCGCCGTAAATAAGGCAGATGTAGTCAGACCGTCTCTTCTATTGACCGATGACATCATCTTCAACGACCCCAAAAAGAAACAATTCTGCAGTCAATAGAGACGGCTGCGGTGGAATTTCCCCCCACATAGTTGGACCTAGTCAATATCTTTGTCAACCTTTTCATCGTTAGATAGAGAAAAGGATAGTCTGACGGAAAAGTACATATAGATATAAATAAAGCTAATCATTTCAACAGATATTATATGCACTTAAAAGGGAGGAACGTTTAATGGAGAGGTAAATAGATGCATCCAGCGCCATAAATGTGGATTAATAGACAGATGAAAAAGCAAATGCAAATTAAGCATTATGTTAGGCTGACTAAATGTTTATATTGCAAGACATATGGGACAAATCGATAGATTGTTTTATAGAAACATATAAACACGAAGACATTTCCGTAGAAATAGGTAGATACATAATTAGATAGTAGATAGAGGGAACAAATTACAGAGATTCTAGATGCTCGTGTGGTTAGACTTGTATACTTTATCAAATGCACAGGTTAATAAATGAATAGATAGGTATAAGTATATATAGACTGATACTATTTATATATATATAATATAGACTGTACGTGTTTCTACATGTATGATGAGACAAAATTATAGGACAATATGGGTATATAAAGTAGAGAAGAGAGAGAGGGGGGGGAATGAGAGAGGAACCAAGTCGGCAACTACATAATGAAAATACCCATCTTCCAGGAACGACCCGGTATGTTCGGCATGGCCCATCTTCCCTCTTTCATAAACCAAACCCACGACGCAGAAGCAGCAGCACGGATTCAATCTTCCTTGTACTCTCGCTCTCTGCATATTCTTGTTCTTTACCAGGATGGCTCAGTCTCTCTCTTCCGCAACTGCGCGTTTCATCAGCAGGTACGAAGAGTCCTTGTGTATACATAACCATCTTATCTCTCGCGCTCGGTGGGTTAACTCGATAGCCATTTTTTGGGTTACGCAGGCGGTGTTTCTCCGTAGTGGCGGCGCAGAGGAAGGCGGAGGAGAAGGCGACGGGGTCAACGAAAGGGAAGAAGATGAGCAGTGCGGCTCAGTCGCCGGCAAAGGAGCCGGCGAGGGATTGGGTTCCGGATCCGTCGACGGGATTTTACCGGCCCGCGAGCGGATCCGTGGAGGTGGACGCGGCGGATCTCCGGCGGATGATGCAGTCTGGATACGCCGGTCATGGGCATGCAGTGAAGTCGTGATAAGTTGGAAGATAGTGCCAGAGAAAGACAGGGAGAGACGACGATGAGGACGAGGGATGCGACTTTTCTTGTAACTGGTTTGGTATTTCAGTAGATGGCAATGATTTCGAATTCGAGTTTAAGGAATCCGGAGAGATTCTGGACCGGCTTCATTCGGGACTGCTGGATCTCTCTCTCTCTCTCTCTCTCCTTCTCTCTCTCTCTCTCTCTCTCTCCCTCTCTCTCTCTCTGTCTTTCCCTCTCTCTCTCTCTCTCACTGTCTCTCCCTCTCTCCCCCTCTCTCTCTCTCATTCTCTCCGTCTCTCTCTCACTCTCTATCTCTCTCTCTCTCTCTCTCTCTTTCTCTCTCTCTCTCTCTCTCTCTCTCTCTCTCTCTCTCTCTCTCTCTCTCTCTCTCTCTCTCTCTCTCTCTCTCTCTCTCTCTCTCTCTCTCTCTCTCTCTCTCTCCCTCTCTCTCCCCTCTCTCTCTCTCTGTCTCTCCTTCTCTCTCTCTCTCTCTCCCTCTCTCTCTGTCTCTCCCTCTCTCTCCCTCTCTCTCTCTCTCTCTCTCTCTCTCTCTCTCTCTCTCTCTCTCTCTCTCTCTCTCTCTCTCTCTCTCTCTCTCTCTCTCTCTCTCTCTCTCTCTCTCTCTCTCTCTCTCTCTCTCTCTCTCTCTCTCTCTCTCTCTCTCTCTCTCTCTCTCTCTCTCTCTCTGTCTCTGTGTGTGTGGTGGCGTGGACGCTATCGCATCGACACCGGACGCGCCGCCGCCATCAACCGAAGTCAACGTCTCCGTCACGGACACACCGCCACAGTCAACCGATGTCAACACCTCCGCCACGGACACACAGACACAGTCAACCGATGTCAACACCTCCGCCACGGACGCCCCTCTCCCCCTCTCTCTCTCTCTCTCTCTCTCTCTCTCTCTCTCTCTCTCTCTCTCTCTCTCTCTCTCTCTCTCTCTCTCTCTCTCTCTCTCTCTCTCTCTCTCTCTGTGTGTGTGTGTGTGGTGGCGTGGACGGCATTGCATCGACACCGGATGCGCCGCCACCATCAACCAAAGTCAACGTCTCCGCCACGGACACACCGCCACAGTCAACCGATGTCAACACCTCCGCCACGGACACGCCGCAACCGTCTCCGCTACACACGTCTCCACATACGCACGCTCCTTCGCGCATCATGACACGTCACCAACGGCAGATCAACAACTGCCCCTTGGCGTGACATGAAGCACGTCTTGCGTCTTTAATTTCTCGTCTTTAATATCTCATCTTTAAGTTGTATTTTCTCTTTCCTCCAAGGCCTATATGTATAGGCCATTGTTTCAAGAAACAGTTAGGCTGTCATAATTCAAGAATCGAGTTTCCTCAACCCTACCTCTGCCGCCTCCGCCGCCGCCGCCGCCACCGCCTTGCGTCGTCAGTCGCCGTCCTTCTCCTCCTCTCCATTCCTCCCCTTCCTTCCTTTCCCTCTTCTCTCTTTCTCTCCCCTTCTTGTCCCTCGCCCTTGGCAGCCCTAGGTTGCCGCCCAGGCCGCCCACCTTGGGCCACCAAGGACACCCCAGGCCGCCCATCCAGGGCTGCCCAAGGCCATCCCCAGGCCACCCAGGTTCTCGGCCCAAGCCGCCCACCTTGGGCCACCAAGGACGCCCCAGACCGCTCCATCTAGGGCTGTCCTAGGCCGCCTAAGGCCGCCTCATCAAGGCTCGCCCAGGGCCGTCCCAGGCCGCCCACACAGGGCCACCCAAGGCTGCCCAAGGCCGCCCCATCAAGGGCCGCTCAGGGCCACCCAGGGCTGCCCCAGGCAGCCCACGCGGGGCCGCCCAAGGTCGCCCCATCAAGGGCCGCCCAGGGCCATCCCCAGGCCGCCCAGGCTCTCCGCCCAAGGAAGCCCCTGCCAGGACCGCCCAAGGCCGCCCTCAGGCTGCCCGCTCGGGGCCGCCCAAAGGCCACCCAGGCTGGCCCAACCAGGGTTGCCAAGGCTGCCCCAGGCCACCCCCAGGCCACCTGCCCAGGGCCGCTTAAGGGCCACCCCTGGCTGCTCACCGAAGGTCGCCCTAAGGCCGCCAAGCCGCCCGACCAGGCCTCCTGCCCCGCCTCGTCGTGTCTGCACTCGTCCGTCTCACTCTCCACCAGGGCCGTTCAATGCCCGGAATGTCCAGATCACATCGTCCAGTGGGCCTCTCAACGCCCAGATTCGCCCAGCCTCGTCACGATCAGAATTTCCCACATCCTCTTCACGCACTACAGTGCTGAGGTACGCCTGAACTCTTTGGTGTCGAAGTGTTCTCCGTCCAGTATTCCTCGAGAAGTCTCCACCGTTGTCAGATTTGTTTTGATTTGGATTTTCCTAAAATTTTCTTCAAGTGTTTCTATCGTGACGTGAATTCGGGTATTGATTTTGCTGCTTCGGCATCGTCGCGGTGGGTGAAGACAGTACTCTCGTCCTCGACGAGGATCGAAGCTGCACCACCAGTATTCCATCAGTTTTAAACTCCGAATTCATCCCCATTCAAACCCCTCCAGCACCCCACATCCGTCGTTGTCATATCCATCCCCTCGGTCGCCCTTTCATTAGTTGTCCTACATCACTCTGTCTCTCCCTCTCTCTCGCTCTCTCTCTCTCTCTCTCTCTTTCTCTCTCTTTCTCTATCTCTCTCTCTCTTTCCCTCTTTCTCTATCTCCCTCTCTCTTTCCCTCTCTCTCTCTGCCTCCCTCTCTCTCTCTCCCTCTATCTCTCTCACTGTGTCTCCCTCTCTCCCTCTCTCTCGCTCTCTCTCTCTCTTGCTTTGACTCTTCCTCTCTCTCTCTTTGTCTCTCTCTCTCTCTGCTATTTCCTCTCTCCCTCTCTCTCTCTGCGCCTCTCTTTCTCTATCTCTTCTCTCTCTGCCTCTCCCTCACCCTCTATCTCTCTCTCCCTCTCTCCCTCTCCCTCTCTCCTTCTCTCTCTCTCTCTCTCTCTCTCTCTCTCTCTCTCTCTCTCTCTCCCTCTCTCCCTCTCTCTCTCTCCTTCTCTCTCTCTCTCTGCCTCTCCCTCTCTCCCTCTCGCTCTCTCCTTATCTCTCTCTCTCTGCCTCTCCCTCTCTCCCTCTCGCTCTCTCCTTATCTCTCTCTCTCTCTGCCTCTCCCTCTCTCCCTCTCGCTCTCTCCTTATCTCTCTCTCTCTGTCTCTCTCTCTCTCCCTCTCTCTCTCTCGCCATCTATCTCTTTGTCTCTTTCTATCTCTATCTCTCTATCGCTCTATCTCTATATCTCTCTAGGTTTTTCAGAAATAATTATTATGCTTCAGAAATAAGTCCAATTTTAAAAGATTATTACTAAAATCTCAGTGAAATATCTTGTGTGATGTTGTGATCGGCATGGAACTGGTTAATTAGTGGCATTTTCCTCTTCTCTGAAGCTCGAACATGCTCAAAAGATAGACTGTTTACATTTTGGGAGACATTTTATAGCGACACGACTTCCTATTTGGAAAGCCCAGTTTGAAAGGTGAAGACATTCATTTTCATTAGTTCGCATACACTATTTATACGGCATTAGAGTGTGTGTTCACATACATTATGATATGTGCATGTTACTTCTTATTTATTCTCTTTTACTTATCATCGAAGTTTTTTCTTACTGCAAATTTCAATATTTCTTTGTGAATTGCTGATTTGATTTTGTGCCAGACAACTCAAGTGTTGATTTTCTAATGGTATGTGAACACAATAAATGACTTCTTTGGAAGGAATTTCAGCTAGTTCAGGAAAACCCATGGATTCTTCTCTTAGTTGGCCTGACTGGACAAGAAATCCAGGCCAACGTTGGGCTCCATATACAACCAGATCTGGATAGAAAGGGCCATCCAATGGTACAAAACGGTGGGCAGGACGCCCAACTGTAGGAAGGGGACCCCATCTAGATAGACAGCAGGCCTAAAAATTATAGATCAATGCATGGAAAAAATAAATAGTATTAGGCCGAGTGATATTTTTCTTGAGAAACCATTTGTGAAATCTTCATAATCCCAATATTTTATCTTCTCTCCTGGGAAGCTCTCCCTCTCTCATCACTCAGTTTGATAGGCTATATTTCGATAAGTGGAAATTTTAAATATAGCCTATCAAAAAAAAACACTATCTTGGATTAAAGTGAAAATATTCAAATTTTATTAATTGATGTTGTTCAAACTCTCTTAATTCCACATAAAATTTATTCCTATCTTAAAAATTTTAGTTATGTTACTCCCTATAAAATTATATTCAATAAATTTATGAATATAACACTTACAAATTAAATTATTTTACCCCAATACTATTTCAGTATCACTCGGTCTCACCTCAATTCTCTCTATCTTAGTTTAATAAAACAAATTAGATAGAGGAAACTCAATTGATATTAAAGTAAGTTTAAACAGTTGTAAACGGAGCATCTCATATGGATTGGGATTAACTGATGAGCCCGCTAACTTATATTAAATTAGATTTTCCCGATCACAGTGCTACTATAAAATAGGTATAACAAAGAATTGACTTAAGAGACTTTATAGTGCATTGACAATAACACATTCTATTTGATATCAATCATGTACTGAGATATTTAACGTTCAATAGATTTATTAGTTTTGCTATTCCTAGTTGATTTTTAATAATGGATTTAGATACAAATACATTTGTAAACTAAACTTGTGGATTAATATCAAAAGAAACTGATATTTATCAAACGAATTCAGATCAGAAGGTATTAAAACATTATAAACTACTATATGTAAAATACTGTAAATAGAAAATGCATAGTTTTGGATTAACTGAAAATTTTCGCATCACATTTATTTCATTCGTGTTTTTCTTATAATTGTGTAACAGAGTTAAATGTTTTAAATTGAATTTCTTTATTAGATGAATTAAGGAAGACAACCCAAAATTCCAATCATTGTTTGATGGTCTCAGTCACTAAACAAGGAAGATGAATAAATTTGGCATGTGATATTCTTGGTTTGCAAGTTCAGGAAGAAGATACCTCAATCAAAGAATTTTCTTTTTTTTTTTAATTTCATATCACCTTTGTATAAAATACTTGGGATCTTCCCTGGATTTTTGATGGAGTAAAAGGATTCATATTAAGGACCTACTGCAGAATCGGGGATTTTTCAGAGCTTATATCAATTCTTGTGTTTTCCGTTCACTATCTTCATTCCATATTTTGGTATATACTTGTAGTATACATGATTTTGAAATAGATAATAAACAGCCCTATTAGTTTTTGTCAATTTGTCCACAAAAAAATAGTATTCTATTTAAGATGGAAGTAATAATATAAGCTACTTAGGAGTGCATTCCATGGCCAGGAATATCAAATGTCTGTGTCCATGTTTGATTTAAAAAGTCTCAAGTAGGGATATTGAGATTCAGAGGTTCAACACTGAAATAAACACATGACTGGGCAATTTAGTTGATGAAAGTAACAACTAAAGAATGATTTACGAAGCCAAACTTTTTACTCAGTGAAACTACCCCCTTTTATATTTTTTGTCATTAGATCACACCCAACAAGAATGTCATGCTAACCTACACAAAAATGTGAGGTTGTAGCACAAAAATATAGTAAAAGTGTTGAGATTCAACTTATCTTAGAACTGGTTTCATATGAGATTTTGAAATGGATATGAAAACCAAAATATATATTGCATTAAGAAGAAAAAAAGTAGGAGTGGTTAGTGGATGCACACATGCGATGCATTTATTTTCCTTCGCGTATAAAAATTCGGTCCAAATGAATTTTTTAAGGATATCAGAAAAAATTCAAAGAATCCAGACATTTATTATGAAAAACATACTTACATACAAACTGTCTGGATTACTTAGATACCTAATATATATATATATATATATTTATGCATTGAATATTGAATATATTTATCTATGTCTACATGTTTACATTTGTTTATTTATTCCCACGAGTGATTGTGATAGATATTTACATTGTCGATGTAGACATAAGCCTGACACAAAGTATATGGATATTTACATAGTTTAAGATTTGTGAAACTAAATAAAGATAGGATTACTCATAAATTAATATAGTATAGTAAGACATCAATAATAACAAAGGCTTGCAGATATATTCGTAAATACTTTATACAGACAGCAGATATATATTGTATGCAGTTAAACGTAGAGATAGATAGGTACATAAAAATATGGTGGGGTTATTATATTATCCCAATATTAAAATATGCTCAGACATGCGACGGGAGGAGTAAAAGATTGTAGACAAATGAGGGCGAGAGCAAGAGAGAGAAAATGGGATATAGATAGGGAGGGAATGGGAGTGAATGGGAGAGAGAGAGAGCGCGAGAGAGAGAGAGAGAGAGAGACATATAGAGGGAGAGAGAGGAGATAAATAGGGAGAGAATGAGGGAGAGAGAGAGAGAGACGAATAGAGGGAGAGAGAAACTGGGTGATAGATAGGGAGAGAATGGGAGAGAGAGAGAGAGACGAATAGAGGGGGAGAGAAACTGGGTGATAGATAGGGAGAGGATGGGGGAGAGAGAGAGACGAAAAGACGGAGAGAGAAACTGGGAGAGAGATAGGGAGAGAATGGGGGAGAGAGAGAGAGAGACGAATAGAGGGAGAGAGAAACTGGGAGATAGATAGGGAGAGAATGGGGGAGAGAGAGAGAGAGAGAGACGAATAAAGGGAGAGAGAAACTGGGAGATAGATAGGGAGAGAGTGGGGGAGAGAGAGAGAGAGACGAATAGAGGGAGAGAGAAACTGGGAGATAGATATGAAGAGAATGGAGGAGAGAGAGAGAGAGAGACGAATAGAGGGAGAAAGAAACTGGGAGATACACAGGGAGAGAATGAGAGCGAGAGAGAGACGGATAGTGGGAGTGAATGGAAGTGAATAGGAGAGGGGGGGAGGGAGAGAGATGGATAGAGGGAGAGAGAAACTAGGAGACAGAAGAGAGAGAGAGAGAGAGAGAGAGACGAATAGAGGGAGAGAGAAACTGGGAGATAGATAGGGAGAGAATGAGAGAGAGAGAGAGACGGATAGTGGGAGTGAACGGAAGTGAATGGGAGAGGGGGGGAAGAGATGTATAGAGTGAGAGAGAAACTAGGAGTCAAGAGAGAGAGAGAGAGAGAAACCAGGCAGTAAATATCACGCGCACACGGAAAAGAGAAGCGCCCCTCGTTACCGGAAAAAAGCAGCGCCGCGTCCACCTTCACACCCATCCATCAAATTTTGCCACGATCCCCACAAATATCCAGCACGTCCGACCTCCTCCCTACTTAAATACACCCACACCGAGCTATCCTTAAACATTCAATCCTTCTTTCTTCACACTACAGATCGTCTTGCTCGCATGGCTCATTCTATCTCTGCCGTTGCCCGTCTCGTCAGCAGGTAACCAAAGCTTTTATCTACAACAATCTTATCTCTCTCGCGTCCGTGTTGGTAAATAATAGCCATCATCTGGCTTACACAGGCGGTGTTACTCAGCGGCGGCGGCGGTGAGGAAGGTGGAAGAGAAGGCGGTGTGGTCTATGAAGGGGAAGATAAGCAGAGCGGCTCAGTCGCCTGCGCAGGCGGCGAAGGCGGAGTGGATACCGGATCCGGAGACCGGTTTTTACCGTCCAGAGAGCGGATCAGTGGAGGTCGACCCGGCGGAACTCAGGCGGATATTACTATCCCGATATGCTTACCATGGCCATCCAGGGAAATCGCAGTAGGATTGAATGTCCGAGAGGAAGAAACAGACATGATTTTGTTTTTATTTGGGTGACAGTGATTTGTGAGAAGAGTATGAGGAATCTTTGAAGATTCTGAACCGGCTTGCATTTTTCGATGCTTTTTTGCCATTTTTGTGATCGAGTATCTCATGAGATGGGAGGAATGGATAAGAGTTTCAGCCTACACTTTTGTTCTTAGGGGCACCGTTATGTAAAATGATACCAGGAACAATACAAAAAACAACTGAACAATCGTGACAATGTACCTCGGGGTGGGAGGGAACTTCCCAAACTGGAAGACCGCTTCAGGACGGAAGACCCAGAACGGATGGAGTATCCCAGGGAAGACCCGGAATCCGCGCTTGGTCAGAACGGATTGAGTATCTCCGGGAATGATCCGCCAATATGGCGATAGGTGGACCTTCGGATGGACAAAATGGAAGAGAGGCGCTAGGAAGGGAACGCTAGAAAGACGAGAATAGAAAGAGGAGCTAGAAGGAGAGAGAGCAACGCTAGAGGGAAAGAGATAGTTCGATACTTCAAAGAAAACCAACTCTTAAAGAGATCATTAACTAGTTTACCTACTAAACATGGGGGCTTACCAACCGATAAGGCCCCCACGTAGAGCCTTGACTCCAGCCTTCTGCGACGTATGCGTCACACCCACTACCTCACACCTCCTCGCTGACTGATATATCTCTCTCTCTCTCTCTCTCCCTCCCTCCCTCCCTCCTGTCTCTTCCTCTCCCTCTCTCTCTCTCTCTCTCTCTCTCCCTCCTTTCTCTTCCTCTCCCTCTCTCCCTCTCCTTCCTCTCTTCCTCTCTCTCACTCTCCCTCTGTCTCTCTCCCTTCCTCTTTCCCTCTCTCCCTCTCCCTTCCCCTTTCCCTCTCTCTCCTGCTCTCTCTCTGTCCCTCTCTCCCTCTCCCTCTCCCTTCCTCTTTCCCTCTCTCTCCCGCTCTCTCTCTCTCCCTCTCTCCCTCTCTATCGCGCTCTCTCTGTTGAAACTCGTTGAAGAAAACAGCAACCCAAGATGCTTTGGTAGAAATGCGAAATTAACTCGGACAAGATAAATGTCGACGTATTTAGACAGGTAATAAGAACCTCTTAACGTCACCGGCGTGGCGTCAACCTGCAAGGCTCTTGGTGCAGGGCACTCGCTTCTCGTGTGGTGCAGTAGAGCAACGCCTTCTTCAACTCCCAAACCAAGGGAGTAACCACCAAGGAGTGATGAAGACAAAACCAAGGGGGAGATAGAGAGGAAGAGACAAGATGAATGAACAAAAAACACTTAACGGCTGCTAAAACAGATTAGGGTTTAAGGGGAATGAACACCCCTTTAAATAACAGAGAAATGGGCCCCAAAATGGGCCATTTTTCACAGAAGGACGAGAGGGGGGGGCATCTCGATTCTCGTGCCCCTCCCCTATTGGAGCCTTGACAAGTCAGGCCTCCCCTCTCCCGCATTCCCACGATAGGGGGGGCTAGCAAACCCCAACACTCCCTCTCGGTTTCTCTCGCTCACCTCCTCTCTCTCTCTCCCTCTCTCTCTCCCGTTTGCTCTCACTCCCCCTCTCTCCCTCTCTCTCTAACACCTTCTCTCTCATCCCTTTGTCTCATCTCTCTTTCTCTCCCGCTCTCTGTCTCTCCCTCCCTTTCTCTCCTATCTCCCTCTCTCTCGCTCTCGGTCTCTCCCTCCCTTTCTCTCCTCTCTCCCTCTCTCTTGCTCTCGGTCTCTCCCACCCTTTCTCTCCTCTCCCCCTCTCTCTCTCTCTTCCTCTATCACTCTCTCTAGCGCTCTCTCTCTCCTTCCTATCTTCCTCTCTCTCCCTCCTTCCCTCTCTCTCTCTCCCTTCCTCTCTTCCTTTCTCTTGCTTTGTCTCGCTCTCCCTCCCTCTCTCTCCCTTCCTCTCTTCCTTTCTCTCTCTCTCTCTCTTCCTCTCTCTCTCTCTCACCCTCTGTCTCACTTTCTCTCCCTTCATCTCTTCCCCTCTCCCTCTCTCTCCCTTTCTCTCTTCCCCTTTCTCTCACTCTCTTCCTTCCTCCCTCTTCTCCCTCTCTCCCTTCATCTCTTCCCCTCTCTCTCTATCTCCCTCTCTCTCCCTCTCTCTCTCCCTTCCTCTCTTCCTCTCCCTCTCTCCCTCTCTCTTCCTCCTTACCTCTGTCTCCCTCTCTCTCCCTTCCTCTCTTCCCCTCTCTCTCTTCCTTCCTCCCTCTGTCTCCCTCTCTCTCCCTTCCTCTCTCCCTCTCACTCGCGCTCTCTCTCTCCCTTTGCCTCCCTCTCTCTCCCTTCCTCTCTCCCTCTGCTTTGCTCTCTCTCCTTGTCTCCCTCTCTCTCCATTCCTCTCTCCCTCTCTCTCATGCTCTGTCTCTCTCCCTCTGTCTGTCTCCATCTCTTTCTTTCTATCTCTATCTCTCTCGCCCCCTTCCTCCCTCTATCTCTCTCTCAAAATCTATCTATATGTATGTTCTCTTTGGAAAGGCTAATTTGATGGAACAATTGATGCAGGATGGCTAGAACTGACATGGGTAGGGTAGACTAAAGGTCTAATAAGGTAGGATAAAGCAAACCAGAAATAAACACAATCAATTTAGAACATTTAAATCTAGAGAAAATGTTGACGGTACAGCCCCTTTCCTCGATCAAGGGCGGGAGGACTGTCTTACAACCACCTCGGTTCAAACAAAGCTCCAAATCTAATATCCTGTACAATTGATTACAAGAAGACGCAAACCTATTCCACTAACATATTCTGCTAAGCCCGATAACGGTGGAAAAAAACAAGAAAATACTAGATAAAATAGTGCAGATCACCAAAGAGAAAAGAGTAGACCTTTAGCATCAGCGTTGTGCGATGCGGTGATGCGGGAAGTTGTGGAAGCGTTCAATGGCCGGAGCAGATGGCGAGCACTTCGATAGGGCTGAATGTGGATCCTGCTGCACGGTCATTTGGCAGGGGTTCAAGGGGGAAGTCGCCCCCTTGTGGGGTTTAGGGCAATTGTGCGTGATGGCCGCGTAGGTGACTACGTGTGGTGGCCGCGTGGGTGGCTAGGATGCGTGGTGGCCATGCGGGCGACGTCAATACACTTGCGGACAGTGGCACATGGTGGTCAAGCGTGCCAGCAGCAAAGCACGGGTGCGGACAGTACCCAACGGTCAGTGATGGAGGACCATCCTGTTGAGCACACCCATACTCATCATCAGCCATGTCGCGGAGCCCAAGACGACATGAAGAACTCAAATTTTTGCTACCAAGTTTGAGAAAACGCATTCGCATCGTCAAATTTTTATTCGAATCGTCTTATGTTTTTATGGAGGTCCTTTCTGTGTATGGTCCTCCTCTTCTTGTCATTTTTTTCTCTCTCGTCACCTCCTTTGATTGTAGGGAGGCCCCCTCCTTCGCGTGTACAGGCCTCCCCCATGTGTGCTTTTGTATCTCTAGGTGTTTTGTTTACACCCTTTAAGGGGGAGCCCATGTTTGGTTTCTTCCTCTAAGGGACCCTTTAGGGGAGGAAGCCCAATAAGCTTCTTCCCCCTAAAGAAGCACACTAGGGCACCTATAAGCCCCCCCTCTCTTTTTACTATAAAGGGGGAACGGGAGGTTCACGATAGATCGAACTTGTTCTTTTTGAATGAAGAAGAACTTGTTTTGATGAAGGAATGAGAGTCATCATTTAGTAGTCACCCTAGGGTTTACTCCCCCCTCTTCTTCCTCTTGTGGAGCGCCAACGTTGCTTGTAGGCTGAATCCACTCGGGGAAGCTGCCCTTCATTGTCGCTATGTTTCATGTGGTCTAGTTGCATCGTCGCCAGTCAACCTCGACTTTTGGATGTCACTGGTGACCTTGCTACGGTCGTTTGGGCTACCCTAACGCTTTCATTACGCCCTTCCGGGTTGCCGAATCTCACGCCTCTAGTTGATCTTAATGGACGTCGACAAGGTCAATTGTGCCAATCAAACTTCGTCACCTTAACTGATCTTCTTACTTTGCAGGTCAATTCATTGCACTTGTCGTTCATTCTTAAACTGTATTACATCATCCATAAATCACACGTATCGTCATCATCTACTGTGTAAAATGCGCCGATCGATCCCGGCCAATAGCGTTTTACATCATATTGGTATCAGAGCCGGTCGTGTTAGCTCTTGCTTAACACAGTCAATCGGATAATCCCTTTCATTTCTTAGTAACTCATGCATTTCATTCTTTTGAAATTCATACATCATTCATCATTGCATTTCATCTGGAACCCGTAGTGAGACTTAGTGCGGGAACCTTGACCATAAAATGGTTCAAACGAGGGCTCAAGCCTGTAGTGTAGCTGATGACGAGTATGTCGGGATGGATCCGATATATGATCCTAATTTCGTGAACCTTCCCCATGAAGGCCCACACCCCAAGCATTACCAGGATGTAAGTCTTGTGGACGTGGAAGGTGAATTATCTCCACTGGTAGTTAGGGAAACCATAGTGCGGATCCCTACTCCTCCTAGTGGGTCACCTCGACCTTTAGTATTGACACGGTCCAAAGACCATCTTTTGTCCGCTACGACACCTATGACTAGGCTGCCAACTAGCGAGAATGCAGTAGTTACGTCGCCAGAAGAATTTCATCGCCGACCAAGCAAAGCTCCAATGAGGAGCAGCCGTACGCAACCGCCAACTAGGGGAGCTGCACCGCCTCCAGATGTACGTCCGAACCGACCGCCCGCACAACAATATCGTCCACAATGCCATCAGCATTGAGAGAGTCACAACCGACGATCGCCACCACCAGATCGGTATCAACCCCCTTGATACTACGACGACCGGAGGTACCCCGTAGATGGAAATTTCCGCCCTGCCAATATCTACTATCCACCGCCATTGAGCGGTCCGATATAAACGGAACGTCCTAGGAACGACATTCCCTCGTACCCCTACGGTACTGTTCCACCACCGATTGTCGAAGGCAACCCATATGTCGCGCCCACAGTGCAAAGCTACCCAGCAGGTCCAAACGGACCCATGTACCAAAACGGAACGTTGGTCGTGCACGGACCATATGGCCCGACGCCAAATTTAGCCCCGAATCAAGGGCCTTACATTACCCCGGCACCCCAACCATACGGTGCGCCGCCGATAAACACACCACATGTTCCACTCCATGGCCCGTGCCCACTTATGCACCATGTGATGTGTATCACGCATCAGGACCACATCTAGTGCCGCATACGGCATATCCCGTGGAGTCCACTACAAGACCTCCACCTCAGGCTACCTATATGCGACCACCCACTTACGGGCCGACTGCCCCGGTGGCTAACCAAGCGGTTCCCCACAATTATGTGCAAATGGCACAACATGGATATGGTGATTACGTCCCACCGGCAGCCCCTTATATGGCCCATACACATGACCATATCGACTACCAAGGGCCACAAGATGTGCGACATTCGCTCCCGCACCGACGTCAACACAAGGACGATGAAAGAGATCGTTGTTGGGAAGCCCATAGGGCAATGATACAGAAAAGTGTAAGAATGGAGGTTCCACTTTATGAGGGTTCAAGGAACCCTAAAGATTACATGGACTCGGAGTCCAATTTGGAGAGTTATTTTCAGTGGTATGACATGGACGACAATCAATGTGTGTCATACACGGAAGCAAGACTTGGCGTACAAGCCAAGATCTTTTGGAAAAACGAGAAGGAAGTGGCACAACGTCGAGGAGAACCTTCTCCGACTTGGGAACAGACGCCTAGGAAGCTGAAGGATAAATACGTTCCCAAGATTTGCATGACCCGCTTACTCCTAAAATGGATGGACCTTAAACAGGGTAAGCATAAAGTTAGCAAGTATAGAGAGGAGTTCAAAGAATTTTGAATGAGATGCAAATTTTTCGAAAGCCCACAAGTCCAAATCGCATTCTTCATTCATGGCTTGCGTAGCGACTTAAGATTTAGGGTGCTGAAGCAGAATCCAGCTACGATCAATCAGGCTTATAGCTTGGTCGAGAGTAACAAGTACTCGATAATTGACGTTATTCCTTCACCCGCCGTTGCCACGCGAGCAACCAATGTCGACAACAATAACGCAGCTAAAACTACTAGGACGACGAGTAACTCAGGGTGGACTAGAGGAACCACGACCACCAATCGAGTGACTCCTCCACCAGCCACAATAATGACGGCAGCCCAGACTGCATCATTCATTGTATCTACGGCCCGAGCACCGACCGCCACCCGAGATGATCTCATGCAGTCTTTCAAATGCAAGGGCTTTGAACACCGTAGGACCGAATGTCCATCCCTCCTACATATGGACATTCATGGAAACCCTGTAGAAACTGATAAACTCAAATAAGGGTAGTCATTTCCATGTATTATTCATCTTAAATCTCCTAAAAGTAAGTACACCATTTCCAAAAATGCTTATTTTGCATAGTAATGAGATCATGCCTTTTCACTTTCCCAATGATTAAAAAGCTTACATTTTCTACTTAATTAATGTTTCCATAAATGCTTTGACATGCATTTCACAAGTTACACAGTTTGGGATTTACTTTTAAGAGGATTTGAGGGATATTTCTAACTCCCACTTGACTCATTGAGTCAAGTGGGATATGAATCTAACGATTTCCCTAGTGTGTTGACTCTTCAGGTCAAGGTTGACTTTTGATGGTCATAAAATTACAAAATTTCAAGTCAAAAAGAGCAATGAAGAAAAAGATGAATGCTAACCAGTGGAGTTGACTCAATCGATAGGCTTGGTATGAAGGAGCTTGAAGGAGACCTTCTAGAACGTCCTTGGAGGCTTCCAGGTTGATCAAGACACATGAGGGTGACTCCAGCTGGGAGATCCTGTTTGGAAGAGAGCCCAGGGTCGAGATCCAGCCCAGGATCCATGAGGTGGAACCCATCCACCCATCCATTCCAGCCCAAATCCAAGGGCTAGAGATGACTTGTAACTAACTCTAACCAACTTGTTCTTTTCCCTTCCCATTGGTTAGAGTTAGTTGTAACTAACTATAGCCAGTTGGAATCTGGTTGGTTGGGGCCTGATCACCTGGATTGAGGCCTCAAGAACTCAATCTTGGATGTTCATCCATAATCCAACCACCAAGAATGGCTGAAACAAACACATGTACCCTTATAAAAGGGCCCCCCTGACCCTCCTTGAGGGCATCCAAGAATTCAGTATTGTTTTGTTCACTTTCTTTTTTTTCTGAGCTTGTTCCTGGGTCCACCTTCATTCTGGAGGTGCAAGGAGTCTTCTATGAGCGTCCTAGATCTCAAGCCAGTTGGTAGGGAGCTGGAGAAACAACCTTGGGCCTTTTGGGGTGTGACAAAAAAGGTTACGTACTTCTTCTCATCCTATATCCTCCTGGAATTTTCCTAAGCTTCTTGGTCTTAGACAGATAGCCAACGTCTCAAGCTTTCCAACGCCTACTCACACATGTCAAATTGATATTTGGAACTCCAGATATCGTCGTTTTCGTCCACTGCACGTGACGGGACCTCCGCCCGTGTGACCAGCGGCGGAGCGCTGAAGCATCAGCGCACAAGAGGCCCTTCCGCCTGCCCATTCAGCGGCGGAAGCGCCCACATTGTGCGCTATCTCTCTCTTACTCTCCTTTTCTCACTCAATTAAATTCAGAATTTTTTATTTCTCCCTAGAGACGATAAAAAATTCTGAAAAAATTCTCAAAAATCATTCTCGGTCTAAGCTTCCTACAGAAATTTTTTCACACATGCTAAAATTCATATCATCTTTATTAATTGAACATAAACCTGCTTAATCACTAAAAACATTACAAATGAGGTTTATACAAATCTTGAACTTGAAATACTAATTGAAATTCATCCTAACTAGATACCTAGCTCCCTAAGGGATCGACCCTTACTAAAATACTACTAGTAAGGAAATAAAATTGTTGATCGGTACTTAACTATCCTTACAAACGACTTAAGATCAATTATAACCCTTAGTTTTGACCAATCAAATGACGCCGTTGCCGGGGAGCAACGTGTAGTTTGTTGGATTGAGTTTCAATTGGTTTTACTCTGTTTCTTGTTAAGGGTAACTTTACCCTTAACAAGTGTAATCTCATCTTTCCTTTTGAGTTTTTGGTGTTAACCAGGTCCCAAAAGAAGACTTTTAGGACACAAGACAAAGAAGAGAACAATCTAAACGAAGAATTTGCCAAAAGCCACAACAAAAGGATGGAGGGAAATCGCTAAGATCAGCATAGGTTCCAATTACCTTGCAATCCTCAAAGAAAGACTCTGCTAGAGAAGGTAAGTCCAAGGGCTGTCAGAAAATCTATATCTATTGCTTTAAATCTTCCAAATGGAGTTAGATTCAAAGTTGATAACACGTTGCTTACTTACCTTCCTAAAGTTTTTGGAAATTACCATGAAAATCCTTATTATTTCTTAGACAATTATACCATGATTTGCTCATCTCAATGCATGCCCAGAATTTCAACCGATCATGTTAAGATGTTTTACTTTCATCATGTTCTAGAGGACAAAGCAAAGGATTGGTATCTAAAATTGGGAGTAACCTTGTCCAGTTGGGAAGAAATTGAAAGTAAATTTTTACTTAAATTCTTCCCTCACTCTAGAACTACGGCATGCATTAGGGAGATTGAGAACTTTTGTCAACACAAAGATGAAAATTTTAGTGAAGTTTGGGAGAGGTTCAATGATTTATGTAGAGAATGTCCTCACCATGACATCACGGAGTCCAAGTTAGCTAAAAATTTTTATGAAGGACTGAGTGAGGTGAACCAACTTAAAGTAGATCAATCGGCTGGGGGATACTTTTATAATGCATATGAGGATGAGGTGATGGAAATTATTGAAAGAGTTGCTGAGATTGACTTCCAAAAAATTAATGAAAGCAATAATGGAAGAAAAATTAGGAGAAATATATCATCTATTCAAGAAAGAGATGATATGGGGGTCCAAGAGCAATTAAAAGAGCTAACCACTATAGTAAAAGGACTAGTGCAGAATAACTCACCATTAGTCCTGGCAAAGATTTGTTCAATGTGTCGCAGAAAAGATCATGAGGATGGAGCATGCCAGCAGGACGAAGAAGTACAGGTGATCTACTCCAGCCAACAGCAATAGAATGAGCAGCGGAACTCTAAAGCCTTTCATCAAAGACCAGTCTTCAACCAATCCACCAAGGCCCCATTTCAAGCTCAACCACTTATCCAGCATGGTATTCCCTACGCTAGGCCCCCACAGCCTCACTTTCAAGAAATCTCCTTATCAAGCACCAAATGCGCAAATAGCAAATAATCAAGGTACAACTGACTCTCTAGATAAAATGAGTTCCATGATTCAGGGATTAGCACAGATGATGGAGCTACAAATTAAAGCCACCATGGCAAATCAGCAGCAGATCAAGGTTCTGGTAGGCACTCTTCAAAACAACCAAGGCGAAATTGGAGGTAAGAAAGTTGACTCCAACTCCCATTCAGGTCATTTCCCAACACAAACTTGCATTAATCCTATAAATATTTGTGTTGTTGATAGAGAATTTCATGATTTAGAAATAAAAGACATAGAGGTGGATCAAGAAGATATTCAATCCATTTCTCAATTAAGAAATGGCAAAGAACTTCAGGATCCAACTAAGGATAGAGGAGATAAAAAGGTAGATGAGGAAGAACCTGCACCATGTAAAGATCTCTTAGATCCCTCTTCCCACCTGTCCCATATCCCACAGCCCTTGAAATACCTAAGACCATCCTAAAGTATGATAAACAAATCACTGATAACTTTCATGATGCCATCATAAAAATCTCTGTGAAAGATATGATAGATACTCCACCCTTTTTTGAAAAATATATCGAAGACTTATGCATCCATAAGAGGAAGAGGGAGGTAGCAAAGATGATAGTGAACTCATCCAGCTTTATTAGAGGAATACCACCTGAGTTAAAAGATCCTGTATCTCGTTTGATAAGTTGTGAAATTAGAGGAAGGAGATTTACTAGAATACTGTTAGATTTCAAAGCTAGTATAAAACTGGGGAGTTAAAAGACTCCTACATGGACTTATTATTAGCTGATGGATCACTTAGGAGGCCTACAAGATTATTAGAGGATATGGTGATTAAAGTAAAACAATGTAGCCTCCTTAATGATTTTATTGTAACTGAAGTGAATGTTAAGGAAGCCCTAAGCCTAGTTCCAATTATCCAAGGTTGGCCATTGTTATTAACACCTAGGACAGTTCTTCACTTTGAAAAAGGAATAGTGGATTTGAAGAAAGGGGATGAAAATTCTCAGATGAATATCAATAGACCTTTAAAGCATCCTAGAAGGAAAGCGAAAATCAGTTTTTCCGAAATAGATGCTGAAGGTAAATGTATACTCAAAACGCATCCCTTAGGAGTAGAGGATCTTTATAACAAAGAAGACGAACCAAAAATCCCTCCTAAACCTCCAGACCTAGGATTAGACCTCAAATCCTCACTTTACCTGAACAAAAAGGAACAAAAGGACAGTTCGAGGTTTTGTTATTCAAGTCTAGGAGGTGGGCACTACTCTTCTTGTAGATATGGCTTAAGCCCTATCTACAAGATGAACCTGTTAAAGAGCAATTGCATATCCACCTAGTGGAGTCCCCAGGTAAGCAAATAATCTGCATTTATTGTTAACCTTTTTCTTTAAGTTGTAGTTTGTTTTTCAGGAATAAAGTAATCAGCAAGTTTGGGAAATGAACAACAACACGAATAAATGCACAGTTTGCAACTTCCTTTCCCTTTTATTTTATCTTTTTTTATGCAATAGGGACATTGCATGCATTAAATAGGGGGGATAGCATGATTCCAGGGGGGAGAACATGACATTAGGTGATTTTTTGAAAACATGATTTTTTTTTTTTGCATTCTTATATACTCCAAGCAAGAAATGTTGACTAGCATCCTCAATCATGAGCCAAAAGGGAAATAACATGTCTAGGAGAAGAAAGATTTCATAGTATCACCCTGATAAGATCACCTAAAAGAGAGTCAACTCAGTCTTTAGATATTGGGCAAGATTCTCTAAGGGGATGTCTTCCCCAGTTTGGTAGATGATGGAAATATTCATGTCTCATAGAAAAATCTGATTTTCAAGTTCTAATCTTAACCCTTCTTTGACCCACCCTATAATAAAGAGCATAAAACCTTACGGCAAGTATTATCTTTATGGGAACTATGCTGTAGAGTGAAACAAATGCAAAGACACATGTATCTTGAATAAGTGGCTTGGCTGCAAATAAGTGTCATGCATGTTCACCCCAACACATCTGCACACCTTTGAATAAGTGAAGCCAATTGCAAGGACACATTGAATAAGTGGCTTGGCCGCAAATAAGTGTCATGCAAGAAGGCAATTCACATCACAAAAAATAAAAATAATCATGCAGATAGTGGATGGGAGCTCTACTAGCCGCTTAGCCCAAATAAGTTTTTACTAGCCGAAGGGAAAAAGTCTCATAAAATTAGGGTGGGGAAATATTTTTGAAACCTTTTTCTTCTCTATATGAGCATGAAATGTCTTCATTATCCCAGGCAGGAGATTGAATTCTTCAGAGAAAAATCTTCATCCCATATACTGACTTGAGTAGGAAGTTTTTCCTATATGACTTTTCTTTTAGGGGAATTTACTTAAAAGGTCTTTGATGAAGATGCTCAAAAGTCAATGGTCCTAGAATGTATCTTCCCTTGGTACTGCTAGGGACTAGCAACATTTTAAGCTGGGGGATATTTGATCAACTCAACTAAGGGTAGTCATTTCAATGTATTATTCATCTTAAATCTCCTAAAAGTAAGTACAACATTGCCAAAAATGCTTATTTTGCATAGTAATGAGATCATGCCTTTTCACTTTCACAATGATTAAAAAGCTTACATTTTCTACTTAATTAATGTTTCCATCAATGCTTTGAGATGCATTTCACAAGTTACACAGTTTGGGATTTACTTTTAAGAGGATTTGAGGGATATTTCTAACCCCCACTTGACTCATTGAGTCAAGTGGGATATGAATCTAATGATTTCCCTAGTGTGTTGACTCTTCAGGTCAAGGTTGACTTTTGATGGTCATAAAATTACAAAATTTTATGGGGAAGTCAAGACAGGAGTCTTGAGGCTTGGGACAAAATTTACAAGTCTGATCCACTCACATCAACTTTTATTCTTATTTATTTTGTTGACATTTTAATTATTTTAGCCTGAACACTTTGTCATCATTAAACTAATTACAGATCTTCAATCCCAATTTGATATTGAAGATCTTTGACCGGCACCTTACTTTCTTGGAATTGAGCTCATTAAACTCAGAAATGCATTTATTCTATCACAGTCAAATACATTTATTCCCTCTTAAAAATTGCTAATCGGGAAAACAGCAAACCATTGCCCACACCTTGTCCCTTGAGTAATTCTTCTGAATTATTAGACTATTCTACTTATAGAAGTTTGGTTGGAAGTCTTCAATATCTCACTTTAATTGGTCTTGACATAGCTTTTGCTGTAAACAAAGCATGTCAGAAGATGCATAAACCAACTGGTGGTGACTGGAGAGCACTTACTTTGTTATCTTACAGGAAGTATTATACATGGTCTTATTTTTCATTCTGACTCCACTTTATCCATAAATGCATTTAGTGATGGTGATTGGGCAAGAAATCAAAGTGATAGAAGATTTACTAGTGGTTATTTAGTATTTCTGGGTAAAAATTTGATCTCGTGGAGCTCAAAAAAGCAATCTACTATAGGTAGATCTAGTACTGAAGAAGAACATAAAGCTTTGGAAAATGTGGCATCTTAAGTCATATGGATTAATTATCTTCTCACAGAGCTTGAAATCATACCATCATCTACATCTACGCTCTGGCGTGACAATATTGGCACCACCTATCTGACCAATAATCCAGTATTTCATGCATGAATGAAGCATATCGTGATTGATTTTCATTTTGTTGGGGTAAAGGTTTTTGCCAAGCGTCTCAAAATCAGATTCATCATAAGTCATGGATGAATCGTACATGGTATGACTAAGCCACTTCCCCAACCAAGATTCTGATAGCTACGATCCAGGCTAAACGTCATCTTTGTTTCAAAGGGGGGTGGTAAAGAGGAATCAGAAACACACACGGCACGTCAGCATCGTCATCTACCAATAGGATTCTAGATAACAGTACACTAGTAAGAATTGAACATAAACCTGTACTCATTATGAGAAAGAAACACCCAATATTTAATAAAGAAAACATATATTCTTATGATTAAATCTAGATTGGATAAATCTAGTAGTTACGATTAAATCTAGATAGGATTAAATAATATTCAAATGAATCTAAGGATAAAAATTAAATCTATAAAGGAAGTTACAACCGTCAAGTTATAACTTCCTAAAACTAGCCGTTAATATTATTTACTCTATGATCTATAAATACAAACCAACTTATACTACACTGACTTAATTAAAAACAACGATCAAATAGTCCATCACATCTGGTGTCTTTCTTCTCTCCTTTTCATCTACCACCATTCTTCATCTTCTTCTCTGTTCACTTCTTCTTCTACAAGAGCATTTACAGTCTTTGCCTCTCTCTCCATGTCTCTTTCTCCTCTACCTCTCTCTCTCTTTCTTTCTCCCTATCTCTCCCTCTCTCTTGCTCTCTCTCTTCCTCTCTCTCTATCCCTTTCTCCCTACCTATCTCTCGCCCTTAGTCCCTCTCTCTCTATCCCTCTCTCCCTCCCTCTCTCATCCTTCCTCTCTCTCTCCCTCTCTCTATGTCTCTCTCTATCTTTATCACTTTATCTCTTTATCCCTATATCTCTCTCCCCCTCCGTCTCTATCTCATGATGGAAATATATGTGTCCTGCAAGCCAGTCACACATTCCATTTGTCGTTTGATGTTCATTAATAGAAATATTTATTATAGTGCATGTTGTGATGTATATAATGAAGTTCATGAATACATGATCAGAATTACTGAATTATGATGAGATCATACTACGGATATCACTAGTCATTAAGTATGTGTTCTAAATATTTATATTCGAAGGATACTTAAGAAGGACATCAAAGTATCCGGATACAATAACACAATCTAGCCTCACTCATAAGAAGAGTATGGCCATTTCCATAGCCATTAGTGTAGAGACAGTAAGGATAGATAATGGGTCCTCTTTAGTGGAAAGAGTTCACTGAATTGATCCGTGCAAATCCTTGAATGGCATTATTGCAAACTGTTAATCAGGTTGATTCACGTCATGGTTGTGTAAGTGGTTCTTAGATCTGAGACACCCAAATACATCTTGTGGATGAATAGTTGTACTTTGACTATGACCTACGTGTCCATAATCACGGGATTCTAAATAGTCTGATTTTGGGTGCATTAAGAAGTTCACAAAGACAATTGAGTGATCAATATGGGATTGTCTTCAATATAAGAGGTGGCAGCTCACGGAAGATGATGCAATGAAGTCCTTGGGTGAGGCAGTGAAATATCAGAGAATAGTTCTCTGATGATTTCCGAACGCATCAGTACTAATTTGAATGGCCGATAAGGGTTTGATAATTGACCTTACCCTAATTCATCCTACAGGTGTCAAGTGGATGATGGACTATACACACAGAGTAACCAATGGCAAACAGGTTCCATGAGTGAGTCAATACACAATCCTTTGTCCAACAGGTCTTGAGCATGAGTTGTAGCTCGGCAACCCACATATTGGAGACTCAACCTATCTATTGGGTTAAATCAATCTGGTGTTAATTATTCTATATGATGATATAGTTAATTAATTTTTATGGCCAATAAAGGTTATTGGGCTGCTCGTGTCATTAACTAGACTAATACACGAGCATAGAGGGTCACACACAAATGGTTTTTTGGACGTCGAAAAATATACTTAAGTTTATGGTTTTTTTACAAAATATACCCACTTAGTATAAATAGGGGAAGGCAGTGAAAAAAATTCACCTGCGCCAGAATTCATCAAGGGCCTTCTCCTTCTTCTCCTTTCCCACCATTATTACTCCTCTCCATTCCTGATGCGATTGGGACAGTGTAATGATGACGATCGAGGTTGAACGAGGCTCGGCAATGAGAAGAAGTAGAATTGGCATGCCGAGGACTGTGTGGATACATCTAGAAGCTGCACACTTGAGCAGCTCAACTTATCTCCCATCATGACCCAAGAAATCACGGACGTGATCGCTGCACACATGCATAATTTCATGATTTTAATGATGTCATTTTGATTAGTTCAAGTCTTCCACCGCAGATCATTTTGATTTGTTCATCCTCATCAAGGCCGCTGAAGATACATATAAATATATATGTATCTTCTCAATCAAAAACTAATTTCATGAAACCATGGACCATTTGATGAAACTTTTGGCTGCTAATATATGACAATAACAAGCACCCACGATATTTCATTCCATCAGAACAATTAAATATATCTTCTACGATTGGGAAGGGAGAGAAGGATGTCATATTAAAAAAAGTAAAAGCATTATGGAGTCAACGGTTATTTCATATTTTCTGTATAAAAATATAACAAACATACCCATAATGTAAGAAAGTGCCACATATGGTCCTAGTATGAACATCTCAATAAAATAAAATATAGGTTTTGAATGCATGTTACCAAAAACAAATTCATATGTCAGAAATATTTTATGATGAAAAATGTGAAATCCAAAGATATCTATTTAGAGTTCTAAAAGCCACGACACTAAAATATATCATTAAGGTTTAAGGATGAGACAAGGGAGGAACTAACCAAAAATGGTGGATCAGCATGTGATCACTGTATTATCATCCACTTAGTGAACCTCATTGTTACATGCGTATTGTCCCATTTTATGAAATTCATTTTAAATATAATAATTAAAGTTTTCAGTGATAAAGTTATAGATAAATTTTTAATAAATAGATTAGGTTTTCTCCAACAAGGTATTTGTGTTTATACCTCAACCGATATCAGGTCACCAATTTGGTGATCATATTTATGCTCTCCTCATGACCTAAAGATGAAGTCAAATTTTGAGGTGTTAATTTGCTGTTGGTATTTGATATTATCATTAATAATTTAGAAAACTTTAATCATAGAATATTTTGACTAGTTAGTCATGAGCATGGATCCTCTTCACAGGGAACATATATTTGGGTTTAAATATTCGTTTAATGATGATTCAAGAGCGATGAGAGGACATATGTATAAATAAGGAGATTGTGATGTGATGAAAACATGGTGGTGAGAGGATAATAATATTTCTTTAATAAGGATGACATGATTAATGATATGAGGAATAGGTAGGAAGGCATGGATAGATTAAATGGAAATGGGAGAGAAAGATCTGAAGTGATGATGGATGTAGAAGATGAATAAGAAGATAGGATGATGAGGTGGCTGAATAGATGTGAGTGGATTTGATAGACGGGGGTGAAATAGAATGATGTAAGAAGAAAGGATAATTACCAAATTAATGGTTATGATGGAAGAACGGATAGGTGGTTATGAGATGAAGAAGAGGGCGATGGACTAGATGATTTAGAGTTTTTATACAAGATGAAGGTGACGAGATCGAGGTCTACATCAGAATGACTGTTGTAGGTTGATACGATGGTGGATGGTGATTACAATCTGATGACGAAAATAAGGATGTAGATCTAATTAAAGGGCTGTGAAGGAAAAAACCAGTGTAAGGCTAGAAGCTAACCTAGATCCCCTTATTTACATCAAGATCAAAGCACTTTTCTATTGCATATCAGCCTTTCCACTTCTCCCCAAGCACTCAACACAGCAAGAACACCCTTGATGGATCTTTACAATCTCACTCCCCTTAAATCTGCGCATCTAGGAGGAAGTGAGCTTAAAGATAGCTATTACAAAAATCTGAGTTTGTATTTATATATCCCACCATATCAACAGAAAGTATCGAGAAAAGGAAGCTCAACATAAAATTTCAGCTTGGAACTCTTGGACTGTAATTTATCGGAATTTGAATTTGGATCATTCTTAGCCAAGTGATTTTCTCTCCAATATAGGAAGTCTCAAAAATGACAGAAAGCCATTAAATAATATTAAAATTAGATATTAACTCATAGAAATGTACAAAAAATTATTTGGAATTTAAAAATGGTCTATCTTTGAATATAATGATAAAAAGTTCAGGGAAAAATATATTCCAACTCAAAAGATTATGTTCTCTCAGAATTTGATGTCATATGAACCATTAAAAAGACGTTAAAATGATAAATTTCAAAATATCACTCCAAAAATAGATTTAATCCTTTTGGGTTGATATCACGCATATATAATCAACTTCATGCAAATAAAAATGTTAACATAATCATCTAAAATGTATGTTATCACCGAATCAGTCAAGTTTCAAGTAGACACTTAAACTTAAACATTCCAAAGTATATTATTTAATTAAATTTTATATTTTTGGGGTATTGTGTTACATTTTTTATTTATATTTGGTTATGCACACATTTTTTTCATCCTTTTTGGTTAGAATAGATAAAATCAAGTTTCATAAAGTCCTAATTTTATGATTTGACTAATATATTAGACTTACTCCATTTGAATCATTTGACTCAAGTGGATAAATTCCCATACTTTGTAGTTTATTTTAGATACCTGCCTTTAGTTAGATTCAAGGAGAATTTGTTGGAGTCAAACCTTAAGAAACAGAGAATCCCAGCCCATACCTGTACTAGTGGGAAAAGCGCAGATCATGATCTGGACAAGCTCAGGAAGCTTGTACCATTAAAAATATAATTTTCAGACTGAATCAAGCATATTTAGAAACTGGGCAAAATGCAACCAAATACTTGGACCAGCAAAGATGTGTATCGTATGGAAAAATATAAATTTTCTACCCCTCTAATCTCCCGGTTCAAAATACAAGACATAACTTGGACCTGAGGGAATACCCAGCTCATGAATCACAACAAAGAAAGAGGCTCAGAGTATGAAAGGAAAATCTAAGGAAAAATCAAGCACATTTTGAAAACGGTTGAAATGGAGGACTCAAAATCTAAGTATATAAATCTAAGGCTTCAATATCTAGAAATCTAGGGCCTTCAATATTCAAGATCTGATGCATTTATCATGAGATCCCCTTTGTTTGATCTCCTCTCTTTTGTTTTTCCCCCAACCGTTTTTGGCCAACTTAATTCAACAATTTACTTGGTTCCATCCTTGTCCAAGGAGTATGAGTAATTTGAATTCATAGAGTTGATCATTTTTTTTAAAAGAAAAATCACCATTCGGCATGTTGGGCATGTCACAACAAAGTTAGTGAGACCTTACATCTTTTTCATCAGAGTTTTCTCACCTTTCTGACGAGTAATTGTTATGATGGATATCCTAAAAATTTCCATAAAGACTAAATCCATCTAAACACTCCATTCCAAATCTCATTTGTGCTTATTCAATGTCACTAAACATTGCTGCCGCACACCACTACCAGCCGCAGTTTACCCCACGATACCCTCAGTGATGAGCAAAGCTACCTACAGAATCTTCACCAGACCACTCTTTGCTAAAAGATTTTGGGAGAAAAATCTAAAGCTTAAAATTACAAATGACATAAATAGGATAAAATAGAAGTGTTCCAAAGCACATAGCCCTCGGAATGGGTCGATTGGAACTAGAGACATTGGATGACTTTCATGGTAGCCCTAAATGCTTGTGTCTTTATTTTCCAGATCTGGATAAAAACTTCCAGGTCTAAATTTTATGAGATCCACAAAGCATGCTTCCATTTATGCTGGTTTCGAAAAATTCTTGAGTTGGGTCTTAAGTCCTCCTTTTGTATATTGGGCCACACTTTGTGATCCAGGTGTTGTCTTGGTCTTTGTCATCTAGGCCAGATGATGACTTTAGGATTCTTCTTTTCTCCCATTTATTTTCCATTAGATCTCTTTAAAATTCACCAAAGTCCTTGCTTTCATAAAAACTCGATAAATTGTGAGAACATAACCATTTGGCTTCAATGGAATCAATGGGGTTACTATTAATACTTAAATCTTTACTAAAATTCCAAATTTTAACAAGAAACAATGCATAGAGGGCAGTCTTTGTATAATTTTCATCAAGAGATATGGAAAAATTCACATTATCATACACATCTATTTGATGTTATCACTTGCTCATAAAATGGCTAAAAAAAGTAAATAAACAAAACATGAGTGGGGCGTTGCCTAAAATATAGGAAAAGTTTGGATGTAGGTTTGACAAAGAAAATAAACAAAGAACTGAGTGAAATTAATTTTAGATGAAATCTATTGATTTAGATTTCCAACGAGACAAAAATAAATATGAGAAGAGAATGCACTAGACAGCTGAGGTGATAATAGCATGCCCTTGGAAATAGAATAAAGGGGATGTCTATTGGTACATTGTATGAAAATCGGCAGTCCAAAATTGGATTTCTGATGTAATGGCAATTGATGGGCATATGTTGCGCACGTGGATGTCATGGCGGTAGGAGGATGAGGTCACAAAGATGATATATTTGAACTGCTATAATGGTGGTGGTGTGGATGTAGGGCTATCATTCTAATCAGATGGTGCCACATGGCATGTCCATGAAGTAAGAATATTGTAAATTTCCAAAATACGCTTGACTAATAATGATTCTATTTTTTAAAAATCATACTAAATTAATAGTTACACAATAGATTATTTAAGGAACATCGTTTAATCTTAACCTAAAAAATTGATTATAAACCTAGCTATCATCGAAATAATAAAAAGTCAGCTCAATATTGGATCGGGCCTGAAGTGCGTGAGTGGATCATAGAATAAGAATTTCTGGATTTACTTAACTTTGCATGGCAGGAGGTAAGATAAACACCACTTTCTTTACTAATAGCACATAACTTTAGCTCATGCTAGTCTATATCTATGTTGAGGACATCATCTTTAAAATTAAAACTCCAAAGTTCTGGAAATAATTGTTGTAATTCATGCCTAAATATTTGGAGACGAGTCTTATGAGAGTGTTTTAAAAGTTTCACATGATTTAAATTCGTTGAAAAAAGGAACATATTTTTATATGCTAGAAGAAATACACAAACGAATTTTTCAAAATGTTTCACAATGGAGTGCTGGACCAATGGCTGCCCAATGAGCCCTAAGGTAGACCCAAACATAGATGATCAAAATGTTTACAATTTATACATTTAGGACATCAAATATATAGTGATAAATATGTATTTTCATGATTTATATTACAATTTATATCAAGAATATGCAAAAGTATCACTTATTCATTTAAAAATCAAATTAGCACTCAGTTTTATAATTGGTCCTTACTAATAGGGTTTAATGATTTATGCACTGACCCCACTTAATTTGCTTGAATCAAGTAGTTCATTTTTCTTGTGATTTCCTTGGAGCTTCATTTATAACAGGACTTAGGTAATTGGAATATAAATGGTGTAGAAGAGAGGGATCTAAAGTACAATGAAGCCACTGTGGAGCAGGCCTAGTCTAGATCCCAAAGGAGCTTAAGCCTGTCAAAGGAGAGGCCTATTTTTAAAGAGAAGTTCAAGTGGGTGGTTGTTGTTTCTTTCCTATAAAGGGGGATACGAAATTGATTGGCCATATTTCCAAATCCTGGCCACAAATTCTAGGTTTATCACATTGAGAATCTAAGGTCCTTATTTAAACCCCTTTTCTCCCATTTGTAGCTATCCCGAATTTCTGTTCCAAACTCTATTGTGGTTTGGGATGGCCATTTTTTACCAAAATTCGGTAAAATCAAACCAAACCGATACCGTAGGTTTGGAATATTGGGTTTACCAAAGGTTCAATACCGGGTTTGGTTTCACACGAAAACAGAACCAAAAACTGGCCCAAATATTGTATGGGAAAAAGTATTTTTATTATTGTATTGAAAAAATATGTTGATAATGGGAATTGTAGCTGGGTCCGTCACCACTTCAATGTTTTAAGACAAACTGCGCTACTTCGGTTTGCAGAGATATTTCTAATAAAACTATTAAGAATCCAAAAAGTATAAAATATCCAAATAATAAAAATTAATGAAATATGAAAATAATATAATTACACAAACAACATATAAGAAAAAATACACCACTACCTAAATCACATAAAGACACGAATAACATATATATGTAATGTAGAAATATGAAAATAAAATAAATACAAAAAAACATAAATACAAAATAATGTAAATATTAAAATAACATAAATATAAAAATACACAAATAATATAAAAACAAAAATACACAAAGGACAGGAATATGTTAATAGTCAAATACATAACTACACAAAAATGAAAACAATTTGACATGTAATTGTGTAAATACCTATATATTTAAATATATGAATATGTAAATATATTACAATCTAAATACATAAATTTAAATATAAATATATAAATGTGCACAAATACAGTTTTGCCTTTGATTCTTTAGAGAATCCATGGAAAAATGGAATCTTTACGTAGTCCAGTTGTTTGTTTAACTCTTTTAATTAGTATTTTTACCTGAATTTTGACTTTAATTTTTTTAACTTTCAATATGAATTTTTCAGAGGCATGTAAACGAACATATAGATTTTACCGAACCAAAACCGAACACTGACCAAACCGAGACTATACCAAAGTTTAGGAATAGGTGTAGGTATTGGCCAAAACTGATACTGAGACCGATACCGTCATTCTCTAGCTGTGGCAGCCTTGAGTGCAGCAGAATTTCTTAGATCCACTCTGTTTGAGTATCAGGTTGAGTGAACAAGGGAATCAGATAATCAAGTTTGGAGGAAACTAAAGAAAAGTGCATCCTTGGCCCCAAAGGGAGTAACACCAAAGGTTTGTGCATTCTCAGATGTTTTTTCCATCCACATTCAATTTTTCTGTCTTGAAATTAAGAATGTAACAGCCAAGATCCAGGGCTTGCTAATGCCCTCAACGGTGCTCAAATATTCATTCTACAACTCAAGTTATTGCATTTTACTGAACTGAAAAACCAGAGATCCATCACATGTTTTTCGGCTCTGATAACACCCTAATTTCGGTCTTTATTTCATGTTATTAGCATGATTTATGCATTTAAAAGGCTTAAAATTGGGTTGTTATCATATATTTACACGAAAATAATGCTTCCAAGTAATTTCTGATTTTTCCCTAATTTTCTGTTAATTATATGAATTTGTAAGGATTTATTGAAGCTCGAAATAATTATTTTTGGAAGAAAATGGCACATTAAAAAGTTTATTTCGACATTTATCAACATGGGAATTAATCAGGGAATTTTCTAGAATTTTCTAGAATTTTTTACGAATTTTTTGGAATTTTCTGGGATTTATTTCAAGAAGAAATGCATTTATTCTATTTAAAAAGGGCATATTTATAAGAGAAAAAAATGTATTTATGCAATTTCTAGACTTTTCGGGGCCTTTTTGCAACGTTTCGTTGCAAAAAGACCTTGAAAACAGCTCTCGGTCGCCACGGCAAGCGTAAAGATCCAATTTAAAATCATTCAGGGTTTATTTGCAATTGCATTATTAATTTTAGAAAAAATCGGAGGAGAGAGAGTGCCGAAAGGGCATATACAAGAATATTTTGGGCGGCGTTCGTTTACAATTGCTTGTTTTATTAAGGGCTTTCTTGAAAAAAAATGCAAAGAGCCTCCCGCCTTGTCGACGTGGCGCAACTTTAGCCGTTGGATAAAAATCCAACGGCGATCGCACATGTGTATGTGGCAGGAGGTAAGTTCACCGCCCGTGCGGCGCATACAATGCGCGTGCACGGGCGGTGACGTGGCGACACACAAGTAGGCAAAGGAACGAAAAAACGCACGTGTGCGTGCATATCAAAACGTACGCAAAATGCGCACTAATGAAAATTTAATTTTTTTTTACTCTCTCGTCAGGGGTACGTGGCGCGATGAGAGAGTGCCCGCCAAAGGAGTTGAAACGCCGCAGCCAATGGGAAGTCGACACGTCATTGCGTGTATTAATAAATAAATCAATTTTAAATCCAATGGACTCAATTGGTTTAAAATTGATTTATTAATAACTTTTGATCCTGATATCCGATTGAGATGATTTTTTTATGGATTTGCTCGTCTTGACCCCCTCTTTCTATCTGTATGGTTGGATCATTCAGATCTAGCCTAAATTGATAGATAAAAATTAATTACTAAACGGGGGTAAAATGGTGATTTTCACCATGTGACCTAGGTATAAAAGCTGAATTTCGAGAGGATGGGCTCATTCTTGATGGTGCTCTATCACAGCTGCAAGACAGGGAGGAGCTCTAGCTTGGATCAACCTATCTGGTACCATTTTGCTTGTTGTATTTGAACTTTTAGTGTATTTGGATGTTGTTTTAGTGACATTTCTTCTTCATTTTTCTTGATCTTGGTATGAACTTCTAAACCGCTAGGCTTGAGCGAAACGTACAAGCCCTTACTGAGATTGAGAGGAGAGATTGAGAGATTCACCTAGCTATTCTGAGTGCACATTAATAAAAAACTCTAAAAAATTAGTTTTAATTCTTAGGAGATTAAAGTTTCCCCATTTCATTTCTGAATCAGCAAACTAAAAAACCAACCAATCTGACATCAAAACCCTCTTTCAACCTCTCTAAATGACTTCTTGGATCCTTTAATTAGGATCAAAGAAGGAAATTTAGAGCCCTTAATTCTTCTAGTCTTCTCATCTCTTCTATCCCCCTCTCTAAATTCTCACCTAATTAGGGTGACTTGATCCTCGTTGAAGATCAAATTCACTCTAATTAGGATCTAAAACACCAAAAATAAAATCAATTGAAATTCCTACTTGCCTCCCTTGGACGACACTCATACTTATCACTATACATATTAAGTAGAGTTTTATAAATTTTATTGCATAAGCCAAAAATTCATCACGACAAGGGCTAAAAAACTCGCGTAATTTTCACCCCTATTTTCATCTTATCAAGCTCCAACACATCACATCTAGGGTGCTCCTATGGGAAACCCTGGCGCCCTCTGCCAAAACAAATACTGTAAGCTATTTTAAGTAGTTGTTCTTTGATTTCTTAATATTAAAATATTTAAATAGATTTCATCTTTGAAGTTATTCTCATTATTGTTTAGGTTTTCCTTCATTGCATTTGCTTAAAGAACAAGAAAACTATTGCTTCTCTTAGAGTTAGAGTTTTTTATCTTAAAAAAACTGTAAATTTATAATCACATGGAAAAATATTCTAATTAATTTCTGGCTCTGTATGGTTTGACCCTTACTCAAATATATACTTAGTAAGGAAACATTATAAACTTGTTATTTAATCCTAGAATTAACAACGACATATATTATTTTTCTGGGTTATCATGCATAAAGGTCTAATCTGATCCTAATTAAACATCCAACCAACTAGACACACTCTTTTGGGTCATTTAATGACATTAATTCCATAGTGGTTCATAGGAGCCATGTCTGAATGCACTAATGAGAATACATAGGTACATCAATGCTGCCACCGATGTCATAATCTTTTACCCTAAGAACAAAAAACTTATGTAAGTTAACTATTGTGAGTCAGACTTTGAAAGTTCCAAGGATAACCAGAAAGCACAAGAGGAATGTGCTCATTTCTTGGCTGATGTCTCATTTCATGGAAACCTAAGATTCAAAATTGTATTGGTTTATGTAGAAGACTGAGTTGTGCTCAAAGTCTGTTTTCAAAAGAATAATTAGGATACTATGGGGAAATACTAAATACAATATATATTTTTGTGTGCTAATACCAATACCAACAATGGCCAATAACCCTACTGTGCTTATTATGTATTCACATGGAGGATAGTGAAGTAAAATATTAATTTATTAGAGATCATACACCAAGAGGTGAGATTGACCTTCACATCACAGAAAATAATAAACAGGCTGTGGGGAGATAAAGTTATTACTTTTCTTAGGGAGCTAAGCATCAGGCATTCTAGAAATATGTGATCATTGAGCCTGTGATGCCTTCTCATAAAACAATTACTCATTTTTTTTCTCATTTATCCTTGTTATTCCTGATTCCCAGAATGCATCTCATAAAATTGTGACACAGGATAATTTACTCTTATTTGACAAAAAAAATTAATTTGTGTGAAGTCTTTAGACTAACAAAAGGATATGGAAGACTTTCACATAAGAAGATGGCAATACAAAGATTAGAAAGCTTTCCAACCAAATGGTAGTAAGGATATCAAGAACATGTGTCATCAAGTAGGAATTACTCCGATAATGAAACAGAAGATGATAATGACGATCGAATGGAAAGTAAGCCTCAAATGAATATAAGCCTTAACAGAGTTAAAATCCTACATTAATAATGTAGTAGCTAATAATCAGGAAAACAAAAAAGACACTTATACAAGAATATACTAAAATATTAAAGGTAACAAAATTGTTTATGAATGATATTGATAAGGTAGAAAAATAAAAATTCTAGAATATAATAAAATCAATAGTCATCCAAGATGTTATGAATAAGTATTGCAAAATGTTGGATTATTAAATACGATAGTAATTTTCAATTAATACTAGGTTCCTTAGCAGGGATATCATTACGCTGTTACCTAATTTTCCATCGCATTTAGAAAAATGAGAAAGATGAGCTAGACAAGAGACTATAAAAGTACATTAATAGCTTAAAGATCTTCTACAGGATGTCGCAATATAAGAATCCCATCTTTATGAAGAAAGGCTAGAGTATGCCCCTCAACACCATTCACAGCCATGAAGAAGATCAAAGTTACAACTTTGGCACCAGCCGTAGCTGCAAATCAGGAGAATATCAAAATGTTGGTGTCAACTTCTTCTGTGAAGGTTAATATGATACCACATATAAAGATGGAGCTCATTGGACCCACAGTTGTAACTGGAGTCTAGTAGTAGATCGTCTGTCCAGCGAATATGACTTTAGACCTTCCAACTTTGATGGGTCTATCTTATCATTCTGGGGGTAAAATATAGGAATGTTATTTATGGGAGCAACTCTAATGGTGTGGATTCTGAAAATAAGAAATTAAGTGAAAATAAGAAATTATTCCTATTTAGAAAGCATAAGGGAATGGATTGTGAGAAATAGATTTGACGAAATTTGAAAAATGAGAATAAGGGAGACTATGAGAAAATTTGAGGAGGTATAAATAGTTAAAAAAACAAATTAAGTGATTTGAAAGAAAATATAATGATGAATTTTAGAATATTTTTATTAAAAACGAAAGATAATAGAGGAGATTGTAAAGAGACTTTCTAAGAAAAGCTGTTGAAAATAAAAAGACAAAATTGTGAATAATTATATTTATGTTAACGTTAAAAAGTATATATATTTATGTTAACCTTCATATAATTGTTTGTGAAGTGACTTAGTGAAGATTAATAGTATAATATTTTGATGTGATTAATTTGGGAAAATATTGATATTGAATTTCCTATTTTAGAATTTGATTTGTAGCTTCACTGTAAATGTTTTAGATTTATCTATGAATCATTTATCTGTTGGAATAGTTTTCGAATCTATTTTGTTGAAGATTAGAGACATTATGACATTTTTACCTTAAATTTTATTTGAATTGAATTATCTTAAAATGAAAAATATTTTTAATAATTTAACACCTTTATTATAAGTATACCATAGAAAGCATTAGGGCCCAAATAGGTCAGGTTTTAGTGATCTAAATGAAGGCCTTGGTTTTAGAGCACGTAAGACACCGATTGAAAACTGGTGTTCCCCATGAATTTAGTGGTTAAAGATACAATGAATTTTTTACTATTTTATTGATATTAATGTCAAATACTCTATTTACAAGTTTTATGGTCCATGTAGACTCATTGAGGGTTTTAAAAGTTCAGGTTGGATATCCTAGGACAGGATCACATATTGGCATAACTAGTGTGAAATTAACAGAGTATAACCAAGATATTAGAATCAGTTAGAATAAATTTGATAATTTTTTTGGATAATTTTATTCATCCACCACCCCATGGATATAAATCATCGTAAATTTCCATATTTTCACAACATAACAGCTATAGAATATAACAAAGTTATTCAATATTCAATTGAAAGTGTTTAAATATGATATTTTTAATGATACAAAACACAAATAAGGATTGGGTTTTCTCATTTATAAAATAATGATTATCTTTCTATAATAATTTTATGTAATATCACATGTTTAATAATTGTAGGTTTTCTATCATATCAATACAATTATCATTTCAAAACTGAAGATGATAATATCAAGATAATATTTTATTGTATAATTAAAAAACATATTAATCCTAGATTATAATTAAAGAAGGTAATTATGGAATTGAATTCCACAAATGGTGCATGAAGGAAGGAGTGAACAAGGAGGCACAATACTTGTGGGATAATGGCTCTACCTTTCTCTCCTAAGAGTGCATATAGATATAAAATTCTGCATAGACCCATGACCTTTTCTATGGATTGGAACATTTTTATTTCAATAATGATTTTCCCTGTGTATATATAATTTTATTAAATTTAGATAACCATCCTCAGGTTTCGATGACTTACGTTTGGTCTTTCATGACTTTTGTCAAATTCAATTTTGATGAATTGTTTAATATATTAAAATTTGATTGTTCTGAAATTGATACTGGAAAAATCATCATGTATCCAAATCATGTTTCAATATTTTTTTCTGGTCCATATTAACAGTTTCGGTTTTTACAACTTCTTCTAACTCTGTTTTAGGACACAGATAAGGAGTCTCGCCTCTCTGTACACCCCTTCACATATCTTTGATGAATACGGGTAGCAGAATAAGGATATGAATTTTCTGAGAAGGCGATTGTATCCTAAACAAGAGAGGAGAAAAATATTAACAATTCATTCCAATAAACATAATGATTTAATCTATCTGGGTGGATTTAATTAATAATTCAATCTTATAAAGATTAGAGAGTTTTTTGCAAAAGGAAATGATGGTTTTCTTAAGGATAAGTAAGATATTCCCGTCCTACTATAGTAGCATGGTCAAACGTGATGAAACATAGTACCAGCACAGCAATTTCAGATTAAACAAGAGCTAATTCAATGAAAGAATATGCTTATGTTTAGAGAACTTTATATGTTTGAAATTCTGAGTTCATTTGTGTCTCTAGTAGGATTATTATAATTCCACTCTTCCCTTCATCATTAACTAAAATTATGATGATTGGGATTATAATCTAAAGAGTACCGTGATGAACCATTTTATTGTAAATCATTTATTTTGAAAAAGAAACGCTTAAAACTCCACTAAAAAACTCATCTAGTCAATAAGCTCACGTATTTACTCGACTTTCTTTCTAATCAATGATGAGGAACAGGCCCATTAATCTATTTTTTATTTTTTTTATTTTTTTTTTGAATCATTTTTTTACCCTAAGGAGACGTCATGGGAAGGTTATATAAAGCCCTCATGTGACACCCACAATAAGAAGTTTTTTTGAGAAGAAATTCAGTCACAAGACAGAGGTTCTCCTTCACGTCGTCTTCTGTACCCGCTACTTCTGTGACAAATTGCCTCGTCATAACACTATCTTTGCTAGCATGTAGTGTTCTCTCGTCCGAATACCGGTACCGGATGACGGTATTGGGACGGATGCTGTATCGGATACCAAAAAGGCAATTTCTGGTATCCGTTCATTTCGATATCCAGATATCGGATATCGGTATCAGATATCGGTTGCTACAGTGCCGATATCCGATACCGATATCCGATACCTATATCCGTCTCGATGTCGCCATCCGTCTCCATCTCAGGATATGACGATATCGAATATCGGGTGTGGATATCGGTTTTCGATATCCACATCGAATTTCATTCTTAAGTTAATTTCATGTATTTTTTATTCGAAACTTTGAATAAAAAATACAGGAAGAGATCTGAAGTCGCATGCACTAGCTTGTAGCTTGTGTGTCATCCCGTCTTTGTGTTTGGCATTGTTTTACCCGTCCTGCATCACTCTAATTAATGTCCTGAATCACATAACTTGCATGTAAATTTTTTTATTATACATTTATGGAAAACTGACGTTCGACTACTCATCCTAAATTAGATGATTCAAACACTACCTTAACTCTTGGAAGAAAAATTAAAGGTATTATGTGCCATTCAGAGGCACATAAAATATAACTCCTACACCTTGGGCTCATACCCTGAAAACACTGGTGGCGTCCTCAAAATACGGTTCCACCGTTCCACCATCGGATCCTACTTACCGTTAGAAACATCTCAATTTTAATCAATTCTGGGGATGACTCTTTGCAGCACACGTCCATATTTTCTACCATCTACCGCAGTCTAAACGTCCCCATTTACATTACATGAACGCATGCCATTTTTCATCCATTAATTATCCCAATGACTCAAAAAAATAGAACCGCATGTCTCGGAAACATCCTCCCAACCAACGCTGTATTTTTACAGGTTGCGTATTTAAGACCCCTCCACGCCGCGACGTCGACGTTTCGCAACTAAGCAAGCACCACCGCGCAAAAAATAAAATAAAATAACGCCGGAAACGTCGTCTATCCCAGAGCCATTCTCTATAAATACAGATTAAACAAGCAAACTCTCTCAAGCAGCATCTCATAAGATAGAGATGGAAAGGGGAAGCACAAAGATCGGCGCACTGATGTTGCTGTTCTTGGTATGTGAAGTGGTAATATTACCCTCTGCTACAGCTAACCGAGCTTCTGTTTTTATTTCTGACGAATCAAAGCAAGCGCCTTTGCAAAGGCTTAGCACTTTGTGTCCTGTTTTTGGGGGCTGTGGTGTTGATGACCGCGAGCTCTTGCACTGTGTCAAGTCCTTATTGAAGATAGAGGGCTGTGCTCCTGGGTTACTGGGTTCCTTGCTCGCTGGGAAGATCAACATAAGTAGCAGCTGTTGTGGAGCTGTATTAGGCCTCAGCAACCACTGCTTCTCAATCATCTTCTCTACACCTATCGTTGGGAAAGTCTTCCCAGGATTGATCAAGGCTTTCTGCTCAAGCCCTGCTCCTCAGCCTGCGTAGCAGAAGTGTTGATGTGTTTTTCTCTTGAGGAACTCTTTTTAATGTCTTTCTAATCAGCCCATTATCCTGTATTTCTCTGGGTTCCTCCTTTAAGAGCTCGCAATAAGAGGAATCTCTCTGAAATCCCCGACTATCTTTAATAGAATCTTATTTCTTTATCGACAGCAGCTGATTTTATTCTCTGTGCCACATTACCACGCCAAATAATATTTTATCGAAGAGAATACTGGATGAGAGGGGATCAGAAGACATAGGCCGGACGAGTACTGAGATAACTAACGATCAGTATTTGTTTTGTTAACAAATAACTATTAAACCCCTGGCAGTTCATGACGTTTAAATAGAGTACAGAAAAGAATGTATGCCCAACATGTTGCAGTATAAATAGAAAATACTTGTTCAAAGAGACGACGTCATTTCACGCAAGTGAGATGGTTAACTCTCTTTTACTCTGAAAACGAGATACATTCTTTTCTGTACTCTGAAAACGAGTACTGAGATAACTAACGATCAGTATTTGTTTTGTTAACAAATAACTATTAAACCCCTGGCAGTTCGTGACGTTTAAATAGAGTACAGAAAAGAATATATGCCCGACATGTTGCAATATACCTAGAAAATACTTGTTCAAAGAGACGACGTCATTTCACGTAAGTTAGATGGTTAACCCTCTTTTACTCTGAAAACGAGATACATTCTTTTCTGTACTCTGAAAACGAGTACTGAGATATCTAACGATCAGTATTTGTTTTGTTAACAAATAACTATTAAACCCTTGGGAGTTCGTGACGTTTAAATAGAGTACAGAAAAGAATATATGCCCGACATGTTGTAATATACATAGAAAATACTTGTTCAAAGAGACGACGTCATTTCACGTAAGTTAGATGGTTAACCCTCTTTTACTCTGAAAACGAGATACATTCTTTTCTGTACTCTGAAAACGAGTACTGAGATATCTAACGATCAGTATTTGTTTTGTTAACAAATAACTATTAAACCCTTGGGAGTTCGTGACGTTTAAATAGAGTACAGAAAAGAATATATGCCCGACATGTTGCAATATACATAGAAAATACTTGTTCAAAGAGACGACGTCATTTCACGTAAGTTAGATGGTTAACCCTCTTTTACTCTGAAAACGAGATATTTCTTTTTATCAAAACGAGAGTTTTCTTTCAGTCTCCAAGAACCTGTCACTATCTGATGAAGAAAATCTACACGATCTCATGCATATGCCACGGATAATAATTCCAGTAAATCCTGTGGTGCCCTCTTCGGCGCATTTATTTAGGATCTTATTAGGGTAAATGGGCTCTAGGGAAGGTGAACTTGGGCGTCAAGGTATTCCAACTCTTGATGAGGGTCATCTGCGCTGATCTCTTCCAACTCTTGTTGATGACTCAATAGAGTGAATTGTACTTTATTTGTTTATTTTGAACGATTTATTTTTAATTGGATCATCGATTCGATCTCAATAAGCAGGTCACTATGAGTAAGACTGAATCAGGAAGTGGAAGCACTGTCATTCTTGGAGTTCTCCTTGGGTAAATTGTAGTTTGACAATGTTGAGTCAGACTTTCCAAAGATAGATTAGTATGAAATTGAGAGATGGGTTTGATTGACAGGTACCCATCATATTTTGTGTTATTTATCCATATATTTGTCCTATCAAAATATTTGTCCGATAAATAATTTTGATATTTTGTGTTATAAAGAATACAAAAATTAGTTTTCTTTGCATCTGAATCTTGTCAGAGAATAAAGAATCATCAATTTCAACCCAGATATTTATTGCTCTAATGATGTGAACTGACTAAGCAAAAATTCAAGTGAAAGCCTCTTACTGTCAACGCATGGTCAACTGGTGGATCATATCCCAGATCACACCACATAATAACATACAGTGAAATGAAAAAATTTGGATAAATGACAAATAAATTATTCACTTATAAACTGTATAACCTTGATTAATAATTCCAAGAGAATGATGAGCTGTAAAAATAAGGGGAAATCATTTTCATTGAACAAATTATTGTAGGTTCTCATCAGCTTATTGAATAAAATTTCCATTGTGGAAAAAATTGTTTTCTTGCCTTGGTTCTAAATTTTGAATTTAATTTTATGTATTGTCATATTTCTTCCAGGAAGCAATTTGGATAGGGAAATTCTACAAAACCTAAACCAAAACTTCAAATTGAAATTGGACTTTATTCAGTCAAAAAATGGCTAGGTAGAGTAAAAGCTCCAAATTTTTATGTTTGCTGTCAAAGTAAAATCACATGTTAAAAATTTAATTTCCTGATCTAAGCCAATAAAGTAGGTGAAAATTTTATAAACTCAATCTCCATAGGTATGCCTACCGTTATGATCATGGTCATCTATAAATCAAATAAAAAATTATTTATGATGTTTCCAATATGCTGTAATAATTAGTTATAATTATTATCATTAAGGTTTTTTCTGTATTTTTTTGGGCCATAAATAACTTTTAAGGACAAATAGAACCTTAGGCAACCTTCCACACGATAAAATTTAGGCGGAACTCGGCAAAAACATGTGGTTGACAAAAACCATAGTAACTTTTTGTTTCAGGATGAATTTTTGAGTGCCATTTGATTCATTTGAAAGCTTGAACCCTATGATATTTTCTGAAAGTTTATCTAGAGAAAATGGTGAAAAAATAATAATAATAACATACAGGAGATCACACAAACCTTGTTGTCACTTCTCTCAAGGGCCAAGTGGCGCTCTTTCTCCTAAGAATGTTGAATGCCCTTGAACGCTTTCCCCCAAACTCTTGTAGAAAAAGAATGGATCAAATAAATCTAAAGCAATAAGCCTCAGACAAAAGGTCGTGATCATAAATCCAAGATGAAACACAAAGAGAGGGAAGCAGAGATTAAATACAATTGCCTTAACTTTCACAGTAATTATACTTAATTATAAGAGTTTGGAGGCAAAGACTACTTGATTTCCAGCCTGGATCCACACTCCCTCCGCCCTAGAGTTAAAAAAATCCTTTCAAATTCAAATTGTGGGTTAGTTCCACAATTCTTGCCTTTAGTTGACATGGTTCTTAAGGAGGTTTAAATGGGCTTCTAGCATGGGCTTCTTGTGTAGTGGGCCTTTTCGTATTATCTAGGATAGCATGAGTTTGTTCTTTCCTCCCATTTGTATCACAAATTCACCATTGTATTTACCTAAGTCCTGCTTTTCAAATAAAACTCCAACAAGATGTGAGAAATCCACTTGAATCTATGGAGTGAAGTGGGGTTAGGCTCAGAAATCAATAAAATATAGAAAAATAGAGCTTAATCAAATAAATCGTAAATTTCTCATAATATCCTTAAATCGTGACTAATGCTAGAGAAAATCTTAAAATATGTGGAAATAAAGATGTATAAAAACATAATTTTATTGATCTAATTTGATGTTATCAGAGGTCATAACAACAATATATGATAAACTATAATAAAATAGCTTCTTGACCCCCCCCCCCACCTTTAAAAACATAGGCCTATCTCTCAAGTCTTGGGATCACACATGGCCCCTTTCCTTGCTTGCTCCTACTTGCCATGGCTCCTCTTTATTGTCACACCCCTTCTACGATCTCTGTAAAAAATAGTTATTTATTCTTTCCTGTACCTTAAGATATTATAGTAGACCATCATTCAGCTGTAAATAATAAAATGTTAAATCATTCTTGAAGTTAGTTGACAAAATCAATTTTATGGTGGTAACTCGTTTTAATCGTAACCTTGAATCTTATATTGTTGCATTCAAAATGGTTTTCAAGGGTTGATAACATGCATTCTTAGTACATTAATCTGACCATATTGACATGTTTATTTCCATTAATTTAACTATATACCCATGTTATCAATCTTAAAATGATTAACTTTAGTTTTAGAATAATATTCTGAATTTTCAGCATTTTTATGTATTTTTGGGGATTCTTCTGATAATAGATTCTAAAAGAATATAATTTAGTGAGTCAGCATATGATTGTTCTGGAATTTTTTGACATGAAATTTTGAAAGATATGATTTTTCTTAGTCAAAATATATACTCACAAGTCTTTTTGGACCTTTCTTTTATTAAATATGGATTTAAGAACTTATTTTGAATATCTTATTTCGTGTCACAATGTGTCACTGTTTAATTTGTCGAATGACAATGAATCATAGCTAGCGATAATGAAGGGTAACAGCTAATCATTTACTCAATTAATGATGAGCGTCAGCCAATCATAGCGGCCATGTCAGCTGGGAGGATATTAAATAACAACTAAAAAATCACCCCTTCATGTACACTTGACGAGTCTGAAAAATAAGAGCGTGGAAGATGATGTGATGAGGAATCCCAATGATTTGACAATTCAAACAAAAACTGAAAAAGGGGAAGCGTCAGCACCGATGAGGAGGAGAAAGAAAAAAATCAAGGGCTAAGATTGCTCCAAATTCAAACTGCAATATCTAACTATCTACAGGTCCTGACTGAGCTGAAATTTTCAGCATTACTTTTTCTTCCACTCCTCTTTCCCTCCTTACCCTCTGATCTATAAATAGAGGCTTGGATCATTGTGAAATTCATCTTGAACTTGCTTCCTACTCATGTGGGCTGATTGAAACATAGTGAGTTTTGGGATCCATCAAGTGTGTTCTTGCTGCAGTGATATGTGGAAAGACTAATTAGAGAAAAGGGGGAGCTTACTAGCACTTGTAAATTGCCTTGATCATTGAGGAACGGAAGGGTCTAAGGTAGGCGTCTTTGTCTTAAGTTGCTCATTTCTGACATCGTCAATAGATTAATCAGATTTTACAGTCATATTTTCACTATCACACCACTTGATTACGTCCCCATAACCTTGTATCTCTATCATCATACTGTTCACCCACTTGATCATTATCATATCCGACATGCTCACTACCTCTTCACATAACACTTCGTGTAATTCTACTTTCATTTCCTCTTTTCTTTGCTAAATTTATGTTTAATTATAACTATTACAACTTTACTCAATATCAGTTTCTCCCCTATTATATTCTCATCTTTATCTCTTCTCGTATCAATATCACTATAGTAAGAAAATGGAATCATTAATCATCGTTCTCTGTGAAGACGATTCATGCTCATCACTAGCTAAATATTCCTAAGTACTGGTAAATATATTTTTATTGAATAATCTCAATTAATGTTGACGAGGTAAAACCCTAAATTGAGATTATCAATGGTAGAATAGAGATATCTAAACTAAATATGCATTCAAAAGATGATCAGAGTGCATTTTCTCCCAATGATGCTTAAAAATCTACAGTGACATCCTTCACCCACAAATTTGCTATTTATAACTAGAAGAGTACATATTTTGCAAGGAATTCTGTTTGCATAGGTTTCCAGGTCAATCCTCAGGGATTTTAGGGTATGATAATGTCAACTCAACTGAGAAGATAGATAAACTAAAAGAGAGAAGAGACAAAAGAGAGAAAAGAGGTGTAAGTTGAGGATAGGGATAGAGAGACGAGTTCGCAAAAGAGAACAAAGGAACAACATGCTTCAATTAATCAATATCCTTCCAAAGTTTATCTTCCATAACATTACACCTTTGAAGAGCGACTGGAGTCCACAATTCAATAGCAAGGGGTGGAGATTTTAATCACCAACATGACGAGGAAGAATAGCAGCCACTAGATTCCACAACCTTAGGGAGGACAAGAGATTGGAGAAGAGAAATTTCAGAAGAAGAACATTAATGAGAATAAAGATTATAAAAGAGAGGAGAGATATTACAGAAAAAGAAGAGTAATAAGAAGAGTACATAATAGATGGGAAAGACAGATTTCAGAGAAGAGAAACAATAGTAAGAGAAATTAAAATAATAGAGTTTCAGATGCAAAGGAGAAGAATGACAGAAAATAGAATGGAACAGAAAGGGATAATTAATAAAAATAAGGAAGAGAGAAGATATGGGCAGATCAGAAGCGAGATCGTATAGAAGAGAGTAACAATAGAGAGAGCTCAGAAGAAAGAGAGAAATCTGCAGGGAGAAATCGCAGAGGAGAAAGTGGAGGGGCAAGAGAGAAAAAAAGATTGGGAGAGTGAGAAAAAAAGATAGGGAGAGAGAGGAAGAGCTGGATGAAATCGCAGAGAGGAGGAAAAGAAAGAGCTGGATCAAATTGCAGAGAGAAACAGGGAAAGAAAGAGATGGACAAAATTTCAGAGAGAGAGAGATGGAGCAAGGAGTGCAGAAAAATCAGAAAACAAAGAGAGAGGGAAAAGAGAAAGGGAGACGAACAAAAAGTAATCCAAGTGAGGAAGAGAGTATAGCAGAGAAGAGAGAAAGAATGACCAATCGGAAAAGAAAAAGAGAAGAGAAACATAGGGAGTTTGAGATCAAAGGAAGGAGAGCAGAACCCTAGAAAAACAGCAGACAGAGGAAGAGAGTGTTAGCCAGAGAGAGAGAAAAGAAAAGAGCAGTCAAAGGATAGTTTGATAAAGAGATTGATATTGGGTAACTTATAATTAGAGATGTATTAAGAGAAAAATAAAAGTAATAATAGATAGAGAGAACTATTGAGATATATTTAGAATTAGAGAGAGATGGAGATCGGAACAAAGAGAGATTCAGAATTAGGGGAAGATCTCTTTTCCTCCCTCTTTTAAGGCTTCCCTTCTTCCTTTCCAAGAAAGTTGAGCTTCATTCAATGGACTTCCTTTGACTGCTTCTTTTCTATACTTGAAGTAAGTTCTCCTTGTTGTTTTAAGGCTTCCTCTAAAACAAATTAATCAAGAACTATGCAGAGAAGTTCATCGTTTCATGCAAGTATACCGTAAAAATTTCTAAGTGTAAAATGATGAGCTTAGAGCAATATTTATGAAATTATTTTAGTAGAAAATAGTGATTTTGGTGTGTATATATAGATATAGATATAGATATAGATATAGATATAGATATAGATATAGATATAGATATAGATATAGATATAGATATAGATATAGATATAGATGTAGATATAGACATAGATATAGATATAGATATAGACATAGATATAGATATAGATATAGATATAGATATAGATATAGATATAGATATAGATATAGATATAGATATAGATATAGATATAGATGTAGATATAGACATAGATATAGATATAGATGTAGATATAGACATAGATATAGATATAGATATAGACATAGATATAGATATAGATATAGATATAGATATAGATATAGATATAGATATAGATATAGACATAGATATAGATATAGATATAGATATAGACATAGATATAGATATAGATATAGATATAGATATAGATATAGATATAGATATAGATATAGATATAGATATAGATATAGATATAGATATAGATATAGATATAGATATAGATATAGATATAGATATAGATATAGATATAGATATAGATATAGATATAGATATAGATATAGATATAGACATAGACATAGACATATATATAGACATAGATATATATATAAGATATAGATATAGACATAGACATAGATATAGATATAGATATAGATATTTCTTATGCTATTATCAACATGTAAGGCCACAAAGGTTTAAGACAAGGGGCAAGCAGTAAAACATTAATAATTAAATAATTTTGAGAATCATTAGATCTATGGAGGCTACAGAAATATTGTTAAATTAAAATTTAGTCTAGACTGATATGAATAGGAAATATATGTTGTAAAGAAGTATAATATATTTGAACAAGAATATAAATCCTCGGAAGATAAATATTATATTTTAAGCTTTTTTTATAATACAGCCAATGAGATCATAGAGAAGGGAGATAACAGGAGATATGACATAATGATGTAGAAGGAAGAGGGATAAAATGAGAGCCTTAATACATATTGAGTGAGTGAAAAATGACAATAAAAAGAAATGACGGAGGGGGAAGACAATAGATGATGGAATAAGATAGAGAAATCCAAGTCATGAAAGAGCTATAAAAAGAGTTGAAAGAGAATACAAATTTATGAAGAGAAAATAGGAAGATATAAAAGGAACAATAAGAAGAATTTAAAGAAAGATGAAGAAATAAGAATGAATAAGAGAGAAAAATGGAGAAAATGACGATGAAGGGAGGAGGAAGAATGAACAGAAAAATAAAAGTATATATTGGGAAGGGATAAGAAGAGAAAAATAAGGGGAAAGAGAAAATAAAAAAGAGAGAAGAGAAGGAAGAAAGCACATGGGAGAGAAAGCGGGCGAAAAAAATAACATTTATCAAACTTTTATATAAATATACATAGCATATAAGTTTTGCATTGGTTGATGGGCACGGACCCAGTCAGTGGTATATCATTGGTTGGACGCTGTTCTCTTAATTGTGGAGCATGCTTCGATGATAAGAATGCCAACTTCCCCAAGAGGATAGAAAGCTCTCCATATTTCCCTTGTGATAAGACACTCTAAAGTACACTGGAGAGCCACCCTCTAAATATTCCTATACCACATGTTCTTCTTCTTAGTGGAGTTTGCATGCCGTATTGTAAGATTGATAACTTGCAAATTAACATGATTAATTAATGAGTTTTACATTATATATATGTATTTAATGATTATAATTGCATGTTATCATATTAAAATAAAAATAAATCAGTTACACTTTCATTTTATTATTTCTTCTGATTTTTTATCATTTATCACATGGAATTTAACCTCATTTTAGTGAAGAAATAATTTTTGCAGGGCTTTAAATACTTGGCTTAAGGTTGTTAAGTGTTTTCATGATTTTTCTGGAATTTTTCCATATTTTATATAATTTTTTGACCATTATATAGCCAAGAAATGATTTTTATATATTTAAATAATACATATTTAATTTATTTGGAATTTTATAATATATTTTTTATATATATTAAAGGGCATCCACGTCATTCGCCCGAAATTTGGGTGAATGAGTGGATAATTATTATTAATAATAAGAGAGAGAGAGAGAGATTTTTATTTATATATATACGCCCACCGACATGCACATGCGCAATGTGCATGCGGCGACCGACATTTTTGAAAATCAACGCTTTTTTTCCGCGTACACGCAGAAATCGACGCCGAAAACAATAAAAAAATGAAAACGGTATGTTCATCGCTTTTTTTAATTATAGGACTAGTCAAAAGCTGCGGCTATACGATTTAAATATATTTAAAAAGAGAGAGAGAGAGAGTCTGTTTTTTTATTATTATTTTAAGGTAAGCTCACCGCCCTTCTTTTACAAAAAAAAAAAGAAAAACTCAATTCAAACATTGTGGCTACGGTGCACGTGGGTAAAAAAATTGCGGCTGGCCTTGTTTGTTTTTTTATTTTTTATATATATATACAGGGTGACGTGGCTTCTCTATAGCCATTGAAAAAGGCTAATCAATCTTCAATCATTACGGGCGGCAGATGCAGACAACGAAGCCTCAGAATGCAATCCGAGGAAGCGGAAAACGAGAAAGAATATGGCAACCAATGAGAAAACGCCATTTCCAAGCTTCTTGGAGGAGAGATAAAACGATACAATTGCCTAGATTTATCATCACTAAAACCTTGATATCTTGAGATCTAGACGTCGGATTGGGCTGAAATTTTGAGGGTCGGTTTGTCTTTTCTCCCTCTACAATCCAGATGGTTGGATCTTTAAATGGAGGTCTGGAAAATGGCGAAAAACACTTTTGGAGGCTCTCCCCAAGAAATTGGCCAGGAAGGACACAAGAGGGATTCTTGAAGTCGACAAATCTTGCTTCTGAACTCAAATTTGTAAGTCTTTGATTTGTATTTCAATCATCTTCTCGAAGGATTCTAAAACGCCAAGGCATGGGCAAAATGTACATGCCCTAGAAGTTTGTTTTGAATAAAATTAGCACTTTATTTTGATTCCGATTCAAGATCTGATTTTTGATCCTTAATTCTTAATCAATTTAGAACATTTCTGCATCATTAGATTTTTTATTTAGGGTCGAATTTCATCTTTTTCCCAAATTCTTCACTTTATCTCTCTATGTTAATTTTTTTAGTTTCTCTCTCTAGATTTTGGATTTTATTGTGTAGGAATTTAACTTAATATATAAAAAACTTAAAAATAATATTTGAATAAAAAATTCATCTATCTTGAAGTCCAAATTAAAAATCCCCTTCTTGATCATTTGATTCCCAATTTTTAATTCATAAAAATTGTTTTAAAATTTTTTAATAATTGGGAAATTAATAATCTGAATTAATCTGAGATTAAAATTAAAATATTCATATCTTGAATTTTCTGACCGAAATATTAAAAATCAAAATTAAGTTTTACTTAATTTTGATTAATTAAAGAATATTATTAAGGATAATTAAGATTTATTAATTGCAAAATTAAATCATCTTTGAATTAATTCATTGAAATTGGATAAAATTCTCATTTTTTGCCTCCCTGTGGTTCGACCCCTTACTTGCTCTGTATTTTATATTTAGTGAATAAGGGAAATTATAAATTTTATTGTATAAATCAACGACATCTTTACGTGCATTTTTAGGCTTATCAAAGATCACACTTAAGAAAACTGGTTTACAAATCTGACATTTAAATTCAAAGAGAATAATGTGGTAGGCATGGATAATCATAAAAAGTTTAATTTCGTCATAAAAGATTTTAGGATTTTTATTTCAAATAGTTTTTGTATCCATTGACCACCTAAAACAAAAACTCTAAAATATATGGCCAAGAACTGAATCAGAAATTATCTATGTACTTAGAACTGATAAAGCTTGATCAAATGGTTGTTTTTTAGTGTGAATGGATAATATCAACCCAAAATCATCCTAGCGCTCATTTTTTTATAGGAAAAAAAATTTATCAAGGCCTATCATATAAACTGATAGGCCTATCATATAAACTGATATATTTTCTGCTACACGGCTTTTGTTTGACCTTGAACAGTTTGATTAATTCAGAAAAAATGCTTTATTTTTTATGTCATTCTAAATAAACAAAACAATAATAAAATATAGCTTTTTATTTATTTTGATACTTTCAATTTGATATTGGTAATTTGAAAATGAATTGGGAACATCTTATCCATTTAATAGTCCATTCTACTAGGCTCCTCCATTTGGTGTCAAGAATAATGGAGATGTGAATATAAAGGAAAACATGCCTTTAGTGCTTCAAAATTATCAGATATCAAATTACGATATATTTTGATAGTTCTTGGGATCCGATTTGAATTTCATTACCTAGGGCATTATTTTTTGAAAAAAGAAGTTAAAAAATGCGATTGAAGTAAAAAATGGATTAAGCAATGAGGAAGTTTATTGAATCTTAAAGGTTGAGTTTGTGTTCAGTTGATCATTATCTCCTACCGTAAGCATGAAGTATCATTTTAATGAAAATTGTGATGTGATTATTTCAATACTTCGTGATTGCTTTATATGGAAAATTTTATGTGGGAAACGGCGAGTAAATTGGGGTGTAAACAAAGGCCCAAAAATAGCACTTTTAATAATACGACTAATGATAATGTTGTAACTACATACACTGAGGATCCAATAGAGATAAAAACTGAAATGAAGAGACCCAAAATGGTATTTTGACCTATATAAGAAGATACTTATTTTAAAAAAATAACATTTTTATACAGAATTGTAAACTTAATATTATAAGAAAAAATTCATTTAAAAGGATTCAAATGGATATATGGGATTTCTTTTCTTACAAAAAGTTCAAATGGCAAGAAAAAATATTTAGAGAGATCTAATAGAATGAAAAAATTAGAATATTAGTGGGAGAGAGGTTGGGACTTTCATTATTTTTCCAGTTTTTAAATATGTAAAAAAATGAACAAGAGCTTTAAGTCACTTGCAGTACAAGCACAAAGATAAATACAGTATATCATTTAATCATGGAAGTGATACAATGATATTCAATTAAAGGTTACACTTAAATGATTATTGATAATTTCTATTAATCATAGGGATAATGTCATAGTATCTGACATGATTGATAGGTGCAATACGAGGGTGAGAATCTGGGAACCAACCATGAAAGCTTTCTTCACATTAGTTATCCTTCATTTGAGATATGGTTACTCAGTAACTAAGCAGCTATGAATTATTTGAAATTTTTTAAGTACCTAATGTACTTAAAAAATAGAGCCCGATAATTTGGAGTTTTGGATTATAGTCAAAATTACTTAAATTGAAGTTAAAAAACCATCCATAATTCATTAAATGAGCATTCTATACATTAAAATGAATATATTTGGAGATTTTTATGAATTTAGTGAATAATATATTTAAAAATATTTAATTTGGTGAAATTTTCATTTAAAGATATGTTGTAAATTGAAAGATATTTAAGTTTTAATTTTTGGATTTTTCTAGATTTTATTGAATTTTTAGTAAGTATTTTATAGGTTAAAAAGGCAAAAATAGGGCCCATATCTAGCGGGTTGAAGTGGCATACCTATGGGGAAGGTGCGCCCATGTGGCATAACCAAGAGAAGCTGATGGAAGCACATGTGGCACCCACGTGTGCATGTGTGTGCGCGTGTGTACACGAGCGTGCACACATGAGCGCTTGTGTGTACTCGAGCGTGGGCGTGTGGAGAAGAGATAGAGGGGGGTGTGAGTGCAATTAAAATCAACAAATAGCACTCCATATTTACTCTCAGAATTAGTTCGAATGAAACCAGTGTGGGACTAAACGAGCGTGATGTGACTTCATGCGAACCGTAGAGTAACATTCAATCGTGGTGAGCTTACCTTCTTTTTTTGTATTTTCTGCAGGTTGAAGGGGGCATGTGGAATCATCTGGGGAGAGTGGATCATCGTTCGCTTGATATAACGATCACCATTCGACGGCTATGATCTACTCCACACTTATAAAGGAATATCGAATGATCAGAATTTTATCTAATCATCAAGTTGATGATCTAATCAATCAAAGATTGATCTGATCATCACGCGATCAATCCGACAGTCAGCGATGAATCCGCACTTGATGAGGACCAATGTAACGGCTGAGGAGCTTCCCAATGGGCCTAGAGGGTCATATGCAAATGGTCTTATGTCAGAAGATATACTTAAAGCTGGGGGATTTTTTGTGAAAAATACCAAGTTAGAATAAATAGGGGAAGGCCATAAATGAAATTCACCTCGCATTGACTAGCTCTGTTTACCCTTCTGTTGTCGTTGTTATGCCATCCTGATCACATTCTGAGTGGAGTGGAGCTGGGGGAAAGCCTTAAACAATGTCATGGCCCCTTGGATACGTCTAAAAGCTGCACACATGGGTTGCTCAATTTGAGGAACCAAGAAATCACAGATGCAATCTGTGCAGAGGTAATTCATTTCCATGTTTTAATGATGCCATTAAGGTTCTGTTTAAGGCTTCCACTCTGAATTGTTTTGATTTCTTCTTCCAAATTAGGCCTCCAAAATCCAACAAAATTCCTTCTAGATTGTTAGATATTGCATTTTGAAGTTATAGAGTTCTAGATGGCTGATTTTTTCTTTCTCATCCTTAACCCACCTCATGGATCTCCAATATGGTGCGAAATCTTCATATTTTCCAAAAAATCCACATTGAAATCTGAATTTTAAAATAAGCATCAATCAGCTGCTGATGTTTGTTCAAGACAGAAAATCAACAGATTTAATCAAGAAATGACACATCCCCTCAAATTTGCCAAAAAGCAACAATGATTGGAATAAAAATATCAGTTTAGCCGCATATCCAATCACATTCTTCCACGTAACCCAAAAAAAGTGAAGAAAAAATTATTTTAACACATTTTATATGTTTTCCCTTTATCAAATTATATTATGCCACGTGTACTAATGTATTTAAAACTTATTTGGTGCATTTAATACAAAACAAGTAATTTCTTATTCTCCACTTTACATGTCCATGCATTAGATTATATTTGTGGAGATTTAGATACAATCTTTTTTGAATCAGATGTGTGTTTTTTCTTTTTCAATAAGTATTAATTTTGGTGTATTGAGAGGCAACTAATCATTGGCCACAAACAATCATTGGCTGTCACCAATCGTTTTTCTAAGCCAATGAAATAAATTCGGAAGGGAATAGATGGTGTCATGTATTAAATAAAAATAAAATACATTTTGAACCCCTCAACGTATTGAAATAAACCCTAAAATATATATATTGTGACCTATAATTTTTTCTATTTCAATTTGATGTCAAAAAATTCGGTACAATTACCAAAATTTTTGGAAATCAGAATATCCTTATAAAAATAGAGCAGACTATTTTAAGATTAAATAACATGTCTTTATGAGCATCTTACACATGTAAAATTATGAGATTATTGTTAAAATATGCATGTTCAAATTTTGGACCATAATTTGAAATACACAATACTCAGATTCTTCTACATCCCGACAGCTAGAGAAGTTAGCTGCCTAGAGTCTGTGCCAAGTTGATAGTACGGAAAGTGGGGGTTCCTGTTGTTCGGTGGAGCGCCATGAGGTAGGGAGGACATGTGCTATAGATGTCACCATTAGGGGAGGGGATAGGATTTATTTTATATACTTAATCAAATTGTAAAATATTATTCCACATGGAGGAGGTGAAAGGGAGGCCCATGATCATAACCCAATAATTTATCGGGTCGCAAAGACCCACAATTTAAAGCCTAACACTAGGAAACCATGGGATAATAAGCTCATTTTATGGAATTCATATATCTATAACATAGAAAATACTTAAAATCGTCCAATACAAGATATCATCATCCAAACGTAAAGCAGTAGGCGGGTGCAAATATCTCGTCAAATATCGGTACTATAACAACCTATATCTCACATCACCATCTGATATTCGGGATGGTAGATATGGTCGTACCAGTTTTTCCCTGTCCGATATCGAGACGGGCGAACACTAGCAGAAAGAACGTTCAACGGGCAAGGCAAGGGCCAGTTAAACTGCTCAAACAGAACCCATCCAATACCATCCCTAGTTTGCATAAACATGTATTCCTTTAATTCTTTCCCTTTCCATTCTACAAGAATCCACAATCTAATATCCTTTTTCCATTCAAACTGGATTCCCTATAAATTCCTCCCCTGTGTGGTCATAAAATTCAGCACCCCAATCTGCTAAAGACAGTGGGCCAAGCGATGGCGATAGAATGGGACCCAAATTTCATCCTTTTGGGCCGTCTCTTCGCGAGTCTCCCCTTCACAATCGCTGAGCAACTTCCCGCGCCAATCCCCTTCTTCTCCTTCTTCTTCTCCGTCTTGCAGACCTGCGCGGGCAGAATTCTCAGAGCGTCAAACTCGGCGTGCCATCGCCAAGAAGACCATGGCCTAGAAACCGCTCATTCTCCATAGCCTTTTCGTCTCTTCTTCTATTTCGCTTTCCCCTATCTGGGTTCGAAGCCGGGCGTAGAGGGCGATAAAGAAGAGGTAGGATAAGGATAAGAAGTGGGTTTGATCGAAGAAGAAGATCAAGTTCACGGTCATGGCGTTATCGGTGCCTTCTTCTTCGTCTTCTTCTTCGTCTTTCCATCGGTTAACCTTGCCTGGAGCACGCTTTGGGTTTGCAGAGAAATGCCGGCGGCTTCCTTCTGCCAAGCACGCCGTTGTAAGTCCCTTCTCTATGATTAAGCTTTGTGAATTTCATCTAGTCGCAGTTTCATCTAAATTTGTCTGTGTTTCGATGAAGTGAAGTGATTTTTTGTAATGAATCATGGGCTTGCGTCGGTTTTGATGTTGTATTTGATGTGCAGAGATGTCAATTGATTGAGCCGTTGGAGTTTTCTAATGGAGCTCGGCCATGCATCCCACTTATTAATGATCGGACGCTGCCAACTCTTTTGACTCCCAGGCAGGTGCAAGGTGTGGAAAGTGGTAGTGATAAGAGGCTGCGGATTTTCTCTGGGACTGCTAATCCTGTGCTTGCTCAGGTAATTCTTGACATTTTTATTTATTTTCATTTGCTGTTTTTTAATTTGATTATTTTCTTACTGAGTGTGTACTCTCGCCATCTTTTTCTTTCCTAGATTCATCAGGAAAATCCCTGTAAATTCTCTTTCCTTGTGCAGTTTATTTATTGCTATTTCAGGATATCTGATGCTTGTGTTGTATAGTAGATGCCTACTAAAACTGTTTTTTGATCCGAGGGATTATAGCTTGTAGGTGCAAAGGTTCTTTGGGATAAATTTAGGTGGAATATTTATCTGTCTGGTGGATAAATTTTTTTTCATTTCTATCATTTTTTTGCAGGAAATTGCGTGCTACCTGGGTCTGAAACTCGGAAAAATCAACATAAAGAGGTTTGCGGACGGGGAGATTTATGTCCAGTTGAAAGAAAGTGTGAGGGGGTGTGACGTTTTCCTCGTTCAACCGACATGCCCCCCAGCAAATGAAAATCTGATGGAGCTTCTGGTCATGATAGATGCATGCCGCCGAGCCTCTGCTAAAAACATAACTGCGGTTATTCCCTATTTTGGTTATGCCAGAGCTGACCGGAAGGTAAATAAATGCCTTTCTACTGTTAAATGCCTATTTTGAAATCTTGTTTCTCTCTCTTTTAACCCATCTTTTTAACGAGAAATTGCTATCAAATGTTACATGAATTCATTTATTATGCATGATCTCACCTGCAACTTCGGCTTTATAGACTCAAGGGCGAGAATCTATTGCTGCCAAACTTGTGGCAAACTTGATTACTGAAGCTGGCGCAAACCGGGTTCTAGCTTGTGACCTCCATTCCGGGCAGTCGATGGGTTATTTTGATATCCCTGTTGACCATGTCTATGGACAGGTTTGATACGATCCCCAGCCTCTTCTAAGGTTATTTCTATTGTTTTAGCCCTCTAGGGACATGTATATTTCCCAATAGACAGCATGTCCCTTTCTTTAGGAAGGTAGCCAAGAAGATTGAAGTTGAGTAGAAGTTTAAAGCCCGGGTTGGTTAACCCTGCTCCTCGGCGCTCATCTCGGTCTTCACCTCAATTCCTTCTTATCCCCTCTTCAATTGATCGTTCTTCTTTGCCTTATCTTCGGTCGGTATCTCTTGGTTGATCCCTGCCTCTCCTCCATCCGCTCCCTTGACGGAAACCCAAATAAGGTCCTTCGGACAAACTGGAAGGAGAAAGAAATCTGGTGGATCAAAACTTTTCATTGCTTGCAGAAATTATCTTTAAAATAACTTTTTTTCTGTTAATTCTTCTTACTCGTCTTCACTTATTTAGTAACACAAAGATGAATCTATACTGCCTATTTCTAATCATGAGAACTAAGCGGGAGCTTAATTCTTTTCACAGCCGGTGATACTAGACTACCTGGCCAGCAAAACTATCTGTTCGAACGAGATAGTGGTGGTCTCTCCAGACGTTGGCGGTGTTGCGAGGGCAAGAGCCTTTGCCAAGAAGCTATCAGATGCTCCTCTTGCCATTGTGGACAAACGGCGGCATGGTCATAATAGTGCCGAGGTACTCCCTTTATTTGGTTTTATGAATTTAGGTTGGTTTTATGGGGCCCTAGTAAACGTAAACCTGGTATGATTGGGAAAGATTCATCTGAACATTTCAAAATAAATTAAGAAGGAGATGAAGATTCAGGTCACAAAGTCATGAAGTCAATGTTACAAAGTCCATATGATTTGCATTAGCTTGGTATCTGTTTGCTGCGGAGGTAATCTGTGGGTTCTGATTTGGTAATCTTTTGTAGGTCATGAATCTTATAGGGGATGTGAAGGGTAAGGTGGCTGTTATGTTGGATGACATGATTGATACAGCAGGTGAATAAATCTTGATTTTTTAACCATCTAGTTTTTTAACTAGAATTTTTTAAAAATGAATCATTATCCTGTCAAGGGCTCTTTTAGCCGTGAGATTAATTTTTTTTCCTGGTGATTTTAGGAACTATTGCCAAGGGTGCAGCCCTGTTGCATCAGGAAGGAGCGAGGGAAGTGTACGCGTGCAGTACTCACGCTGTGTTCAGGTTATTTTCTTCGAGAATATCCTGCCTTTTTCTGAACGTTCAGATCACCTACCATTCGATATTCGTGGCAATGGCGTATATTAGCTTGGGTCTTTATTTCGGAAGCTTAACATCAGTTTTTTATATTTGCATCGATCATCACACTAAAAATAATATGATCTTATATCAAAAACTCATCAATATCAGATCGTGGATCATCATAGTCAGGATCAGGGCTGGAAGAAACAACTTGGTGCCCGACTTTCGCGGGAGCCCCCATCGTCGCGGTCGGCGTAGGGATCAGGAGAAGCCGTCGGCTTTCGGTGGCGATTGGTGATCATCGTCTAATTTCTATCGCCTCTCCGTCGGCTCCCGACCCAGCTTCCACATCCAGGGTGATGAAGATTTCCGCCATGGAAGGGAGCTCGAGCGAGAACCGGAAACCCTAGCGCCCGAGGAAGAAGAAAGAAAGGACTGGGGGCGACGCTGCCGGTCGGTTCAGGGCGGCCGTTTTTTCCTGAAGCGGGGTTCCACCCCTCTCGCCGACGTGAAGGATCTGCTGAGGGTTTCCTTTGGCGCGATTGTGCAAAATACATGGCACGGATATACGTTGGAAACCTGGACGCCAGTTTTACTAAAAGGGAGCTTGAAGACAAGTTTCGGGCCTACGGCGCTTTGAGAAGTGTATGGGTGGCCCGTAAACCTCCAGGTTATGCCTTTGTTGAATTTGCTGACAGAAGGGATGCTCTTGATGCTATCCGTGAGCTTGATGGCAAAAATGGATGGAGGGTTGAGATGTCTCATGGGGGAGGTAGCCATACTCGGGAGCGACATGTGGGGTCGGCTATGAAGTGTTATAAGTGTGGCGAGCCGGGGCATCTTGCCAGAGTGTGCCGACTTAGCATCGGCTCCAGAGGGATGGGAAGTGGAAGACGCCCGAGTCCTAGCCCCAGGCGACGAAGAAGCCAAAGCTATGGAGGTAGGGCCTGGCGGGCCCCCCCTCGCCACGGACCGAATGACCGGGCGGGCAAACGGCGAAGTCCAGGCCGTGCGGGGTCGGAGGCCGACGCTGGCAAACGGAGTACTTTTGCAGACATACTCCGAGAAGCTCCGCGTGGGGCTGGCTCTGGTGCAAACCTTTTGACAGCCCGAGTTGCCCAGCGAGAAGAGCATTCCACACAACAGAAGCGACGGCTTGAACGAATCAACGAGAACTGTTGCTTCCGTTGCCTGGGACGCGGACATGTCGCAAAAGACTGCAGAGATCCAGTAATCTGCCGCCGATGCCGACGCATAGGTCACCGCCGATCCGAGTGCCCAATGAACCTAAAGCTGGGAGGCCGTGCTGACTCGAGAAGTTTCGCGGAGTTCAGAGTCACCTCTCTCATCGGGGAGGTTCAAGGAGGCGCTCCGACATTGGAGGCAGTTCAAGCAGGTTTGGCGGAACACTATGCCCCGCTTTTTCAGGCCGAACTCCAAATGGTGGACGAGAAACAATTCCTACTTAGAAGATTGCCTCGGGCAGCAAGAGAAAACATCTGTGGATGGCACCAGCAGATGCCGGCGCAAGGAACAGTCAAATGGCGGGGAGTCAAAAAAACAGACGGGGGATGCAAGATAAAGAACGGTACGATCTTGGTGGAGGCTCATGGCATTCCGTTCGGATATCGCTCAGTGGAACACACAGCCCATATGGTGCGAAAATTTGCTCGCCTTCGCCGGATTATATCCACCGGGCTGGAGAGCGGAGACCCTCAAATCACAGTGCTTGAAGTGGAACCCCACAACGTCGGCATGCTCCCTCGATCAGTCTTATGCGAGGCGGCCCCAGGGGCCCCGGTTGTCCAGCTCTTGGTGGTCCCACCGCCTCCTCCTCTTCCTCGATCGGCCAACTTTGTGATGGTCAGGAACCCCCCACAGGCATCGAAGGGGACGGACGGTCCACCAGGGGAACCTCAGGGCCTCAGGCAGGCCGAACAGAGTGGAGGCAAAAGTCTGCGGCGCTTTCCACGATCGGCTCCGAGAGCGTTTCTTCGCTCATTCAGAATTTGGGGCGCAATCCTCCGACAACGCGCGATGCAGCTCCTGAGCAAGCAGCCAAGAATGACTCATCGGAGGGGGGAGAAGCATGGACTCAAGCAACAAGGGAAGGTGTCATGGCAGACGAAGGGGCCACCTCCCCAGCTGCCCCTATCGCGGCTGAGCCCAGCTCCCAGGGGACAGCACCAGAACGTGTTGAACATCCCAAGACGAGGATGATTGCGGAGGCAGCAGGAGCTATGATGGCTTCGACAGTAGAGGGTGCCACGGTAGCCTCCCCATGAATTGCCTCTCATGGAACGTGCGAGGCCTCCGTGATTGTGGCGAGGAGTAGTGGGAAGATATATCAATGAATGGGGGCAAAGGTGGTGTGCATCCAAGAGACTATGTTAGAGCAGGATCTATCCCAAGTGTGGGCGCCCTCGGCCGGGGTGATGGAGCACACGTAACCGGTGATGCAATTGGCGATCAGGGGTATTGCAGTGGCTTGGAGGGCGGAGGACTTTGATAAGCTGGAGGAGTGGAAAGGGCGGCATGTGGTTGCGGCCCGTTTGTCCAACCGTGAGGACGGGCGGACATGGGTGGTGGCCTCGGCCTACGGACCACCGGCCTCGCGGAGAGGGGAACTGTGGGAAGATATTTACGCCTTTACCCACAAATTCCAGGAGCTCCCGATTCTCATTGGTGGTGATTTCAATGTGACTGTGGCGGCCGAGGACAGGCCGAATGGCTTGGGGGGGATGGACCCAGGTTCGGCGGAGTTCAGGAACCTACTGGCCAACTGTGGATTTCAAGAAATGGGGCCCTCGGACCGACGATTCACCTGGCGAAGCGCAGCAGGCCCTCTGGCGCGCTCTCGGCTCGATCGATTCCTATGCTCCATCGCGCTGCTGGAGATGTTTCCGCTCACAGAGGTCACGTCCCGACCCCGCCCTATTTCTGATCTTACTCCTATTTCCTGGCAGGCACAAACAGGAACTGCAAAGCCCCCCTATTTCAAGCTAGATCGTTCCTGGTTACGAGAGGAGGGCTTCAAGAGGCGAGTTGCCGAGTGGTGGGGTACCGTTCCTGCTTTCGGATCAGCGTCGGCACGGCTGGCTACTAAGCTGACAGGGCTCCGCCGACACCTCATCGACTTCCGCCGGAAGATTCGCGAGGATCGGAACCAAACCAAGGACGCTGCTCTTGCGGAGATACAACGATGGGACACAGAGGAGGATAGCCGGCCTTTATCAGCGGAGGAGTTGGCGACGCGTCAAGCCCATCGGGACGTAGTGGCTGAGGAGGATTTAAAGACTGAAATGGACTGGCGACAGCGATCACGGCAGCTTTGGCTGGCAGCAGGGGATGCAAATACCAGCTTCTTCCATCAAGCAGCAAGTGGGAGACGAAGAATGAACAAGATCAACCATTTACGGGTGGAGGGGACAGTGGTCAGCGGCCAGACGGAGGTGGGACGTGCCCTAGCTAACCACTTTCGGGCTTTCTACCGTCGGGGACCGCATAACAAATGGAAGTGGTCTGGAGCCGACGCACCCAGGATCTCGGAAGAGCAACGAACTAAGCTAGTCGAGCCTTTCTCAACTGAAGAGGCTCAGCTGGCCATTCGTGGGTTGAATGCTAAAGGGGCTCCGGGACCGGACGGCATGCCAATTTTCTTCTACAAGGAGTGCTGGGATATGGTGGGTCCGGAGGTCATGGCGACTTTGGAGGAATTCCGGAATGGTACCTGCGAGATGGATCGGCTGAACAAAGCTTATATCGTGCTTATCCCAAAATGTCCGGGAGCTGAACAAGTGGGAGAGTTCAGGCCCATCGCTCTCTCCAATTCGATATACCTGATCATCGCCAAGGTACTTGCCAACAGACTCCGCGAGGTAATCGGCTACTTAGTGAGCCCTCTTCAATCTGCTTTTGTCCCGGGTAGACACATGGTGGAGAGTGTGGTTGTGGCAGAGGAAATTCTTGCGGCCTGGAGGCGAACAGGCACCTCCGGATTTATGTGGAAGGTGGACTTCGCCAAGGCATATGATACGCTTGACTGGCGATATCTCTGGAATGTATTGCGCAAGCGTGGTTTCCTGGAGGTTTGGGTGCGATGGATGAAGCTCTGCGTAGCGACCAGCACTTTTGCAGTCCTAGTCAATGGCCGGCCTCAAGGGGGCTGAATCCACCCCCAAAGGGGTATCCGGCAAGGATGTCCACTGGCCCCGCTTTTATTTATATTGGCGGCAGATACCTTGACGCGGTGCTCGGAACGGTTGTGTGCAAGGGGGCTGCTCAGAGGATTTCACACCCCTGGCTGGCCTAGCGGGATCCCACTCCTTCAGTATGCTGACGACATTACTTTTTTCATTGAGGGATCGGTGGAGGAGGCTGAGAACCTCTCGATCTTGCTGGACATCTTCTCCGATTTCTCTGGACTCAAACTGAATAGGGCCAAGTCTACACTCGTCGGTATCGGACTATCTCCAGAAGATTTGTGTCAGTGCTCCCAACTTCTATATACGCCGATTGGCTCCCTGTCCATTCGGTATTTGGGCCTGCCTCTCACTGATGGCCGAGTTGGAGCACGGGAATGGCAACCGGTGGTGGAGAGGGTTGAAAAGCGGCTGGGAGGCTGGCGAGGTCGTCTCTTGTCTCGAGGAGGGCGACTGGTCTTGGTGAAGGCTGTGCTAGCCGCGATTCCTCTACACTTCATGTCAGTCTTCAGGATGCCGGTGAGCGTTCGTAGAAGGCTTGAAAGCTGCATGCGGCGATTTTTTTGGAGCGGGCCCAGTCAAGGGGAATCGAGGGGCGTGGCCCTCGTCAGCTGGGACACTGTATGTCTCCCCACGTCACAGGGAGGCCTCGGTGTCAGGCACATTCAGCACACCAACATGGCTCTGCTGATCAAATGGGTACGTCGACTGATGCAGCCTCCATCAGATCAGGTCACGGCGGTCCTGCACGACAGCTACGGAAGGGGAATGGACTGGGAGCAATGGGCTACACCCCTCCGAGGGGACTCCGCTTTCATCAGGGGGCTGAGGGGGGTCTTCGCCAAGGCTCAGCCTCTCTTTCGGCCGAAGCTAGGGGATGGAACCAGCCTTCGATTCTGGTTGGACGATTGGACCGGTCTTGGGCCCCTGCGAGACCTATTCCCCAGATTATATGGTCTCTCGCCCGCCCCCAGTGCCCCGGTTCAGGGGATGTGGGACAATGCGTGGTGCCCAACATTACCTGCCCATCTTTCCGAGCAACGAATGGAAGACTTCCTCCAGTTACAGCGATTGATTGCCTCTTTGCAGCCGCAAGAAAGGGCGCGGGACACCTGGGAGTGGCGAGGAGCCAGTTTTTCGGCCAAAACTGCATACCGCATTCTGCGGGGACAGGGGAGTCCAGCAGACCGCTCCCTCATACCCCGAAATCGAATACTGTGGAGGCGGCGAATCCCACTGAAGGTGAAAATCTTTGGCTGACTTCTCTTGCGGCGTAGACTGGTGACGCGACAGTTCCGTCAACGCTGGTACCCGGGGAATACTGCCGAATGTGTCCTATGCTCCGGGGCGGTGGAAGACTGTGGCCACCTGTTCTTCCGATGCCCGACGGCCCAGGCTGTGTGGCAGGCGGCCGGGGTGGGTAGCGTTGACCCCGCTACTGAAGAGGACTTTTGGAACTCCATCAGTGGCGGGCTGTTCCGCCGGGAGCCGGAGTGGCAACGGATCTTCGCCCACCTTTGGGCGATATGGCTACACCGAAATGAAGTCATCTTCAAGGGGAGGCCTCCCTCCGTCGATGCTATTCTGCACGACGCTAGGGGATTGGCAAATTTTTGGAAGAGAGGTGGCTGTGGCCCCCTGATTTCGTTCCCCTTGTAATGCATGACTTGATTTTCTATGTCATTATATCAATGGCAACGGGGGGTCCCTATTCTGGGGGACTCTCTCTATTTTCCTCAAAAAAAAATCATAGTAATCATGGGTTGAGGCAAGACCGGGCAGATTCAGCTCGCTTTAACAGTTCATTACTGCACGGAATTCCTATATTTTGATTCCCCTTTCTTAGGCTTCTTATCCCTTTAATAGCTCAATTGAGCTTGGTTTTATCTTCATTCTCTATTCTCTATTTTTCATTTTTTTCCAATTTAATATTCTATTCTATCTAGGAGTTCATCTTGCAAATCTTATTTTTTTCAGCCCCCCGGCAATCGAAAGGCTATCCAGCGGTCTCTTCCAGGAGGTGATCATCACCAACACAATTCCAGTGGCAGAGGAGAACTACTTCCCTCAGTTGACTGTCCTGTCCGTGGCCAATCTTCTTGGAGAAACCATCTGGCGTGTTCATGATGACTGCTCTGTGAGCAGCATCTTCCAGTGAGAGAAGGGAAGCAATCGCTTCAAAATCCATTCAAAAAATTTTCCATTAATCCCCTCTAATTCTCTGCAATGTTTCTCTTGAGTGGGATTTTTAAATTTTTTTTTTACTACAAGTTTTTTTATTATTTCCATTCATGGGTTCCTCCATGCTCCTATATAATTCGTTTTCTGGTGTATGAATTTATAATTTTGGATAATCTTAAAAATAACTTAATTTTTACGGTTTTGAAGAATAAGGAAAAATAAAAATAAACTTTACATTGTTTGTTTTCTGCTGAGTAAATTTGTAACTTTAGATGATCTTAAAAATAGCTAAATTTTTACGCATTGGAAAATAAGGGAAAATAATGAAATTTTTTCCCATTATTTGTTTTCTTCTGTATAATTTTAAATTATAGAAAATCTTAAAATTAGATTTAAATTCTACGGATTGGAACAATAAGGAAAATTAAGGTAATTTCTTACGTTATTCGTTTTCTGCTGTGTAAATTTAAAACTATAAATCGTCGTAAAATTTGTTTTGATTTTCACGGATTAGAACAATAAGGAAAAGTAAATTTGTATATTTTTTACATTATTTGTTTTCCGCTGTAGAAAATTATATTTAAAACTATGAATTGGGATAATAATGGAAAATAAGAATAAAAATAATTTGAGAAAGGGCCAAGTCGGGGATGAATAGCGCAACGCATAGATGTGAACATTCAGTCGTGGGGAATATACCGTGGCGGTTCCGCTAGGGTTTCGTCGTTGAAGCACGGTGCTCAGCGCTCCATACCAGGTTTTCCCTCGTCGCCGAAATTTCCTTCGATTAACAGGTATTCTCTTGTCTCTCTCACTTTTAATCCTCTTTCCGATCTTGATTTGCTTTTGTTCGATATGAAGATTCTTCGATTTCTTCTAGTTCTTGCTGCGTTTCGTTTTGTGTTGGATTTGCGCGGCGCTGATTTTTGGGCTAGGAGGAGAAGATCCGCGCTTTTTTTGAACTGTTTTCAGGAAATACGGCTCGCAAATGGCCCTTGGATGATCTGTTCTCCGAGTCGTTGTTAATTTGTTGTTCTTTCGCGAGCGAGGCATGTGAATATGCGCTGAATTTTGAACTTTTGGAGTTCTAGGTTTTGTGGACGTGGCGGCGCCATGGGCATCTTTCTGCAACGAACATCCTCCGCTGATTCTGGTAAAACTCTTAACTCGGTGATCCTTCTTGAGAGCCGAGTGTCCGAATTACTCTCCTTTGTTGCAAAAATCATAAATTTCGGTTGGCAGTTCTCGAAACCGATAAAAATGAGTTTCCTCGTCTTGTTCCCATCGTTGCGCCAAACAAAACTTACAAATGTCTTCAAGTTTTCTGATCTCCTTCACCATTATCGCTGCTAGTAATCTTTTGCCACTATTTTATCATCATCTTTCTCTTGCAACTTCTGCGCCGCAAATCTGAAAAATTGGTCATTCTCTGCCAAATGTTCAAATTATTTGCAGCGACATTAACTATTGCTTTAGGCATTCTGAAAATTCACCATTTTTGGCCAAATGAACGAAGGTTTCAGAGAATTTGCAGCGACATTAACTATTGCTTTCGGCATTCGAAAACTTCTTCATTCTTTGCCAAGATGACCCAAACATTCAAATTGTTTGCAGCAACATTAACTCTCGCCATCGTCATTCTTAAAATTCATCATTTTGTCCCAAGATGAACGAAATATTCAAATTAGTTGCAGCAACATTAACTTTAGCCGTCTTCATTCTGAAAATTCATCATTCTTTGCCAGATGAATGAAATATTCAAAATATTTGCAGCGACATTATCTAGTGCTTTCATCATTCTTATCCAAACGAGCGAAATATTCCAATTATTTGCAGTAGCATTGTCTATTGCTTTCTTCATTCTGAAAATTCGTTATTCTTTGCCATATGACTGAAATATTCAAAATACTTGCAGCAACATTATCTGTTGCCGTCGTCATTCTGAAAATTCATCATTCTTTGGCAGAGGAAAGAAGCATTCAAATTATTTGCAGCTACATTATCTATTGCTTTCATCATGCTTTGCCAAAATGAACGAAATATTCAAAAGTCTTTGCAGCGACTTTACCTATCGCTTGCATCGTGCTGAAAATTCACCCTTCTTTGCCAAAATGAACCAAGGTTTCAATTTCATGACAGCAACAATTCTCTTAGATTAACTGCCGCCATCCGCCATGGAGATCACCGAGCCATTACGCCAAGTCCACGCGGAGGCGGCGATCGACGACGGGTCCCCGCGGGCGGACCCGAGCCCGAGCCCGAGCCCGGGCTCGCCGGACCCGGCCGTGGGCATGGCCTTCGACTCGGAGCGAGCGGCCTTCGACTTCTACAACCAGCACGCTCGCCGGGTGGGCTTCAGCGTGCGGTGGGACTGCAAAACAGTTAGCCGCAAGACTGGGCTGACCATCGCCCGGCTCTTCGTCTGCAGCAAGCAGGGCTTCCGCGGCGACGGCAAGATCCGCGACCTCTTCTCCAAGTACCACAGAGAAGACACGCGCTGCGGCTGCCCGGCCTTCATGAAGATCAAGCTCGCCCCCGACCGCCGCTTCCACGTGTCCGACTGCCAGACCGCCCACAACCACGACCTCGCCACGGCCAGCCACGTCCACATGCTCCGCTCTCAGCGGCCCCCCGCCGCCGCCAAGCGCCGCCGCAAGA
>NC_135844.1:13155000-13175000 GCF_029677425.1 Wolffia australiana
CTCTTGATTGGGATCTTTTGTGTGCTTCTTTAAGGAACAGAAAATTCCCCACCGAGTGGGTGTCATGGATTCAGAGATGTGTTACCTCCCACTCTTTTTTTTTTAATGAATAGACAATCAGATGGAGGTTAGATCCTCCCACAAGGGGGGTTAGGTTGGGCTTTCCCATGACACATTATTTTTTTATCGTAACAATAGATGACTGATAGCAACAAACGGTGCGATCATTTTAAAATAATATTAGTTAATCAAAAACAATCCGACAAAACTCAAATGTGTAAACATGAGTATGATGATGAGTAGTGGTTGAATCCACAAAGAGAAAGTGTTGACTATTTTAAAGCAGTTGACTAGGTTAAACAATGTCGAATCAGATGAAAAGTGGCATAAGAATTAATATGATTTTCATCTCATTAAATTTTATAATTATGGTAATAAAATTAAATCAATACAGATCAAAATTAGATTCAAAATTTGATGAAAAATCAATGATCAAGTCAACTCATGTGAGTGTGTCAGATCATTTATACTTAAGTTAACTAATGCGAGTGCGCTATCAGAATTGGATTAATGCGTTATCAATGGAAATCGGATAACCACAAGATTAAAAACATAGTAAAATTTCAATAAAATTGTTATTGTTATCTATTAATGGAAAGAAGGCACGAAAAAGCATATACTATGATGAAAGTTGCGAGATTTAGGAAACAAGTGAGAAAAACATATCCCAAAGTTATCACAAACAATTTATGAACTTAAGGGAATAATATGAGGATTCAATTGAAATCTCTACTTTCTTATAGTCTAATTGCAATTTAAGCTCATTATAAATCAAAACCAATAAAGAGTAAATATTTAAAACCCATAACCCCAAAAATCAAGGCCTTTAGTCAAGTTCAAAGTTTGTTAATCAACTCATTCTTCATTTTTGGAGTATTCGAGCTTGCTGGCAATGAGTCTTTCTCTTTTTTTGATTGAATAATAAGCTTTTTGCACCAAGGTGAGCATCACCAAGTCAATAATATAAATAATTTTACTTTTGACCAAAGGAACACGAGTACACACTCACTCAACTGTAGATTTCTGAGGTATCATTCTTGTAAAGAGAGAAAAAGCTTAACTCAGCTCATATGAATGTGAGAGATCTATGCATTGTTTTAATAAACTTAGACAGTCAAGATGATGCCACGTGGCACATGGTAGAGGCCATGCCCTGGAAGCCGTGGGCTCCATAGTGGGGACCAAGTCTTCATCGTTAGATTTTCATCCAATGGGTCACACTCTTCTAGGTGTACCTACATAGAACTTGAAACTAGTAATCCCATTGGCAATATTTCCATTCTTAGTAGAGAATAAAAGGATGTTACTGAATATTGGTGTGAAATAAATTTTCTTGGGCTTTTATGGGCCTTGTGCCATGTAGTCGTGCAAAGTGTCTAGAAGTCTCAATGAGCAAATTCTCTAGGGAAGGTTTTGAGTGGGGGGAATCACATGGAGACAGCTCTGGTCTCCTTGGGGTAACTGTAAGAAGCAATGGATCATGAGAGGCTTTTTTTGTTACAGCCGTAAGCCATGAATTTGGTGTTGCTTCCAAAGTAGGTTGACAAGATTATGGGGTCCGATTAGGACCTGGTTATGGAAGGTCTTGATAGATAGTTAAAAATTGAGCTAGTTAGAGAGACATCCACCTTCAAGCAGGGCATGAGACAGATTTTCCCTCGAATCTAGGAGTTATTAGGAGCTAATATAGAGGACAGCTCGTTATTCCACAATTGGATTGTATACTATCAAATTGAGGTATGTTGTGGAAGGAATTTCCATGCATATTTTCACTTTCACAGAATATCAGTCGAGAGTTGAAGACTGTCAGGATGACACATGGAATCTGATTTTGGAGGATGATCTTTTAAATAGAGGGCATGATTTTTGTTGAGTGTGAGACCGTATTTATTAGATAAGTAATCTCTGACCAGGCAACAAGGGTTGGTGCCAAGAGGCCATCATTTTTATTTTGGGATGCTTATAAGAAGACTCTTATGGCCTAACAGAGGAAAAGCCAATCATTAACACATGCAGACTTCTATGAAGACATAAGGTTCCCTTCAAGGGGTGTACTTTTTTATGGTTGCCCTTATGATGGCTCATTGTGACATTAGTTCTCCTGAAGTAAAACAATTTTTCTTCAAGTGTTTATTTGCTCAAACGATGGGGGACTCACAAAAGCTCATTGTGGTGGATGTGGCTCCTGATGAAGCCTTTTGGAGCTCTATACAAGTTGTGTGCAGGTTTCTCATGGAGTGGGGAAGGTCCTTACGGTGTAATGGATTCACCACAATGAGGTTGTGTTTAAGGATTAGCTGTCTCGACAGACATTCTCCTACATCATGCGCAGAAGTTTTACTTTGTACTTTTTCAAAGGGAATCAAGGGTGGGAAGAGGAACAATCTGGTCTTTTGTGTGTTTCACATCCAAATATATTTAAGTTTCATGTTGGTCGTTGATCCTAGGAGATATTCTTTCTTTTCTTAAAAAAATGATAATGAGAGAAGTTGATTATTATAGCTCATCATGGACACAAGAATAGGCAGATGATTTTCTCCAATAGAGGATATGCAAAATTTTCCATGGAAAATGCCAAAGAAAATGCCAAGACTTCATAGAGAATCCAAAAATTACAAAGTTAGTAATCTGTACTAAGAACCATAGGATGGAGGCTATGAGAGGATGCAAAAAAGAGATGGATCAAGGAGAGAAAAGGTAAAAAAGTGAATTATGATAGATGGATAGAGAGGTGACAATTTGGATTGGGCTTGTCTTATTTCTTTCTCTTTCTCGCATCTAAGTGCATTCAATCTATAGTCCCTCTTATCAGTCCTAATACCATTTTGTCATTAAAAAGGTTCATATTCATCTTCACAATATTTATGCCAACCTTTATAATCATTTATGTTTTAATCAGGCTCTTTTAAACTTTAGGCCCACCTATGAGCATGGATTCTTACCAAGCTTTTAGGAGTTCAAATTTCCAAGCATATTGTGTGTGGAGCTGTATAATCTAAAAAGAGAATTTGATTGACCCTAGACTCCCTCATAGGGAATTTTCATAATTTAACCTTCAAATGGTATTTTAATATTTTATTTTAATGTATTTTTCTCTTTGTCTCTTTGAAGCCCCTAGATAAGCCTGAATTTTGGTGTGGTTTGATGTGTCCTTGGGATATTGTCTCCAACTCAAGATCAGTTCACTTTAGTAATACAATCATGGCCCGTGAGTAATTGAGAACCATAAGTTTCACCCTAAGTAAATGAATCTTGAACATATATCTGGAAAGTGATTTTCAGAATGATAAGGAGGTGTCATCATATCCACTTGAACCCTGCTTGCGGGCATGGGTTTGGTGAGCGCATATACGGCTTGATATTTTCTAGTCATGAGGGAAATATAAAGCTTCTTGGATTCCACATCTTCTATGATGAAATGGAAATCAATTTTTACATTTTTCCTCCAGACAAAGAAAAATTCTCCATAACATTTCGCCTATGTTCACACCTTGTAATGTGGGTGAAGTTCTCGTATTTTTTATGGCCTTGTGGACACTTTAAATGCAGAATCTAACCACCATCTTTTGTTAATTGGGTCATGGAGAGACAATCTTGTTTCGTAGGTGTATGAGATAAACTCTGGTGGATATATGATCTATAGCGGATCAAACCAAGCCTGCATTGTTGAAGGCATTTCTTGGAAGCTACCCCCATTGACGCACCATACAATGTGTTTCACTTGACAGTTGTCCTATTTATTTAAAATTCTACGCCACATTGTGTAATTTTTCATAATGAAACACACCTAAAAGTTTCCTATAGATAGTTAGATCAAGACTTGTGAGGACTTTCCTTGTTAGTGATGGATTTTGGAGAATGTTGGTTCCGATTAGAGCATCTCGTTCATAATACCTAAGTCTTGTATATAAAATTTTGTTTTATAATAATCTATTTTGAATTTTATACCCATGGGTTAGAGCTCATTATAACTACTTTATCACCATAGATGAGGGTTAGAGTAATTTCAGAAGCACAATATGAAAATAAAACGATGTATCAGTTTTAGAACCTATGAGTCTTACTTCTTTGGGGTAAGATGCTTACATTTTTAAACTATTCATGGCATCCATGCTCTAAATAATACTCTAAAACTATTCATGGCATATGATTCGGAAATTGGGAAACTTTATGTAAACATTATAAATTAAAAATTTATGAATAAAACCATTTGAAACATCTATTAAATGGTTAAATGTTTTTAAAATTTTCTAGATGAATCATAATACTGATCAAAGTGATTTTCACAACTGGACCAAAAATATCAAGTAATTTCAAAACTTCCTTTTTTAATGCATTTTCAAATATTTTTATATGTCCTCCAGCATTCTATCCACATGATAATTAATGAAAACTATCATTTTGCTGTCTATTATCTTCATATTAGGCCATCTAGGAACCAAAAGCAATGTTTTGCTAAGAATGAGTGAATGTTACTCAGGGGTCCGGTCAAGCATCCATTATATCCATAAAGGATTGTGAATGAATCAGGTTCAAAATTGGAAATGAGTGTTTCAGATAGCTGAATTTGGTATTTCGTGGTTTGATAGGGCTATTTAGGGCTTTATAGTTTCAGGTTTGTTACTTAAGTGAAGGGCATGTTGCAGTGCAGGTAATCCAACAAATAATTTGGTCCAAATATCTTGAAGAGGTAGATATTTTTAAATATGGGATGGTAATAGAACTGTGGGAGATGGCGGTACATCTATTTTTGAGTTGTGAGAATGATCATATCGATATTTGGATTTTTTTGAAGTGTTGGGATCTTGTTTTCCTATGATGTTGAAGCTGTAAGTTTTCAGATAGTATCAAAAAATGTAGTTAAGATGTGGGATGTAGTCTTGGTGCAGGGTTGTGGGGGGGGAAATGGTGAGTTACAGCCAATGGCCCTTCTCCGCATGAAGGCATCACCTTAGGCATCCTTATCTTAATATTTGGAAAACTGTAATCTTTCATTTAGGTCTTCCTCTTGATGTGTGTGAATCACGATGTGGGTAAGGCTAAATGTCTCCACTTTTCACAAGGTAACACTATTTTTGAAGCCCCTTGAACTGATGCATTCAGGTCTTTGGTTCTAGCTCCTATATTTCACATCTATGTTTCTCTTACTATGTCTTTTTTATAGATGCCCACATCAGTTACACTTGGCTCTACCTGGTCACAAAGAAAAGTGATTTACTTACCAGCTTTAAACAGTTTATGCAGTTGGTTGGGCATAAACTCAGCTAAAAACTCCAAACAATCCAATCAGACTAGGTCAGCAAGAACCAAGCCCTTCACCAACATCTTCTTCTGAAGGCATTCACCATCTGGTTTCCTTTCCTCACACACTACGGAAAAATGGTCGAGCCTGTTATTGGAATCATGCATCATGCATCCATGCCCCAAAATTTTTGGGAGGAAGCAAAACCAACAACTACTTATCTCATCAACATCCTTCCAACACCCATCCCACCCCTACAAACATCCATTGAGGTACTCTATTCGTGCATACCCAACTACTCTCATTTAAAATGTTTAGGTATATGTGCTTTCCAAACCTTGGAACATGCACAATGTCCAAGCTAAGTCAATGATGAGAAAGATGTGTAACTATGGGATATGGTGCAGACCCTCATGGGTATTTATGTTACTCTATCATTTCCCTTCTGCATTTTTCATTTCTTTTGATGTCATATTTGAAAACCATTGTTTTCTCTTCTCCTCTCCCTCTAATGATACAGATTGTCCATCCACCGTCTCTCCTGTTAGTTATCTTGGATATCCACCCAGTCTGTCAGTATTGTTGACTTTTCTGCTTTTCTGCTTTTCTATTATGTCTACTATGACTAGTATGTCGGTTACTATGTTTGTTAGAATACAAGTTCATATATGTATACCTAGTATGAAAAGAAACAAGGTTTTATTTCCATTTCTTGTGTTGATGGTGTGTTGCATATCCAAGTGAGAGAGTGTGAGTTGTTCCCCAGCCCCAAAATTGTGGAAGAGACATCAGAGCAAATATCCAAAGGTTCAACCTATTGATTTAATACAACAATAAGCCAAAGTTGATTTGACTTTTATTTTGGTTTAGTTTTTTATTTTAAATGGCTGGGAAAGCACCCTAGGAAGGTTCTATTATCACTGCAACTCCTAGTAATGGAGACATTGTATGTGGAGTGCAAAGATGAAGTCTTTATTCAAAAGTCAAGATTTATGGGAAATTGTTGAAAATGATTTTTTGCCTGATGAAACAAAGAAAACTAAATTAGATATTTGAATAGAAAATAGGTGAATGCTTTGTTTATTATTCAAGGATCAGTGATAAGCCAAAAATAGGGGTGAAAATTACGCAAAATTTTTAGCCCTTGTCGTTGTGAATTTTTGGCTTATGCAATAAAATTTATAAAACTCTACTTAATATGTATAGTGATAAGTATGAGTGTCGTCCAAGGGAGGCAAGTAGGAATTTCAATTTGATTTTATTTTTGGTGTTTTAGATCCTAATTAGAGTGAATTTGATCTTCAATGAGGATCAAGTCACCCTAATTAGGTGAGAATTTAGAGAGGGGGGTAGAAGAGATGAGATGAAAAGAAGAAATGTGGGCTCTAGATTGAATTAATTGATCCAATTGGATGGATCAAAGAATTCAATTAGAGAGGTTGGAAGAAATTTTTGATTTAAGTTTTGGTTGGTTTTGAGAATTTGCTAAATCAGAAATAAAAAGGGAAATCTTAATCTCCTAAGAATTAAAACTAATTTTTTTAGAGTTTTCTTTTGGAATGCAATTGAATGCCAAGGTAAATCCCTCAATTTCTCCTCTCAATCCTAATCAGGGCTTGTACATGCCGCTCAAGCCAAGCGATTTAGAAGTTCAGATCCGAATAGAGATGAAGAAACAAACAACTTAACCTAATTCATTCAAAATGCATAAAAGTTCAAATACAATAAAGGAAAAAAAGTACCAGATAACTTGATCCAAGCTAGAGATCCTCCCTGTCTTGCAGCTGTGATAGAGCACCATCCAGAATGAGCTCCCCCTCTCGAAATTTAGCTTTCATACTTAGGTTATAGGGTAAAAATCACCATTTTACCCCCGTTTAGTACTTAATATTTATCTATCAATGTAGGCTAGATCTGAATGATCTAACCATACAGATAGAAAGAGGGGATCAAGACGAAAAAATCCATAAAAAATCATCTCAATCGGACTTCAGGATCAAAAGTTATTAATAAATCAATTTTAAACCAATTTAATCCATTGGATTTAAAATTGATTTATTTATTAGTTTCGTTTTTAAACACGCAATGACGTGTCGCTCTCTCATTGGCTGGCGCATTTTGAATCCTCCTTTTTGCAGAAAAGTCCTTAAAAAGCCTGGAATTGCTTTTGGACGCCGCCCAAAAGTAATTGCGTATATGCCCCTGGCGCACTCTCTCTCCTCCGATTTCTCCTAAAATATTAAAAATATATATTAAAAATTGCAATAAAACCCTGAATGATTTTTAACAGGATCTTTACGCCTGCCGTGGCGACTGAGAGCTGTTTTCAGGGTCTTTTTACAACGAAACGTTGCAAAAAGGCCCCGAAAAGTCTAGAAATTGCATAAATACATTTTTTTCTCTTATAAATATGCCCTTTTTTCATAGAATAAATGCATTTCTTCTTGAAATAAATCCCAAAAAATTCCTAAAAATTCGTAAAAAATTCTAGAAAATTCCCTGATTAATTCCCATGTTGATAAATGTCGAAATAAACTTTTTAATGTGCCATTTTCATCCAAAAATAATTATTTCGAGCTTCAATAAATCCTTAAAAATTCATATAATTAACAGAAAATTAGGGAAAAATCAGAAATTACTTGGAAGCATTATTTTTGTGTAAATATATGATAACAACCCAATTTTAAGCCTTTTAAATGCATAAATCATGCTAATAACATGAAATAAAGACCGAAATTAGGGTGTTATCAATCAGTTACTGAAAAGGTGTTTCCAAATATTTCTGAGGCAACTACAACACATGATGCTTAGTGTATTTTGAAGAAATAATTTCAAGGAGGTGATGAAGTGGCAATTGTAAAATTATAAACATTGAGAAGAGAGTTTGGATCTTTGTCTATGAAACTTGAAGAATCTGTTCAATAATATTTTACTAGAGTTTTCTTGATTGTGAATCAAATGAGAAGATATGGAGAAAATATTTTAGAAAGGAAAATGGTGTAGAAGATCCTATGAAGCTTGCCTACATTTACCCATGTGGTTACTGCAATCAAAGAATCAAAAGATTTGGATACACATACCCATGATGATCTTATGAGTTATTAGATTTCTCATGGAACAAAATGAACAGGTCAAAGGAGAAATCAATTGAAGAAGCATTAAGGTAAATATTTATTTGCCTTATAAAGAAGATCAAGCTATGATGTCACACTCAAGTCAATTCAACAGAGGAAGGGGTCGAGGAAGATCGACAAGAGGAGGTAGGCATGGCAACCAACAAGGAGACTATTTCAATCAAGCAAGAGGATTTGGGGGAGGATATGGAAGAAGTTTTAGAGGTAGAGGTTTAAGCAAAGGACAAGGTCAAGGAAGAGGAAGATATCAATGGAATAGAAGTGAAGATAATGAAAATCCAAAGGGAAGAAGAATATTTGAGTGTAATTATTGCAAGAGATACGGGCATATTGAAGCATATTGTTATTCAAAACAGAATAGTTTCTTGATTCATGTCCAATATTACATCTTGTTCTAATTTTAAATATTTGTGGTTTCTTGATTCATCTTGAGGAAATTATATGGTCTTCAACAGAGATATTTTTGTTGAATTTGATAAGACACCAACAGAACAAGTTTAAGCAGGTGATGGAAAGAAGGTGCAGATTAAAGGAAAATATATCATTGAAGTTCAGACCTTAGGAGGAAAGAATAGGCTAAAAGATGTATTTTTTTCATCCAAATTTTCATCATAACTTGTTGAGTTTGGGAAACTAATGGAGTAAGATATGAAATTTAAAGTAAAAAATAATACATGTATTGTTAAGAACCAGTGGAAAGGAGAAGGCAGAGATGTCTATTAAAAGTATTGGTAAGAGGATGTTTTCAGTGAAAATACAACAGTTAGTTCATAATGAAATGATTTCAGAAAAGGTGAATGATACATGGTTATGGCATAAGAGATTTGGCCATTTGAATTTCAAGGCATTGAAGTTTTAGAGTAAATGGATGCTTGTATATGGCTTACCGTTTATTCCTATAGAAAGTGGCATTTTTAAGGGTTGCATCTATGGCAATTTGAAGAAGATAAAATTTTTAAATTAGCATCCATGAAGAGGAAGAACACTTTTTGAATTAGTTTAGGAAGATGTATGTGGACCTATGAAAATCTCATCTTTGAGTGGAAGTAAGTATTTCTTACTATTTGTTGATATTATTCAAGAATGTGCTGGTTTTTTTTGAAGGACAAATCAGAGGTATTTCATAAATTTATTGAATTCAAAGCTATGGTTGAAAATATGTGGACATGCCTTAAAAATTTTATCTACAGATAAAGGAGGAGAATTTCTTTCAACGCCATTTGAGGACTATTGCAGAATAGTTGGCATTGGGAGACAATTGCTTATGAGGAAGATGCCTCAACATAATTGAGCTCCTGAGAGGAAAATCATATCCACTTGTAACATTTCATTCATCTCTATCTCCTGCCCAATCACTATCCACATATCCAGTCAACTGAAGATTAGATGATCTTTCATATAATAAGCCATACTCTCTGGTTCCATATGTTGGGTTCTAGAGGGCTAGATCTGGATGAAGAAATTAAAACCATGAAATGAAGTATCTTTCCAGGGATCGCATCCGTGATTTCTTGGATCCCGGAGTGAGACGAGTCGAGTTGCTCACGTGTGCAGCCTCTAGACGTATCCACGCAATCCTTGACGCGTCGAATCTCCTCCTTCTCATTGATGAGCCCCGTTCTACCTCCACCATCGTTGTTACGCCGTCTCGATCGCATCAGGCATGGAGAGGGGTTATGGGGAGAAGGCAGAAGAAGGGGAAAGGCCCCTGAATAATTCTGGCCTGGGTCAATTTCGTTCAAGGCCTTCCCCTATTTATACTAAGTGGGTATTTTTCATAAAAACCCCCAAAACTTAAATATATCTTCCGATGTCCAAAAGACTATTTGCGTGTGACCTTCTAGGCCCATGTATCAGTCTAGTTAACGACTCTAACGGCTCAATAACTTTTATTGGCCTTTCGAATTAATTAACTATATCATCATATAGATTAATTAACATCAGATCGATTTAACCCAATCGATTGGTTGAGTCTCCAACGCGTGGGGTGCCAAGCTACACCTCGTGGTCTAGAAGATACAAAGAAGTGTGTATCGACTCACTCATAGAACCTATTCGTCATCGGTTACCGTGTATGTATAATCCCTCATCCACTTGACGCTCCTTGGACAACTTAGGATATGGTCAACTAGCAAACCCTAATCGGTCATTCGAGTTAGTACTAATGCATTCAGAAATCATTGGAGAACTCTTCTCTAATATTTCACTGCCTTGGCCAAGTACTTCATCGCATCGTCTTCCTTGAGCTGTCACCTCTTATACCCAGTGGACGATCCCATCTTGGCCACTCAATTGTCTTTGTGAACTTCTTGATGTACCCGAACTAAGACCGTTTAAAATCCCATGATTAGAGACTCATTGGCCATAGTCAAAGTACAACTATCTGTCCACAAGACGCCTTTGGTGTCTCAGGTCTAAGGACCACTTACTTAACCGTGATGTGAATCAACCTAATTGACAGTTCTGTATAATACCATTCAGGGATACATTTAGATCAATTCAGTGAACTCTTTCCACTAAAGAGCAACCACTATCTATCCTTAGTATCTCCACACTAATGGCTACGGGACTGGCCATATTCATCATATGAGTGAGGCTAGATAGTGTTATTCTAGTCGGATACTTCGATGTCCATCTCACATATCCTTCGAAGAGGGATGTTTAGAATACATGCTTAAAGACTAGTGATCTTTGTATCACGATCTCATCATAATTCACGGACTTCATTATAAGCATCACATGTGCACTATAATGAATATGTTGTATTAATGAACATGGAACGAGATATAGAATGTGTGACTGGCTTGCTGGCCACATATTTATTTTCATACCACATATATATATGTTCATTTTTTAGTAGTGAGAAGAATCATTAGATATATATATATATGGAACAAGAGAGTATGGATTATTCTATGACAGATCATCTAATCTTCAGCTGGCACGATATGTGGATAGTGATTAGGCATGAGATGGAGATAAAAGAAAGAGTACAAGTGGAATTTTTTCTCATTGGCTCAAGAGTTGTTTCATGGAGTTGAAATAAGAAGGAGACAGTTGCATTATCTTCTTCAGAAGCTGAGTATATGGCTGTAGAAAGTGCAAGTCAACATGGAATATGGATTAAAAGGATTTTGAAATATCTTGGTGTGGATCAAGAAAAAGCTTTTTTTTTATTATTTGATAACATGTTGACCATTGCTATGGCCAAGAATACAGTATTTCATTGAAGAACCAAGCACATAGAGATTAATCATCGCTAAAATTAGAAAACAGGTCAATGCCCAAGTGATTAATATTCAACATTTCTCATATCATGATCAATTAGCAGAGGGGTTCACCAAGGATTTGGCTCAAGGAGTATTTGAGAAGTTTAGAGATCGTTTGGGTGTCAAACAGTCAACATTAAGGAGGATATGTTAGTAAATCTACTTTTCTACCTTTTTACTGTGCCTATTATGACTAGTATGTCGGTTACAATGTCAGTTAGAATAAAAATCCATATGTGTGTACCTAGTTTAAAAAGAAACAATGTTTTATTTAAATTTTTTGTGTTGATGGTGTTTTGCATATCCAAGTGAGGGAGTAAGAGTTGTTCCCAAGCCCCAACATTCTCTCGAATGTTCTACCACTCTTTCTTTTGCCTATCGAGCCCTTTACCATATTACATTTTTTCCTCCCCTGCACGCCCCTAACTCTCCTCTAAACATCCCTATTTTGTGCACCCCGCTACATCTCCACACCCTCTTTGATCTCTATGCCGAACCCTCTCCCATGTCTACTAATTCCTTATGCTACACGGCCTTTGATCTCATGTCAGCCTTCTGCCTAGGCCCACGTCTATTGCCCAAGCTCTCCCCCGTCCCTTCTAGTGTCAACAAATGCTTGATGAATATAAAAATCTCCTCAAGAACTGTACATGGACATTCATTCATGCCCCATTTCGCCAGAAAACTATATGTTGTAAATGGGTGTTTGACTCCAAACTTCACACCGGTGGTCGCCACGATCACTACATATTGTTGCCTAAGGCCTTTGAACTTTTGAACTATTCCTATATCAATGGGAAATGCCCTACCTTTGAGTGTGGTTTGAACTATTGATTTATGTAACTGGAAGTAACCAATTAGGTTTATGAAGAAACCTAGAAATCGATCAGTGATCCAAATTGAGTACCTCTATGGGATAGACCTCAACAGAAAACTGTTGAGTAACGACAGCAAGTGATTGAGTTCAATAGTTCCTCATAGATAATTATTGACTCTAGGGATATGGTAATATGGAGAAGACAAAACTGTTTGAAGCACGGACAGAACTGGAAGCGCCTCTTGTTTAAAAGAGAGGAAGATAGGTTATTCACATTGAATTTGATGGTCAGAGGCAAATTAAAAGTTAAGTAATGATCATTATAAGGAGCGCCCGGGGAAAAATAGAGATGTCTCCTACATTACCCATGATATGAGGAAGTATTGACATAATTTCATAGAATCATTCGGTCTGAATGCTACATGAAGAACATAAGCCAAATGACGGAATCGGGAGGCCTATGATGTAGAAGATCATAACATGAGTGATTCAGCTGATTTGGATTCCTATATATCCATTCATGTGGTACTTCATCATATGAGCCATATAAGATCCATTTACTCTTCACATTATTCTGGTTCTCGCGTCCTCTTGTCACTGGGATGTTCATCAAATTGATATCTCTAATGCTTTTATCCACAATGACCTTCAAGAGGTAATCCATATTCACAAATCACCTATGCCCCTTTCTTCCAAACATCCTAATTAAGTCTGACATTTTCATAAGTCTCTATGGCCTTAAACAATCCTCGCATGCCTTTCATAAACTTATTACATTTTTTCTCTCGTTTGGTCTAATTAGCTCAGGAACATATTCCTCCCTTTCGTTAAATACTCATTAGCTAATCCTATTTATACTCTCATTTATGTGGATGGCATCCTGGTCCTCAGTTCATATCCCCAGGGTATAAATGCCATCATTACTGCTCTCAGCACTACCTTTTCCCTTGAGCACCTTGGACCAGTGCGCACTCTCTTGGTGTTGATCTGTATCATCATTCCTCATGTATTTATTTATCTCAAACATCCTATGCAGATAAGCTTCTCAATATGGCCAACATGGCCCAATGTAATCATGTAAGTACCTCCTGGCGCATCAAGCCCAGCCTTCACGGATTCACTTTAGACCAGCACAATTACAATGCAAGCAAGTAATGTAAAATAGTTAGTAGTCTGCAATATATCATTACTCATCCGTATGTTGCATTTATTGTAAATAAAGCATGTCAATTCATGCATGATCCCCAACAAAGTCAACTGGATTTCTCTTAAGCATCTCCTACACTATGTTATGAAACCATACACTATTTTATTCTCCAATAGACCACTGCTAAAAGGATTCATTGACTCTGACTGGGCCGGAGAGTTGGCATACCGTCACTTAGTAAATGGGTATCTAATCTTCCTCGGCTCCAAATTAATTAGCTGGGCTTTTTGGAAGCAACCTAGAGTTGCTCATTCCTGCATAGAAGCAGAGTATAAGGCTGGGGTAAATCTAACCACTGAGCTCTTATGGGTATGATCTCTCCTTAAAGAAATTTGTATTACGTTTGTCAAAACTCCAATACTTTGGTGCGACATATCTCATTCAAAGACCTTTTTCATGGAAGAACTAAACAAATAAAAATTGATTATCTTCTTGTCCACAAACGAGTAGCTCAAAAGTGAATCACTTGTTTCCTCCCCTACCCGAGATCAAGTCGCAGATGCTTTGTCCAATCCACTAAGTAAAGAACACTTCAACTAGCTTCTACGGAAGCTCAATATCAATTAAACCTTCAGATTGCTGGGGATTTTTAATGACAGTGCGGCGATCAATTCATCTACTGCGTTCAGAGCATCAGATTCGAAGACTCGACTGACGCTAAGAAGATGAACGTGTCCCAGAAGATGGCAGAACCTTCTTACATCGTGGACGCTGACATCTAGACTTTACACACTTTATCCCATCCGATAAACAGGGCATCATTCTTAAACTATGTTACCAAAGATAACGTCAACCACAAAATAACATAGCTTTTTCCCTTCTTACAGTCGTACCCAAAAGTCTTTGTAATTGTATATATATCCATTTCATTTTTTGACAGTTGACCCATAACCCTTGAACGCCGTATAAATTTAGGGCTTCCCTGCCCTTGAAAATTAAGTTCTTTCCACCTCTATTTTTCTCGTTTTCTTTCCTTTGCTACTCACATTCAAAGCTCTCTCCATGGAGATCTAAAGCTCCCTCGCTTGTCTCATGGAGGCTCAGTGGAATAGTCAGATCTCTCCCTAGCCTTGGACATTGGTCTATTTGCTTTCATGGTATCAGAGCAGGACATCCATGTGTGATTGTTTCGTTTTTTATGCAAATTTTTTCTTGTCTTCCGCTGCTTAAACTGTTCTTCTTGGGGAGAGCCATAAACGAGTTTGTGGTGTGTATCCTACCATAATCCCAATCAGCCCTACTGTGTGACCATAGTCCTATCATCAGGGAGAGTCCTATTATTTTCATTGCTTGAGCCATAGCCCTAACATAAGGGAGAGCTCACTATCCACACTTGACCGTAGGCCTATCATCAAGGAGAGTTGATTTGTGGCACTCACACCACTGTTGGAGAGTGCATTAGTGGCAAGAATTTATTCATGGATGAAAGCATGAAATTACAATTATCTTCATTTCAGGTCCACCCCTGAGCTGAGTATGCCAAGTCATGTTATGATCTACCCAAAGTTCCCGAGGTGTTCAAGCTGAAGGGATCTATCCTACTTGAGTGGTATGATTAAGATGATATTGAAAGGTCGGTGTAAGCTCTCACATCTAATAAAATCCCACCTGCATCCTCCAATCCACTTTAGGAAGGATGGCTAGAAGTTGATGCCCTACTCAAGGTATGGCTCATTCAGACAATAGAACCTACTTTAAGGTGCAGCTTATTAGAATCGCCCTATGTCAAAGACGTATTGGAGAAAATACATCAGACACACTCTAAACGTAATGAAAAAGCATATATAGATGTACTTGTTCAACAATCAATTACTATCAACCAAGGAAGTATGAGGGTAATGGAATATGCGTCAGCCTTGGAGGCCATCTAGAATGAGCTGGACCATTAAAACCTTATTGATGAATAGGGAGAAAATGCCCACCTTTAAAGAAGCTGTAAGCCGTGCCATCAGAGAAGAGAGTCGTATGCAATCTGTAATTATAGACCCCACTCAAGAAACCACTACCTTTGGAGACAAAGCATCCGGCAAGAGACCTACTCATCGTGGAATTACTGAGCCAAGGAGTCAGTTTTCACCCCTTGAAACTAATCCTGAAGGACACCTTTGGTGCAGCTACTGTGGCAAACGGCACCATACTAAAGACGCTTGTTGGAAGCTCTATGGCAAACCTCAACCAAGTCAGAAGAAAACATTTATGAGCCAACACATGAGGATGTTCCTTGGAGATTCCCACAGGAGCACACATTGGCCAATGCCTTCACTCACCATCAGGGTTCCTCTATTGGAGAGGCTCCCATTAACACTGTGATGACTACATCTGCTTGTCCTGAGGAGATAGAGAACCTTCCGCAGGAACTTGATGGGATACGACATATGGTGTCAGCTACATCAATTGATCTATCAAATGCATCATCTGGTATGTCTCCTTATGCCTACATGAGTTTTACATTTGATAATGCATCTAATGAGCGGCGACGATCATGTGATTTATGGATACTAGATTTAGGAGCCACAGATCACATGACACCGCACAAACACTTCTTTAGCGAGAATACCACATTCTGGACTACCCACAAAGTACTGACTGCTAATGGCCAAATGATTCCTATCAGTGGCATTGGCATATTCCACAAAGTACTCACATGAACCCTCCATGTACCCTATCTATCAACTAACCTCATCTCCCTCAGCTGATTGAGAAAATATATGATTCATGTTTTGCTTATTACTGAAAATGGGTGTGCTCTTGTGAACTAGACTACCAGGCAGAAGATTAATGCTGAGAAACGACAAGGCCTGAATTACCTTGAGGAGCAAATGGGCCGCGGGGCTACAGGAATTGTTCCAAAGGTCTTTTAGATCATCTCTTTGACCTCAATAGAGGCAATGTTGCTCCATAAGCGACTTGGGCATCCCTCTTTTCAGACTTTACATTTAATGTTCCCGAACGCATGTACTAGTTTATGTACTTTGGACCTTGTATGTGACACTTGTCAATTGGTCAAGCACACCCGCACTCATTACCCCCTTTCTTCTCACAGATGCTTGCATCCATTTGAGTCAGTTCATAGTGATATTTGGGGGCCTGCACCAGGACCACCTATAGGAGATAATCGATGGTTTATTACTTTCATTGACGATTGTACTAGGATGACATGGATATATCTGATGCCCCAAAAATCTGACTCAGCTACAATAATTATTAAGTATTTTAAAATGATTCAGTTACATTTTAACATAAGGATTCAACGTTTCCATTCAGATAATGCAAAATATTATGTAAACTATGAGTTGAGAAACTTCTTTCGAGATAGTGGGGTAGTACATGAAACCTCATGTGTGAATACACCTCAGCAAAATGGTATACTTGAAAGGAAGAATAGACACCTTTTAGGTGTCACTAGAGCACTACTTTTCAACAATAATATTCCTACTTATTTGTGGGAGATGCACTACTAACAAGCATGCATCTAATAAATACTTGGCCTACAAGGATATTGGGGAACAAAAGCCCAATTGGGTAACTTCAACAACATATCAAGGGTGTTCGACTGCGATCACCACTTCCCTTAAAGGTTTTCAGCTTCACAGCATATATACATCGCTATGCCACAAGGAAGTTAGAACCTAGAGCGCTTAGCTGAATTTTTGTTGATTATTCCATGACTTAGAAAGGTTATAGGTATTATGATCCCAAAGAACGAATATATTATGTGACCTTGGTTGTAACTTTCCATGAGCATATTCTATTCTAATCTCGTGTGTCCCACTTTGTATCACATGAACGGGAGGTGAACCTTCCAGTGATGAATGACGTTGCTAGCGAACCCCTAGTGTCAGCAAGTGAGCATCGCATGACTGAAGATAGAACTAGCGAACCACATGGGCAAACTACATCTACAACAGAATCGATGGAACAAGACAGACAAGCTAGTATGTCTGGGGAAAAGAATCAATTGATTGCATCAATAAATAGATTTAGTAAGCAAGTCTATCACAAGAAAACTGCGGCAAAACAATACACCTTCCACCCTGCAACAAGTGGCGAAAAGGAGAGCATCAACTATCTTATTCAGGCATACCTTTCTCCTAAACTTCTCACAGATTCTTACCAAGCATTTATCTCGAAAGTTGGTTCCATTGCCATACCAACTACCTTGACAGAAGCACTGCAAGATAGCAGTTGGAAAGCAGCGATGGATGAAGAAATGTCAGCATTAAACAAGAGTAACACTTGGTCCCTGGTTCCATTGCCACAAGGCAAGAAACCTGTAGGATGTCAATGGGTCTTTATGGTTAAATACCGGCAAAATGGCGATATTGACAGTTATAAGGCCCGACTGGTAGCCAAAGGTTACACACAAACCTTTGGCATAGACTATGTAGAAACTTTTGCCCCGGTGTCTAAGATGAACACGATGCGAATTTTAATATCTCTTGCGGCCATCAAAGGGTGGGATTTGCACCAGTTGGATGTCAAGAATGCCTTCCTTTATGGCTCTTTGGAGGAGGAAATATATATGAGTATTCCCCAGGATTCAAGACTAACAGATATCAGAATATGGTGTGCAGACTGCAGAAAACTCTATATTGCCTTAAGAAATCACCAAGAACATGGTTTGGTGAATTAACCAAATTATGAAACTGATGGGTTATAAACAAAGCAATGGCAACCATACCTTATTTATAAAACATATGCAACTGGAATATCTATGTTACTAGTTTATGTAGATGATATGATCCTAACTGGAGATGACCAAGCATAGATAGAAAAGCTAAATAACCAATTAGCAAAGGATTTTGAGATTAAGAGATTACGTAAACTCTGATATTTTTGGAAATAGAAGTGGCATACTCCGAGGGGGAGATAATATTATCACAGTTCAAATATATTTTGGATTTGTCAAGTGAAACAAGGATGATTGGGTGATAATATTACCAGCACCCACACCGGTAGACCCTAACCTTAAACTGACTATAGGTGAAAATGACCCACCAACTGATAAGGGAAGATATCAACGTCTAGTGGGCAAAACTAATTTATCTCTCACATACCAGGCCAGACATTTCATATGCTGTAGGTCTAGTCAGTCAATTCATGCAAAATCCTCGGGAGATGCATGAAAGGGCTGTTCTTCACATACTAAGATATCTGAAGGGGACACCATGATATGGGATTACTTTTAAGAGAAATACAACCATGGATCTTGAAATTTGTACTGACGCTGATTATACAGGTAACATCGTCAATCACCGATCTACTACTAGGTATTGTGCTTTCCTCGGAGGGAACCTGATCTCTTGGAGGAGTAAGAAGCAGCAGGTCGTCTCACAATCTATTGCAGAGGCAGAATTCAAAGCCATGGCACATGGTATGTGTGAAATCTGTAGCAGAAGACTTAAAGATCTCATTCAGAACTCCCTTCAAGCTATTCTGCGACAACAAGTCAGCCATAGAGAATGCACGCAACCCAGTCCAGCATGATAGAACCGAGCAGTTTGAAGTAGATCGGCACTTTATTAATGAAAAGTTGGAAAGTGGTCTTATAAGCACACCCTATGTGAAGTCAGAATATCAATGTGTTGATATCTTAACAAAAGGCTTGCATAGCCCTGCACTTCAACGACTCATTGGCAAGCTGGGAATGAAGAACATACATCCTCCATCTTGAGGGGGAGTGTTAACAAAGATAACATCAAACACAAAATAACATAGCTTTTTCCCCTTTTTTACAGTCGTATCCAAAAGTCTGTGCAATTGTATATATGTCCATTTCATTTTTTGACCATTGAAACCCTTAACCCTTGAACACTGTATAAATTTAGGGCTTCCCTGCCCTTGCAAGTTAAGTTCTTTCTGTTGAAATTTCTTGGCCGTTGCGCAAGAAATGGAAGACGGAAGAATGGAGAAAGAAGAGAGAAGAAAGAGGAAGAAGAGAAGGCTCAGAAGACTGGATTAAATCGTTGTATTTCCCGCAAGATTATCATTAACATTTGTGTGTATTTATATTGCATATATTTACTAAAAATAGAAAATCAGGTAACGTATAGTTCCGTTGTAACGATCTACAAAGGAAATATAAATTTGAATTCTTGTTTAATCCTGACCATTATAACGTCCTGGGTGCACCGATCACAGCCGTTGATCGGTGCGATGTACCCAGCTGTTATAACAACTAACAAATCTAATCCTGACCGTTATAACGTTTCAGATGCACCGATCACAGCCGTCGATCGGTGCGGTGATCTCATTTGAATAGGAGATCTTA
>NC_135844.1:13180000-13290000 GCF_029677425.1 Wolffia australiana
ATCTTTCTCCCTCTCTCTCTATCACCCCCCTTACGTCTACCTATCTCTTTCTCTCTCTGTGTCCCTCCCTATTTTTTATATCTCTCTCTCTGTCCATTTATCTATCTATCTATCTCGACAACTGATGTGTAAGACAACAGGATTCATCGAGTCAAGGAGAGGGTGCTGTGGAACTGGGACAATTGAGGCGGCCTCACTTTGCAACCCGCTTACCCCAATCACCTGCCTGGACGATGCCAAATACCTCTTCTGGGACAGCTACCACCTCACCCAACGTGCCTACCAGCTCCTTAACGACATCCTCGGACGTCGCTACAATAATCAGTTCTAAGTAATCTCCATCATGTTCTTCTTGATTGATTATGTTAGTTCACCACACCCACTTGCAGTCAGAGAAGGTCGTGGAGTTAGAGACGGAGGGGAGAGAGAGAGGAGTCAGCGCGAGAGAGAAAAACGATAAAGAAAGAGAGGAGAGAGGACCCAGCAACATATTTGAGAGGGAGGGAAGAGATAACGGGAGATAGAGAGAGAGGGAAGAGTGAGAGAAAGAGGGAGAGAGAGGATCGAGCAAGACTGAAAGAAGAGCGCAATTGGGAAAGAGAAGAGCGATAGAGAGAGAGGGAAAAGAGAGAGAGAAAGAGGGAGAGGAGCGAGAAGGGTGAAAGAAGAGGGCAAAAGGGAGAGAGGAGCGATATAAAGGGAGAGAAAGGAGAGAGAGAGGAGCGTGCGAGAGTGAGAGAGGAGGCAAGAGAGAAGAGCGATAGAGAGAGAGAGAGAAAGAGGGAGAGAGGAATGAGAGAGAGCGAAGAGTGCAAGAGAGAAAGAGAAGAGCGATAGAGATAGAGAAAGAGAGAGAGAGAGGAACATGAGAGAAAGAGAAGAGCGATAGAGATAGAGATCGAGGGAGAGAGAGGAACAAGAGAGAAAGAGAAGAGCGATAGAGATAGAGAAAGAGGGAGAGAGAGGAACAAGAGAAAGAGAAGGGCGTTAGAGAGAGAGAGAAAGAGGGAGAGAGGAACAAGAGAGAAAGAGAAGAGCGGTAGAGAGAGAGGAAGAGGGAGAGAGAGGAACAAGAGAGAAAGAGAGAAGGAGAGAAAGGAGGGGGGGGAGCGATAGAGAGAGAGAGAGAAGAGCGATAGAAGTGACAGGGAGAGAGAGGAGCGATAGAGAGAGAAAGAGGGACAGAGGAAAGCTTAGTAGAATGTGAGAGGGAGAGAAGAGGGACATTCATATCGCAACTTGCTTACTAAAGTTTAAAATGCTTCGCACACATTCACACATTTGCACTGCACAAGTAGCTGTGTAGTTTCCAGGGATGGTGTGCGATGTGCGGTCCGAAGTTCAGACCGGACAGCATAATCACACCAAAATCAATTTGGTCGCACGAAAAGGACTTCTCTTCTTGGAGTTGGATTGGTTTTTGATAGATGGGATGGATCAAGGGGAACGAAAACAATAGGCGAAAACAATAGACGAAAGCACTTCTCGTCCCCCATCCCCTTTTATTCTGTTTGTCTTTGGGGAAAGAAAACAATAGGCGTTATGAATCATAGAAGTTCTAAAATTTTAAGAAAAAATCATAAAATGTAATTTTAGTACACTCGCCCTCCCTGCCGTCCAAGACCAGCAGATGGGACTAGGGAATGGCAGCTGTCATCCGTCACGTCACACGTCACGGTGACGGCAACGTGACGGATGACGTGACGGTGACAGTGACGAAATTAGGGGCCGTGACAGTGACAGTGACGGATGAAGAACTGGGCGTGACGGTGATGCGAAGGTGACGGAGGGCCACGGACGAGCGACGTGACGAGATGGCCGTCACGGATGAGTCCCTGCATTAATTCGCGCGTTCAAACAGACGCCGTCCAAAGATAACTGGAGATATGCCCCTCCAATTCTCTCTCCGCTGCATGGTTGATTTTTCCGTCACACGTGATGGTGACGCCGTCCGGTGACGGGGACCTGACGGGGACGCCGCAAACCATGACGGTGACACGAACTTGACAGATTTTTCCAAAATCCTAGGACGTGTGACGCCGTCACGGATCGTCATCCGTCGCGTCACGTTCAGGGCGTCACGTCCCGGACGTGCCGTTTCCTAGATGGGACGGTTTTTCATACCAGGACTTGAAAACCATCCTGCGTTGAACATCCAAGGCCCTGGACCGGATGGGTTTTTCCTTCCCGTATGAAAACATCATGTCCACGTTTGTGCACCTTAGAGATCAATCAAGATAGCAAGCCTGGACTGACCGGTTTAAACAATCATTTTGACTGATAATGATCCCAAATGATAAAAAAACATGTTAGGGACATAAATGCTTCCTCTCTCTCCAGGCCCATTATGGGAGGGACGTAACATAACTCACTAGCCCTCCAGGAGATAGAGATAGACGAGGATAAACCACTAATCCAAGACAAAGACAATACAAGAGGATTTTCCTATCTAGTAATTATAGGCGTGAATACACCCCAGATGATTTATTTTGCTTCTGATGCAGATTCTAAAATTTTTAAACCCGTAGAAGAGATCGATTGACACATAAATAGAGGTGTTTTTAGTATGGAAAGTACCTGAGGAGAGGTAATTACAGGAACTTCGTTACTGTTTATCTTTGAGAGGATTAGAGGATTGTCTCATGAATTGGAAACCCATGATGTCTCTATACTCTCCCGTGCCAAGGCAGCGGTTGCAGTATCCAAGGCCACTTCCACCACACATTTTGCACCTGGAAATGATCAAGAAAAACGATAGTTAAAATGAAATTTTGATACGATGATTATAGTTCTTATCAGAGTGGAGGAAGGGACATAAACAATTCAAAGTCAGGTAAGAGATTGTTCCAGAGTAAGCCTGGTGGAGTTCCGGTGATAAGAATATGATCAACCTGCTAATGATGTTTTAATAGCTAACCTACCCTGAAGGCAAAAGAGAAAAATACACACGCAAGCGTGAAATGATGGAAATACCGCCCAGGGAGGTCTGGAATCTTACCTAATTCTCTATTTGGGAAGTATGGCTCCATTTGCATTGGTTTTTGAGGGTTTGAAATCATATGTACCATATTGAATTCAATGCTTAAGCGTGGATGATAGTGGATTGATATAACTATTTTTCTGAAAGATGATGATATAACTACTCATGTTTTTATAAAGTGCAGCGTGTATAGAGATAAAGGTAGACATTACTACAGCAATGAACGCCGGCATGAAGGTTTTGGGGGCAGAAAAAGAACATAAAAAGAATAGCGGATTAAGAGAAGATAGAATAAAGAAAGAGGAAGAGATAAAAGCTAGTATGAAAGAGCAGAATTTCAAAGAAAAGATAAATTGTTGAAGTACCATTTTGGCCATTCCCCCTTCGGAAGCATTGTTAGATGGACGGAATTCGTCCTACCTAGATGAAAAAATTTCAAGGTAGCCATCAAAAAGGACTCTTGAGGAACATATAAAAGCTGCACCAGATAGAGAGGAGGAAGTGAATTTAGAGAGGAGGGAGACAGAGAGATGAGAAAGGGAGAGAAAGGACAGAGAGAAAGAGCAGGGAAATAGAGAGAAGAGAGAAAAGATAGAAGAGAGAGAGAGAGAAGAAAGGAGGAGAGAGGAGAGAGACAGAGAGAAAGGAAAAGAGGAGAGAGACAGAGAGAGAGAAAGAGGAGAGAGGAGAGAGACAGAAATAGAGGAAAAGAGGAGAGAGACAGAGAGAGAAAAAGAGGAGAGAGATAGAGAGAAAGAAAGAAGATAGAGGAGAGAGACTGAGAGAGGGAAAGAGGAAAGAGGAGAGAGACAGAGAGAAAGAAATAGAGGAGAGAGACTGAGAGAGGGAAAGAGGAAAGAGGAGAGAGACAGAGAGAAAGAAAGAAGATAGAGGAGAGAGACTGAGAGAGGAAAGAGGAGAGAGGAGAGAGGAGAGACTCTGAGAGAGGGAAAGAGGAGAGAGGAGAGAAACAGACAAAGGCAGAGAAGAAGAAAGAAAGAGAACACAGAGAGAGAGAGAAAGACCTTTTCCATGACATTCGTGGCAATCGACTCTTCCAGATCCATTACAGATAACACAAGACGGGATGGGCCTTCTCTTCTCCTCTTTGAACACATTAGACTGCATTGAAGGTGGAATTGTTACATCTTCGCTGAATAGGCCTGGTGGAAAAAGCAAATATAACCTTAAAGTAGACGCCCAATGGGGTAAATTAATTGTGAGACAAATATCTTTGAACATCGGTCTAATCAGGTCGATAGGCAATCAGTGAAATCCACAGAACCCTGACAATTCATCGGTCCCCTGCATTTTATGGTTGTTTCCTTTATCCATTTGAAATGATTCTGTGAAATCGAGTGGATGGTTTCATTATTGACATTGGATAAAATGAAAAATGATGGAGTAAAACCATGGAAATTACGAGGCATTAAGCAGAGAAGTTTTTGAAATTCGAGTCGATGGAGGATCGTAATATGTTTTTGCTTGCAGGAGAAATCGGTGGGAGACAAAATCTTGAAGAATGAATGATTTAACAGGCCTTAATCCTCATTAAACGTATGAATCTGCATGAACGGTGGAGGAAACACGAATATTGACGCAGTAAAAAATGAGTTAACCCATAAATTTACATTAGAATTAGAACAACGAACTAGAGAAAAACCCCCAAAACATAGTCTCATTAGAGATTCTGCGACGGCCGTGCTCCACTGCTAATGCATTAAATTAATGCCCTTACGCTACTACCCATCAACCATCGGTACAAAGAAAACCAGGAATTCAATTATCATCGAAAAACAAAGAAGCAGGAGACACAAATATCACCGGAAAACATCAAAAATCGCAGACGACTGGCTGAAAATCAATGAGTCCCGGTATTTCCACATCTTCGAAAATTAAACGAGGATTGAATCACATACTTCTGTCCGGACGATCAGCGAGGGCTTGGGGACGCCGAGACGGCCCTCGGACGAACCGAAATCGTGCCTCCGGGGAAGAAAATTGCCTCCATCCGTACCAATTTCAGCTCTCGGAACAAATTTCGGAATTCCCAAAGATACCGTCGACATCATCTACACCCACTGCCGACGGATCAACCCGCCACTTCAGATGAACTCTGCTCAAATCGATTGAAAACGATTTTTTTTTCTCCTTTATCTTGTTCTATTTAATACTTCTCCCATGCTCTTACTATTTACACAATGAATAATAAATAATACATTTGTAATTGAGTCTTTCTTTAACGGATAGATTTTCAATAGACAAAATATTATACTTTCTACTTGTGTATAAATGATATAACATAGAAATGTACTTATATCAAATAATTTTCTTTGATGTTACTTAGTACTTGAGCCTTGGTCCAAGCTCAATATTCTCCTACAGAGCATTGATTCGAACGAAATTGCATTCATAAGAAAGATACAGATGTCAGCTTTCTCATGAGTATAAGAACAGTCTTTGCTGTGGCACAGATTTTTACCTCAGAAAATTACTGTATTTTTGTACTCAGTAGAGAACACATATTTAAGTCCCTTTTCATGATGGACAAATACATAAAGTGTAATTTAAATTGCTCATATGAACTCAATGAAACTACATGGTTTAATTGTATCGATAATGTGTCAAGATCCATCAGAATGATGTGGATGAACTTGACAAGTTTGTCATCCTGCAAGACACTTCATGTATTTCCTACACTTTTATATGGTGTTTTATAAAATCTTGTATTTTCACACTCAAGTTAGATGATTTAATATAAAGAAGGCAAATTTAAATCCCTCATAATGACAATCAAAATACAGGTAATATAACTTAAATTTTTCATATGAAGTCACTGCAGGTGCATGATTTACCTGCATCGACAGCATGCCAAAATCCATCAGAATACTGTCAACAACCACACTGTTTTCTAAACTAATCATTTAAAATTTGAATACATAAATCAACACCTTGAGGTCTGAAGTGTGTTTGTAATATACCTGAAATCAAAATACAGATCCCATTTTTAGACCTAATTCTTAAACTTCTATAGGAAAAAAATAAAAATCCCAATTGTCTGATATTATTTTTATATTCCTAAATCTGAACTTTGAAGTTATTTCATCTGGTAAACAGTCTGAATTGTTATTCGAACCAGTAAAATATTATCTCACAACTTGAAGCGGTAAATTAAGCCTGCTCAGTCTTGCTGGTCTGAAATAAGAATTTATAATTGCCATATTATATCAGTAACCTGAGAACTTAATCATGGAAATGAAACCTACATCAACTGAAATTAGTCTGCTCTGATTCTTCCATAGAAGTTCACCTATCTGCCAAATTTTAACGATTCTGAAAATTGAGTAAATTATCTGGTAACAAAGATACATTTCAAGATGTTTTAATATTTATCACTTCCGCATTTTAATTTTTTATTTAATAGCAGATATCAGACCACAGAGTTTCAGTACCTAATTAAGCGGTATGCTCAAATACTTATTTGTTGAGAACTAATATGGAAAGGTGAAGAGAAAGAAGCACCTTCTTTTAATCTTACCCGGAAGAGATTCTTTCATGGTTACAGTAAGAAATAGACTCCTTTTTTAAATCGACCCACGGAAAGGTTCTTGAGATTGTAATGTTTCTATTTTACACTCATGAGATACTTATTTAAGCTGCTTGTTTATCTTGTAGTATTTTTTTTAAGCTGTCTTTTCACAGAGATTAATCTGAAGAGACTTGCTAGCTTGGAGGATTTGACCAGAGAAAGACAACATCAACTTCCATTGTGGAGACCTAAGTGAAGAAGATGGAGTGGAAGTTTTTCAGGGTGAAACAAGAATTGTTACTGGAATATGTGATTTTCCTCCTAACTGTGGAAAATATTGGCATTGAGGAACTGTGTAACGCCCTCAACATGTGTCAAAATGACTACCTCACTTCTGTCTCTTCTAGTGTTAAGCCCCTAACTAGACGGCATTCCCTGCCCAGAGGCCTGCGTGCTTATTGGGAGGGCGTGTCCATTGTATTCGGCTCACGACATTTTTAAGGACTGGGTCATAATGGGTAGCGATGCCCAATACCTGATCCTTCAGACCATTGCCACTGTCGATGGTGATTCACGGCAGATTGTGCACGTGCTCGTGCGCGCCCAAGGCAGGACGGATTAGGTACAGTCCACGCGTGCTGGGCGCGCGGGCTGAACGGTGTGTATGCACGCGCGCCAAGCACCGCACGCCAATGCCAAGCTCCACGGGCGGGCGCCAATGCTACCCGCCAGCGTCGAGCGCTGCGCGCGGGAGCAGGAAGTGCTGCGCGCGGGGGCGGGACGCGCAGGCTGGGCGGCGTGCCCCGATTGTAGTGCGCGGAGTTGTGCGAGGTGCCGCGCAGCGGCCGCGCGGGCAGCGCGCGCATTGCGTGTGCGAGGCGCGGGTCTGGGAGACATCCCGCCAGGAGACTAAGGCATGTGGCGCACTGAGAGCGCCGAGATGGCACAGCGAGCACGTAGCGCTCTTGCGGGTAGTGCTGGGCGCGCAGCGCCCAGCTCGGGGGCGTCGAATGCGGCGATGTCGCGCAGACTGTGCGCTAGAGTGCCGACACGAGTGCTGGTGGCGTGTGTGATCGTCAAGGCAGGGGTGGCATGTGTGATTGCCAGGCCCGCGGGCACGCGGTGCCCGGCCCGGCGCACTTGTGTAGTGGCAGAGCGGGCGCGCGCGCGCAGAGCGGCGGCCCTGAGGCGGCGTGGCGACATTACCTCGGTACAAAGCGCCTCGTCTCGTTCCTTGTACAACCCCTCGTCCGCGCCAGGTGGCGGCCAGCGCGGGCCACGCCATAAATGGATCGGGTCAAACCTGATCCAAATAATGCGAGCCTTTGTTGGGTCGCTGGACCGCCGCCGCTGGGCCGCCGGACCGCCGCAAGCGCTGAACGGGTCCCGTTCGGATTGAACGGGACCCGTGCTCCGCCAGCGGTGGCCCCGTTCTGCCGAACGGGGCCCCCCCTGTTCCTCCTGCGGTGGCCCCGTTCAAACAGAATGAGGCCCCGTTCCTCCATGGAGAGGCAACGAGTCCCGCTTACGCTGAACGGGGACCCGTTCCGCCCTGGATAGGCCCCGTTCAGCCGCTGAACAGGGTCCGGTCAAGCTCTAGAGAGCCCAGAACGGAACGGGAGGGACATCCGAACGGGATTTAACCAAAACAATGCAAAAACAACTTTTTGCACTCCGTTTTGGACGATTTTGATGTCGTTCTTCATCCAAATCAAGGCAGAACCTGACTTTGATACCACTGTTGGGTTCTACAGGCCTTGACTTGGATGAACAGAACAAAAACAATGCGCAGCGGAAGACTTTTGTGAATCGAATAGCATCGACAAAAACATTAAAACGAAGTACCTTTGCACGAATCCCATTCGTGATTTCTTCGATCCCGGAGCAAGACAAGTCAAGCTGCTCAAGTGTGCAGCCTCTAGACATATCCACGCGGTCCTCGGCACGTCGGATCTCCTCCTTCTCGTTGACGATCCCCGTTGTTTCTATGTCGGTGTCGTTACGTCGTCCCGATCACATCAGGGATGGAGAGGGGGTGTGGGGACAGTGGAGAAGAAGGGGAAAGGCCCCCGAACAATTCTGGCCTCGGGTGAATTTCAGTCATGCCCTTCCCCTATTTATACTAAGTGGGTATTTTTCACAAAAACCCCCAAAACTTAAGTATATCTTCCAACGTCCAAAAGACCATTTGTGTGTGACCCTCTAGGCCCATGTATCAGTCTATTTAACGACTCCATCGGCCCAATAACCTTTATTTGCCTTCCAAATTAATTAACTATATCATCATATAGATTAATTAACGTCAGATCGATTTAACCCAATCGATAGGTCGAGACTCCAAGCACGTGGGGTGCCAAGCTACACCTCGTGTCCTAGAAGATACAAAGGAGTGTGTATCGACTCACTCATGGAACATGTTTGTCATCAGTAACCATGTATGTATAATCCCTCATCCACTTGACGCTCCTTGGACGACTTAGGGTATGGTCAAGTGTCAAACCCTAATCGGTCATCCGAGTTAGTACTGATGCATTCGAAAATCATCAGAGAACTCTTCTCCGATATAAGTGTCAAACCCGAACTAAGACCGTTTAGAATCCCATAACTAGAGACTCCTTGGCCATAGCCAAAGTACAACCGTTCGTCCACAAGATGTCTTTGGTGTCTCAGGTCTAAGGACCACTTACACAACTGTGACATGAATCAACCTGATTGACAGTTTGGTATAATACCATTCAGGGATTCGTACGAATCAATTCAGTGAACTCTTTTCACTAAAGAGCACCCACTATCTATCCTTAGTGTCGTCACACTAATGGCTACGGGACCGGCCATACTCATCATATGAGTGAGGCTAGATAGCGCTATTCTATCCGGATACTTCGATGTCCTTCTCGCATATCCTTTGAATATGAATGTTTAGAACACATGCTTAAATACTAGTGATCTCCGCATTACGATCTCATCATAATTCACTAAGTCCGATCATGTATTCATGGACTTCACTATACGCATCACACGTGCACTATAATAAATATGTTCTATTAATGAATATGGAACGAGATGTGGAATGTGTGATTGGCTTGCCGGCCACATATATTTCCATCAATTATCCCCAATGATGATGTACTCTTTATGATATAAATGCAATGACCCTATTCACTGACGGTGCCTAGCACCCCCATCTCCTCTAACCCCTTTTATGCGATCTTAAGCAATTGCAAAAACTTCCGTTGGAAGAGATCAAGGCTGCCCAGTGTTCTGCTCCAAGCACTAAGGCCAGCACACGCCAATTCTGAGCAAGAAACCTAGCTCGAGATTTGACCGTGTGATATCTAGAGATACAAATTTAGAGATAAATAATTCATCTTCCAACTTAAAAAAAGCAAAATATTTTTAATTTAATTATTAACCTAATACAGAAATTGTTGAAAATGGTTGTAACTTACAATTTTATTTTATTTACAAATATGTTGTAGCCAAATTACTCTAAAACACCAAAAATCTATAAATCAGAACAACACAATAAAAAAAAATTTGATTATTTTAAGTCTGGTAGCACACATATATATGATCATTTTGATGTAAATTAATAAATTAAATTCATGTTATTAATGTGATAATAATCATGGCATGAGATATATAAATCGAATTATACTCCTGGCACTTTTTCTGGATTTCATTTTTTAAAAAAATCAGTGGAGAGTCTTTTACGCATTCCTTTTAGATCCATTTATTTAACTGATGTTACCTATTTTGTGAATTTATTTTTTTTCCACTATTTTTGTGCATTTGGTTATGGAACATATTATGGTGAGCCATACTTAAGTGATGTCTTTGCTAATTTGACTCTGCATTCTTTTAATTTAAATAAGGGGATGGAGAGCCTTTTATGAATTTATTTTACAGATTTATTTTTTAAAAAAATGATGGCCAGTCTTTAATGCTTTTCTTTTATATTCATTATTTTACACATTTAGAAATATGATTTGGTTTATGTTAATGAAATTCTTGTGATCTTTTTTCCCTATGTTTGAATTGTTTTGAGAAAAGTAATAGTGAGTCCCATATGAATTTGTTTTGCTGGGATTATGCACGCGTTTTTTGAAAAATCAATGGTGTTTATTTTAACAAATTTTCATTTATGATTCTGTGCATTTATTTATATTAAATCAAGTGATGGTGACTTTTTTGCATTTTTTAGTACAAAATTGAACAGCCTTTATCAAAATGAGTGGTGGGGATTTCACAGGAAAATCATTTATTAAGATTATTTGATTCATTTATAAACAAAGCATGAGAGATAGTCCCTTTTTCTTTTACTTTGTATCGGGTCCATTTGATCTATACTAAAAAAATTTTATCACTTTTCTTAATATGTTTCAGGTTAAATTTTGTTTTTTTACTTTATTTGTTTTTTTTTCAAAATGTTGATGGTGACTTTCTACTAGATTTCATCTATGAAAATGTTTGAAATTTTATGCGATGCTTTTTTATTTATGAGGTGTGAGGATTAAAATTTTATGTGATGGAGCAAGGTGATTCTGCCCACAGATGTGTCTCAGAATTTTTGTGATGATTCTTATCAGTAAAGACCACAAAAAGAAAAATGTGGTGAATTCTGTCGACAGTGTTGAAGTAGTTCTTATCTGCTGGACAAAAAAATATGACATACAATATACCCCAATGGACCATCGATGAGAAAAAATACGTAAGCAATGTTATATTATGAGGGCCTATTGAAGATTTCCACCATAAGTTGCATGAAGTATTCAAGAGGCAAGGGAGTCCGCCAATAAGCCAATGATCAGCTGTAGACAATTTTGACAGGTTGAAGTGTATGAAGCACTATTATTCTCCGCACCCCATAGCAGACTAAATAAGAACTTGAGCCACCCATTGATCTCCCTAGAACATTGTTACTAGCATATACTTCCGAATGATGCATTATATTTTTCATGAGGAGATTTCTATCTCCTCAATTGATATAAAATCTTAACATTGTGCACAATGGAAAACATACATCGTAAACCCAATGATTGGATCACCTTAGCGTGAATCAGATTTGCAATGATCTGTGACTCTTCGTACCTTAAATAATATCTGTCCTGGCCCTAGTCATATCCACGTGATTCTCGTCAGGTCCAATACCGCTCTTCATCATGATGAACCCCACTATTGATCCACTATGGTTGTTTTAGCCTTCTGATCTCACTCGAGGAAGGGGAGCCAAGGAGAGAAATGGAAAAGGATGGGCACCTTAAGAGGTCTATCATGGGTGAGTTTCATTCAGGGCATTCTCCTATTAATAAAACCCTTAAATTTTAAGAATTACTTCTGAGGTCCAAAAGAAAATTTATGTGCGACCCTCTAGCCCTATGTATCATTCTAGTTAATGACTCCAATGGATGAATAGCCTTTATTGGCCAACCTAATTAATTATCTATATCACCATATAGATTAACTAATCACAGATCATTTCAACCCAATATATAGGTTGATTTTTCAGCCCATTGGTTGCAAAGCAACACCTCATACTCTAGATATCAAGGACTATATAAACTCTCTCATGGAACCTTACTGTCATTGACTTCTGTGCACGTATATTCCCTCATATGTTTGATGCTCCTAGGATGCCCACGTGTATGGTCAACTATCCAACCCTATTAGGTGTATATTTTGTAGCAATCATTGATAAAGCCAAATTAGTTGTATATTTTTTGACGTTGTACTTTTAGTTTTCTTCCTCAAATAGATTTTATATGTTTTCAGACTCAATCAACTACGTCGTGTGGTGAGTGAGAATCATCTCCACAAGGACTGATACTGAATTAGTTATATAATTATTTCTTGAGTTAGGAATAGCATGGATAGTGAGATAAATTAGTTATATAATAAAATAAGATACAAATATATAAATAACAAATGTGATAATGAAAAGTGTAAAGATATTATTTTTATCATTTTATGGTAAGTGGGAAAAGTTAGGATTAAGATGATGTAATGATGAAGGATAATAATTAAGGTAAATAATAAATACAGAATAATATGTATGTGAGAGGAGATATTTTTATGGTATCATTTTTATTATGTTTATTATTTTATACACATTATACATAGTGAATATGCATGACAATAATATATATATAGTTGGTATTATAATAAACAAAGAGATTAAGTTAGATGGTAGAAAATATATTGTTAGATTTCATTAAGATATTGATAACATGCAAATAGGAGCTAAATAAGTGCTGATTTCATCATATTTTTTGGGCTTTTAACGCTTAAAAATATTAATTTGTAATGCATGTTATCATGATTTTAGTTTAAAAGAAGAATTTCTTTAAATTTCAAGTTCAATAATATGTTTGATAAATAATTAGGTCAATACATAGATTTTAAACGTTTCTTCAAATGCATTTTAAAAGAAATTAAATGTTTAATTGACCTATTTCTATAAATAAAAATAAATTAAACAATAAAACTTATTTTAGAAATTAATAAAGCATTTCTACGTATTAATAAAGGGCTTTTACGTTTTATTTCAATTTAATTTTAAATAAAATTCATTTTTTTATAAAACTGGACCTTATTGGGCCAGTTTAATCGCTAACAACGTTGGTGAGTGGTGCAGAGCACAAGAGATTGGCGCTAGCCAATCATAAGACCCTACCATGGCTTCGGTGCGTGATACACACGTACGCAATTCCGTGCGTGTCGCGCACTACACCAACCCATGCAAGACACCGAATGGGCCTATCGCGACACTCCGTATTGCCTGCGTACAAAGCAATAAGGAGAGGAGTTAGTAACAGAATCGGAAGAAGCTGTTCTTCCGATTCCGTGGAGATAAAAGGGGAAAAATGAACATTCAGTAGTTTTTCATGATCTAAAAAGCAAGAGGACAAGTCCCAAGCTCCCTATCTGACTCAAGAGCAGCCTGGAGTGCTTTTGGAGCTGAAATTGGACAGGAAATTCGACGATCCGGCGCCACATTCTGCCCAAAATCAAGCACAAATTCAGCCCAATTCGGTTAGTACGTTGCACAAAATTCATTCCTATCAACCTGAAATCACTTCTGGTACTTCTCGGATCTATTCGAATTAATTCTGCCATTAATTACATGTTCAGTTTCAAAATTCATAGTTCATACCCGTTCACCGTTCTTCCTTAAATTCTCAAATTTAGCTTTCTTAATTCTGAAATTAAGCTCATTATAGAATAGTATAATTTTCAATTGAGTAGTTAAATAGATCTGAAGTTAATTCAAATTAAAATTTTACTAAATCTGATTCCAATCACTTTAATTTTGCAAATTATGTTCACGAATTGCTCATCACGGTATCGGTGAATTTTGAACAAAAAAGGGGCAAAATTATAGGCTTGTTCTATTGAAATTAGTGACTACGTAGTTGGGTAATTCTTCCATTAACAATCTCTAAAGAAATCAATGTCAGAGCTTGCCTAATTCAGGCTGAAATCATGCAAGTCAACGACTCACAAACCTGACTAGTTAGAAAGGATATTCTGACAAATATTAGAAGAATTGAGATAAGATTGTAATAAGACTAAAAATGCACGTAAATAATGTCGTTGATTTGGCGTTATACTTATACAAATTAGAATTTTTATCCGATCTCAATGAATTAATTCAAAGATGAATTAATTTTGCAATTAATAAATCTTAATTATGCTTGCTTATGTTTTTAATTAATCAAAATTAAGTAAGACTTAAAATTGATTTTAAATATTTCGGTCAGAAACCCCAAGATAGAAATATTTCATTTTTAAGATCAGATTAATTTGGATTATTACTTTCCCAATTATTATAAAATTTTAAGACAATTTTTATGAATTAAAAATTGGGAATTAAATAATCAAGAAAGTGATTTTTAAATTGGACTTCAAGATGGATGAATTTTTGAATCAAATTTTATTTTTAGGTTTTTTATATATTAAATTAAATTCCTACAATAAAAATCGAAATCTAGAGAGAGAAACTAGACAAATTAACCTAGAGAGAGAAAGTGAAGAATTTGGGGAAAAGATTAAATCCGACCCTAAATTAAAAATCTAATGAAGCAGAAATGTTCTAAATCGATGTAAAATTAAGGATAAAAAATCATATTTTGAATCAGAATCAAAATGCAGTGCTAATTTTATTCAAAACCAACTTCTGGGGCATGTACATTTCGCCCATGCCTTGGCGTTTTAGAATCGTTCAAGAAGAAGATTGAAATACAAATCAGAGACTTACAACTTTGAGTGCAGAATCAAGAACTGTCGACTTCCAAAGCATCCCCTGTGTCCTTCCTGGCCAAATCCTTGGAGAGAGCTTCAAAAAGTGATTTTTACCCATTTCCAGACCTCCATTTAAAGATCCAACCATCTGGATTGTAAATGGAGAAAAGACAAACATGCCCTCAAAATTTCAGCTAGATCGGACGGTTACATCTCAAGATATCATCATTTTAATAGCGCTTAATCTCAACTGTTGGATGAATTTATCTCTCCTCCAAGAAGCTTGGAAATGGCGCTTTCTGATTGGTTGTCGCATTATTTTCTCGTTTTCCACCTTCTCAGATCACATTTTGACACGTGATTGTCCGCGTCATCTGTGTGCAATCATTGTTAAATAATTCTCCCTTTTGAGTGGTTGAGAGGACACCACGTCACCCTGTCTAAAAAAACAAAGATTTATATTTATTTATTTTTTTCATCGAGCCGCAATGTTTGGCCGCGTCATTCTTTTAAAAATAATAAAAAATGGACGTAAGCTTACCGTCGTTTAAAATTTTGAAAAAAATGCGATGTTGATTTCCGCAGGCATTTAATTCACGCGACGAATCAACGCCGCATAAATGAATAATAAAAAAAAATTTGCAGGTGCATGTCTGTTGCCGCGTGCATTAAATGCACGCAACTAACCAACCCACGTACAAAAGTTTATGCACGTCAGTTGCCGCGTGCATTTAATGCACGCGGCTAACCGACTTTTATTATTATTATTAATATTCCTTCCGCCGACTTTCTGTTTTATTTATTCCTATTATTATTTTTTCCTATATATATATAAAAACACATCCACGTATTTGCCCAAATTTCGGGCAAATGATGTGGATGCCCTTTAGTATATATATAAATACATTCTAAAATGCCAAATAAATTAAATATGTATTATTTAAATATATAAAAACCATTTCTTGGCTATATAATGGTCAAAAATTATATAAAAATATGGAAAAATTCCATAAAAATTAGAAAAACCCTTACCAATCTTTAGCCAAGTATTTAAAGCCCTGCAAAAAAAATTTCTTCCCTGAAATGAGGTTAAATTCCATGTAAAAATTTGATAAAAAAATTAGAAATAATAAAATCAAAGTATAAGTCATTTATCTTTATTCCTATATGATAACATGCAAATATAGTCATTAAAACACATAAATATAATGTCAAATTCATCAAGTAATAAAAACTAAAAAAATAAAAAATAAATTCATAAATAAATACAAACTAATAAAATCCCCTCACCTTAATCCCCTGATTTCACAATGTCAAGGGAAATGGGTGTTAATCATCACCCCCTACATTTTTGTGCTTTTTGAAGTCGTGTCCTCTACTCTGGCACAAATCCTGGCATTTTGAAGCTTTTGTAGCACCAACCTGAGCTTCTCAAAAGGTTGGATAGCTCACAACTGTCCTCCAGTTTTCCAAACTGAAGGAGGGATCTACTGTTGGGCAAGTAAATTTTTGTCAAAAACAATTGTAGTAGGGTGAGAAAGACTATTTTAAGGGTAGAGGAGAGAACCATTTAGGTTTTTGATGGAATGGACAGCCTAAGAGTGATCTGAGGAAAAAAATTGTATATTCATGTAGGTTTTGCATTTTCAAAATACATCATTCAGCGACGTGAGAGATAACTTGCAAATTAACATGACTAATTAATGAATTTTACATTATATTTATGTGTTTTAATGACTATATTTGCATGTTATCATATTAAAATAAAGGTAAATCACCTACACTTTCATTTTACTATTATTTCTGATTTTTTATCATTTTTTACATGGAATTTAACCTCATTTCAGTGAAGAAATATTTTTTACAGGGTTTTAAATACTTGGTTAAAGGTTGGTAAGTGTTTTCATGATTTTTATGGAATTTTTCCATATTTTTATATAATTTTTTTACCATTATATATTTAAATAATACATATTTAATTTATTTGGCATTTTATAATGTTTTTATATATATTAAAGGACATCCGCGTCATTCGCCCAAAATTCGGGCGAATGAGTGGATAATTATTAATAAATAATAAGAGAGAGAGAGAGAGAGAGATTGTTATTTTTTATACGCCACCAACATGCACGTGCGCAGCGTGCATGCGGCGTCGCATTGCCGCGTGCATTTAACGCACGCGGCAACCAACATTTTTGGAATCAATGCTTTACGGCGTTGATTTTCCGTGTACACGCGGAAATCGACACTGTAAACAATAAAAAAAAATTAAACGGTAAGCTCACCGCCCTTTTTTTTATTGAAAGACAAGTCAAAAATTGCGGCTATCAATGCTGCATTTTTTTAAAAAGAAACGGCGCCGGTAAGCTTACCTCCATATTTTTTATCATTATTTATAGAGAGACGCGGTCAAACATTGCGGCTGATGAAAAAGAAAATATGAATATAAATCTTTTGTTTTTTAGACAGGGTGACGTGGCGTCCTTTCATCCACTCAAAAGAGACTCAAATGCCCAATTATTGCGCGCCGACGATGAGGACAATCACGTGTCAGAACGTGATCTGAGAATGCAGAAAACGAGAAATACCGATGCCGACCAATAGAAAAATAGCATTTCCAAATTTCTTGGAGGAGAGATAAATAATCTAACGGCTAGGATTAATCATCAGTAAAACTGTGATATCTTGAGATCTAGCCGTCCGATTTAGCTCAAATTTTGAGTGTATGATTGTCTTGTCCCCCTCTACGATCTAGACAGTTTTATCTTTAAATAGAGGTGTGAAAGAAGGCGAAAATTACTTTTGGAGGCTCTCCCCAAGTATTTGGCCAGGGAGGACACAGGAGGGGCTCTTGAAGTCGACAGATCTTGCTTCGAACTCAAATTTTTAAGTCTCTGATTTGTATTCCAATCATCTTCTTGAACGATTCCAAAACGCCAAGGCATGGGCGAAATGTACATGCCCTAAAAGTTTGTTTTGAAGGAAATTAGCACTTCATTTTGATTATGATTCAAGATCTGATTTTTATCCTTAATTCTACATCAATTTAAAACATTTCTGCTTCATTAGATTTTTTATTTAGGGTCGGATTTCATCTTTTCCCTAAATTCCTCACTTTCTCTCTCTAGATCAATTTGTCTAGTTTCTCTCTCTAAATTTCGATTTTTATTTTTTAGGAATTTAATTCAATATATAAAAATCCTAAAAATAATATTTGAATCGAAAATTCATCCATCTTGAATTCCAATTTAAAATTCCCTTTCTTGATTATTTAATTCCCAATTTTAATTCATAAAAATTGTTTTAAAATTTTATAATAATTGGGAAATTAATAATCTCAATTAATCTGATCTTAAAATTAAAATATTCCTATCTTGAATTTTCTGACCGAAATATTTAAAATCAAAATTAAGTCTTACTTAATTTTGATTAATTAAAGAATATTATTAAGCATAATTAAGACTATTAATTGCAAAATTAATTCATCTTTGAATTAATTCATTGAAATTGGATAGAAATTCTTATTTGTTGCATCCCTGTGGTTCGACTCCTTGCTTGCTCTATGTTCTCTATATTTAGTGATTAAGGGAAATTATAAATTTTATTGTTTAAGACGAAACGTCAAATCAACGAGAAAATTACATGCATTTTTAGGCTTATCAGTGAGCAACAGCTGGGTAGAAAATGATGTATTTACACTATTATCAACTTCGTTCTCATTATTGTCTTCTAGCCAATACAATGCCACTCCTCTGTGTTCTTGTTATTGGGCGTCTAATAGACCCGAAATGTGGCATCTAATCATACACATTTTTAAGTCATTTTGGGATCATTTCATGTGTATTATCTTCAACTTTATAAGAAGTTGCATCTCATGCACTAAATAGAACAATTTATAAAATCAAGAATTTCTAATAGAATTTTTACATAATTTCCAAGTCCAAGAATTTCTTACTAAAAATATACTTAAGACATTGTTAAGTTTTAACGCTTTATATCCAATCTCAGTTTATATTTTTTCATGGAAGAAGTCAAAGTTGAAGGAAGAAGAAATACAAAAGAATTATTGAACAAAAAAAATAAAGACGAATCAAAAAAGGAATAGAATTTTTGGGTTTTGTTGGGCCAGCAAGGGGGCCTGACCAGATGCAATAGTGCTCAAGCCAGTCGCAGGCAAGCGAACACAGGCACTCAAGCCTGTTTGCAGCTAGCAAGGGGCGGCGCCCGCCACCAATCCCAGTCGGCCACTGATAATCTCAATTTTAGAGGTTTTAAATTTGTCGTTGGTAATTGATATTAGTCAATAAACATTATATTTAACTGTACTTAAGAATATTTAGTTAGTGATGAGTACGGATCGCCTCCACATGGAATAATGATTAAGGATTTAATTTTCTCACTATAGTAATTATTAGTATGATACAAATACGAGAATAGAATAGGCGAGATAGTGATATCGAGGAAAGAAAAGTAGAATTACACGAAGTTTTACGAGAATAAGGCGGGTGGTGAGACGGATACTATAGTGATCGAATGCACGAGTGGTATGATGATAAAGATAGAGACGAGATAATGGGGACATAAGTAAAATGATAAATGAAAAGTTGATAAAAAAAACCATAATTATAATAGCAATGATGTCGGGAGAGAAATAACGTACTTTCAATCAGCCCACACAAGTAGGAAGCAAGTTCAAGATAAATTTCACAATGCCAAGTCTCTACATATATATCATAGGGTATGGATGGAAAGAGGAGGGGAAGATGAAGAAATGCTGAAAATTTCAACTCAATCAGAGATGTAGATCAAAAGTTATGGCCATTTGAAGTTTAGCCAATCCTAGCCCTTGATTTCCTTCTCTCTCCTGATCAGCATCACCATTTTCTGTGCTCGTTGAGAAGTCAAAGCGCTCTGTATTTCGCGCCACATGTACCTAGAAAAAAGAAAACGACAACAAAGAGAAAAATAAAAAAAACAAAGAAAGATCATTAAAAAAACATTTTCTCAAGGCTAACGTGGCAGCGCGTCAACGCGCGCCACGTCACCCTCTTCCTTCTTCTCTTTTCATTTTTCTGTTTTCTCTTTTTAAATGCTTGGATGTGGTCGTGCCATGCCTTCCTGCGCAAATAACACGTGAGTAATTACAGCAATCATCGCTTCGTGAATTGCAAAGCAATGATTGCATAGTTAATGATTGGCTGACGCCAATCACTAACTAAACTAATGACTGGCTGGTGCTAATCATCATATAATGCTCTGATTTGTTGTCGTTCAATGAATCTAAGGGCGACACGTGGCGGCGTGAAATAAAAAACTAAAATGCTTTAAAAATTCATATTTAATAAAATAAAAGCCAAAAAAATAAATATAGATATATATTTCGACTCAGAAAAAACATAGCTTCCCAAATTTAATCTCAAAAAATTCCAAAAAAAATCACATTCTGTCTCAAAAAGTATATTTTTAGAATCTATTATCAAAAAACTCCAAAAAAATATGCAGAAAATGTAGAAAAATCAAAAACTCATTCTAAAAATAGATTTAATCATTTTGCTTGATAACATGCAAATATGAGTAATTTAATGTGGATAAACATGTAAATATAATCATATAATGTACTAAAAATGCATATTATCAGCGACTTAAAGGGGCCAATAGGGAGACCCACTCAGGCCCACATACAAACGATGCTACGCACCCAAGAGGGTTTCCTATTGGCTGCCAAGGGTGACAAGGATCGTGGGACCCCACGACAGGAGTATTAGAAGAACATGTTGCTGATGGAGCACTAACACGGTAGCTGACAGAGCAGCTGACAGCCCACGACTGTGATTTAATCACAGCCGTCAGACCCAGATGACGGTGATCGAATTGCCAAGGGCAGTTTGTTCCAACCCTGCCGTTGGCCGTCGACAACGCCGGTCGGACAGTGGTTGTTGGCCAGCAAGGGGGACCGCCACGCCATCCAACGGCCTAGGAGGACCTCGAGGGCCATCCCCCTCCATCGGACGGCCTAGGAGATCTTCCCAAGTTGTTAAAAGGGTCTCAAAGGCCCCCAATTCACCAATCTTTCAACCATAAGACTTACCGGCAGTGGAGATCCCTCTCAGACTCTAAGGCAGACTGCAGCATCGTGACAGTGCAGGCGGCTGTGGAATAACTCATGGAGGCTTCAAGAGGGGCTTGGAAGCTTGGATCTGCGGCTGAACTGAGGAGAAGAACGAGGAAAACCATAAACCGAAGCAAGGTGGCGGCGACCTGCGTCGCCACTCTTGTCTCCAAATCAGGGCAGATCAGTGAGTTACTCCAGTCACTTTTGTTGAAATTTAGTAGAATTTGATCATACATTCATCTCAAGTTGGTTGAATCCTCCTTAATTTACTCTATTTTGATCAAAATTTGTCACACGATTTCATTTGATCATTTCATCGAACACCTCATGTGTTCGATGAATATTTTTGAATTCTATAAGTTACCTATTATTGACTTTATACAAATCTTAAAAAATAAAAAAATACATATGTTAAATAGTAAACCTATATAAGGAGTATCCTATAACTATATACTATTTTATATTTCTATAAATACATCTTAATTACCATTACTACCCCTTTATTTCCTCTAAATCTCTATATATATATCTAGCTACTTAGTCATATTATAGTTAGCTAATTACTCATTATTTCCCTATTTATCTAACTTCTACTTCATTCTTCTTCTTCTCCCTAATCTTATTTAAAAAATTACTATTAATAAGTAACTCTTTACTCCTCACACCTCATTAACTTAGTTCCTTAGTCTTCACTAAATACGTGTATCTTACTAATCATTATTATTACCCCTCTATACTATCTAGTTCTCTTATTAACCTAATATTCTCTCTACGTAGTAGCTACTCCTTTCTTCTTATACTCATTATGGTTAGTGTTATTATAGCAATTAGTAGCTCATTATGGAATACATCTCTAAAGGCCAGTCTCTGTGGAGACAGCCTTACTCTAACTATACAGTTGAGTGAGTTAATAGATTATCAAATTTATTTGATTGTAGGGAAATTAAATTTACAATGACATTTAAAAATTACTGTTCAATTTGCCTTCATTAGTGTCTCCCAATTTCACACCTTCAAAAAGCAAGGTAAAATCCCAAAATTTTGGAACTCTTAATCTCCTCATCCGATCTTCTTTAAGAAGATTAGATGATCGAGAGTATGTGATTTAATGATCGGCCCCTTGTGATGTGGGCTTCAGGCTGGGTGGAGTTGAAGTCTGGTCATTTTTCTATCATATTTCATTCAGGTCACAGCTTGATGGGCTGTGATTCATCTATAAATCTTCGCCAGCCCTGCCATTTTTAAAATTAAAAGAAAACCCCTTAAACCCATATCAAAACATTCATAAGTAATGGCTGCTATGTAAATTAAAAACTATGACTATTTACAGTTATATCAAAATCTCATCCCACCCATGGGGGCTTTGCACATGCTGATTGTTGGGCCCAATATGGGCCCTTAATGTGACACCTTGGCTAACTACACCTGCCCCATTTTTAGTCTCTACTTGTGATGTTGCCTAAATGTTGTCTCGCTTGAGAGGTTTGGCATTAGCTGGCTTGAGCATTGCTGTGCTAGCTTGGCCTAGCCACTCGCTCATGCTACATATCCCACTTTTTGATTGTGCTATCTCTTTTTTTATCATTTCAGTTCACTCAAAAAATATAGAACAATGAAATCAAAATATGTTCCACCTTACAAAGTCACAATTTTAAAATACATGATTCCATGATATCAAATTTGGGCATGTAAACCATGTGTAATTCATAAATCAGGTATATAAATTTAACACAATGGACTGATCAATGCATCAAATAAAATTTTCTTTAAATAAGTAATGATGCCAAAAGAGCCATAAAATATTTATGATTTCATGAGTCATATTGGATTGGTCAATAATGTTGAATATCCGATAGTCTACTACCTTGGCCAATGCTTTTTATTGCATTGTCTTGCTTGATCTGTATTCTACTATACCAAGGGCAAAAAATCCCATTCTTTACCACCAATCATCTTCATAAAACTTTTGCTACATTTGAACAAAGAAGATTTGGAATTCCATCATCAAGAACTTGTAGGTCATTCTCAAAGCATAAATGTCCATCCATAGCATGTTTTTGGTGTCTAGGTCTGACGTCCATCAACATAACCACGCCATGAATCAACCTTATCAATATTTTTTGATATAATAACATTCAGGGGTTCATATGGATCAATTCACTTAAGTTTTTTCCTAAAGAACACCCACTATATGTCCTTAGTGTCTCCATATTAGTGACTATAGAGTCATCCTTATTGATCACTTGAGTGAGAATAGATAATGGTGTTCGATTCAAGTATTTTGATCTCCTTCGTAAGTACTGTTTGAGTAGAAATATTTAGAACATATGGTTAAAGTCTGTTGCTCTTCATATTATGATCTCATAAAAAATTAACTAAGTTGGATCATGTAATCATGACTTCATAATAAGCATTACTTTTGATTACAATGTATATATTTTATTAATGAAAATTTAATGAGATATATAATTTATAATTGGCTTTCTAGCCACATAAGTTTACATCACAAAGTATATGTCAGATGGATAAAATGATCTAATGTAAATCAGAAAAGATGTGTTTGAAGGCCACAACATGTTTGCTCTCATGGTAGCATAGATCACGTTAAAAGGTAAGAGAGTGCTAACATGGTGTTACTTTGTATTGCCATGTTGCATATAAAAGATTGAGATAAAATTAATATGAAAGGAGTAGGATACATGATTATTAAAAAAATGATCATATTTGTATTTCATCTACCTTGTTGTCAACTTCTCAACACCCGTTTAGTTTATGCCTCGCCACTCTATTCATCAAAAGCATCTTTAATATCATCATCCATGCTTGATACATCTAATAACATCATCATGCATCCATCCACCATCTCAAATACCTAACCCTTTATATAAATATAAGTTAACACACTCACACATCTACTTAGTACCTTCTTATCCCTTTATCATTCCAATACTCTATCCATCACCTAGATGTATTATAATATCCCTTTATTCATGATCCTCCCTCCTTCACCATTTCATGTATTTATAATATATTATTTATCTACATCTCATCTCACCATTTTCCAATTATCTATATCCCTACCCTTATAAAATATGCATTCTCATTTCCTAATCACCATAAAAGGAGATATTAGTTTCCTAATGTATGTTCATGTAGGGATTCCTGGACTTTATTGCGAATCCAAATTTTATTGTCACAGATTTTAAACTAAAAGCGTAAATGATCATATGACCTGGTGCAGAACAACTTTAACAAGCACTTGGTAATTTTGATGAGTTTCCTCAAGATTTTCAATCTGATCTAGATCTCCTCTTGAATCCACATGATCTTCAGAGTATTGGACCTGCTCTTCAATCTGTCTAACTGAGCTGTCAGAACTCCAAGAGGACTTTCTCACCACCTAATATTGTCGGAAGCAACACTCAAGAAGGAGAAAAGGGGGCACGTAAAAATGACTTGGATGAGTATTAAATGAGGGTGCTCACTTTATTAATAAAATTCTCAAACTTAAAAAAATATTGTGCATGTGACCCTCTAGTCCCAAGTATCCATCGAGTTAATAACTTCAATGGCCTAAGAATCTTTATTGGGATGACCTGATTAGTTTACTATATTTCTGGTTAATAAACTATATCACAAAGATTAATTAATGAAGAATCAATTTAACCCAATCGAATGAAAACTTTTCGGTCCATGGGGGCCCAAGCCACACCTCGTGTCCCGGAAAATACTAAGGATCATGATAACTAAAGATTAAGCTTTAAGGGCATTTTAGTAAAATGCTTTCTTGCGTGTTTTGATGAATGTTGAAAGTAATGCATGCCTCAATAAGTGTTGTTGTCAAAGCACAATAGGTCCTCAATCAAATAGTTGCCTGATTGTAAGTGAAGATACAATGGCAGCCTTAGTTATATTAAAAGGCTTGTTAGTTTGACAATATGGTGAACAAGACAAATCATGTATTTAGGACTTATATTTTCTATGAAATAAAGATAAACATATTTTTTAACATTATTCAAATACTTTTATGAATCTGAATCTAAATTTATTTGATTTATTTACTAATTTATTTAAATTCCTAATTACTACCTTTGACTATTTAAGGCTGAATTTACTGATGAATCTAAATCTGAAATTTCACTAAATCTGACTCTAAATTTAGTGAAACTTAATTACATGCTGAAATTACTGTCCAATGTTTATATCATGATTAAACGGATGTGGTAAACATACCTAAAAGTGTTAGATTATTTTAAAGCTGAAATCCTTGGCTTAATGGCTAGATTTCGCTCTTAACACTTGAAAGGTATTTTGAACTTATTGAAAAACATAAAATATAAAATTAAAAATTAAAATGATTAATTTTTATATTTTATAATCATAATAAATATATATGGATGTTGGAGCCCTAATTTCAAACTTCCTTCTTCTTGCCATTTAAAAATTGTAGTCCAAAAAATTAGAGAGATCCTTCAATCCTTATAGCAATTTTCAAGCCGTGTTTGAGCAAACTTTGAACAGAAAATTTTTTCTAACATCAAGACAAGTCTATATAACTTAGAATTGTGGTTTTTGGTGCAGGGCATTCCAATATTTAAAGGAAAGAAAGCTGGCCGCCAAAATTTGCACATCCTCAATCTTGTGATAAATTTGACGTCTTTAGCATAATTTTTATTGATTTAGAGATTTAGTTCAAATTATGAATATTTTTTAACATCCATGCAAATCCAAATAACTTAGAATCACATATTTTGGTTGAGCTTTGAAAGAGAGCACAGGGGTTTGAAGTTGGACACGGAAGAATCAGGTGGTAAATTAAGAATGAAGAAATATTGATCCCTGGAGATTTACCTGATTCAATTTTGAAGATTTTTGTGACCTAAAAGTTGTGTGAAGATGTGTTACAAAATGTTTCCAGGTGGAATCCTCTCATTTGGTGTAGAAATGAAAAGATATTTGAGTTTTATGCACCAAAGGTAAAACACGAGTCAAGTAATCTCATCAAAAGGACTTGAAGAAAGAACTACCACAAATAGGGGGTATTACTGCATGGAAGTCCTATTATACTTATGAATTTTTATCTCTGAGTTCATAAACCTCTGATGTAAAAATATTCATGTTGGAATACATGAAATTAGGCCTTATCTTCAATACTAAAGGAGTTTTCATACTAAGTGTTGTTAAAGAGAAGATATTATTCAGAAATATATTGTTCTTGATATATCTTTTTGTTCAGTCAGATTAATGCTTCGGGGGCCATAAGAAGAAGGCTTTGGGGGCCAAGTTGAAGTAGGTCAAGCGACACTATTTTATACAAGACTTTGGGGATTGAGGACGGCAAAGCTTCATCGCATTTTTTCTTTTTTGGTCTCATTGTTCGGCTCTATTTCCAAGAGATTTTCTTGGGGGCATTAATACAAACATGGTTAGGGCACATCATCCCCTCAGGATGGATGCCCCTGAACAACATTAAGGATTCCCCTGAGCTGTCTAAAAAACCAATTGTGTCAATCAGTTCCTCAACCTCATTTCTTATGTAGAAAAATCCTATGTTAACTAAATAAAAAAAACAACATACATAGGCTATTACTTAGCTACTTAAATGAAAATTTACTCTCTCATGGCACCTTACCGTCATCAATTTCATGTATAAATCCTCGTCTACTTGAAAATCCTAAGATGACTTAGGGTATGGCCAACTATAAAACCTCAATCAATCATCGTAGTACTAATACAATTGGTAAATCATCAGATAACTAATTCTTTAATATTTCACTACCTTGACCAAGTATGTCATTGCATCATCTTCCATAAGCTCTCTTCTCTTATAGTAAGGGCAGACGATTATGTCTTGACCACTCAATTATCTTCATAAAATTCTTATTGAATCCGAGCTACAACAATTAGGGATTCTATGAATACGAACGACAAAAGTCTTTTTCAAATAACAATTATCCATCCAGAAGATGTCCTTGATGTCTTAGGTCTACGGACCACTTACACTACCATGGCATGAATAACCTAAATGACAGTTAGGTATAATACCATTTAGAGATTCATACAGATCAATTTCATGAACCATTTCCGTAAAGAGCAGCCACTATTTGTCCCTTGCCTCTCCACATTGATGGCTATAGGATCAGCCATACCCATCATATGAGTGTAATTAAACAATTATGTGATATATGTATATTTTGATGTCCATCTAGAGTATCCTTTGACTAGGAATATTATGAATAGGTTTGATAGCAGTGATATTTGGATTATTATATCATCATAATCATTAAGTCATTGCATATTTGAACTTCATCATAAACATCACATGAGTATATACTAATGAGCAAATACTAATTTAGTGAACATAAATGAGATATTGTAGTATGACTGGTTCTCAGGTCACATAATATTCATCAGCTCTTTTTGAATACTACAGTTTATAATATCCATTTATTCATACTTGTAGATTGAATCTCAATTAAATATTTTTTTGTAATAAATTATGATTATTGATAAAAAATTGCCCTTTATATTTGTTGTTATCAATAAAAAGGTGGAGTGATTTGAAGTAATCGGTCACATGGTGGTGGTGATGATGAAGAAAGTAACAGTCAACATCTGATATCCTCAAAGATCGGGGAGGAGATAATTGAGAAAATCGGGATATGAAATTAATATCGTATTGAAAAATATGCTAGAATAATGTGTATGTATAGGGTGGGCTACAATAATATGTACATTATGATTTATTTGGGAATATTTGAATACCTCTTATATTTTTATATGGATACATTGTGTGTCTTGATTGTTATATTACTATTAATCTTTATTATTTTCAAGGTACATGGGTTGTATTCTTGTTTGTCCTTTAGTTAAGCTTATTTTGATTTAATTGTGAACTGATTTTCTTTATTTAGTTGTGTGGCCTGGTCGGCAGCCCATGCCAAGCCAGGATACTATCGTGGGCATGTGCTCTGTACCTCTCTATGACGCAATCATTAGCCTAGGAAAATATATGATGGAGATGGAATGGGAGTGATCTTAGACCCAAGTAAGCTGGGTATATACACCTACATATATAATTTACCTAAGAGGAATAATATGCATAACTGTTCCCAAAATGAAAAGGAATTAAATCAGATGGCTTGGTAAAGGGGTCATGAATAATGTAGGGGTAGAATGCACAATGGCATTGGCTTAGAAGATAAAACTCATACTCAAATTCAGAAAGATTAACCCGTGGTAAACCTCGACACAGTTTGAGAGACAAGTATGGCAATGTAATTTGTCTTGTTTGTGTAAAGGGCTTCAAGGGTCATCCATACTTGTAAGAAGGATTGATTTGAGCATGCACATCAGCTATCGCAGGACGGAGGTTATGAAGTAGACAAGTTTGGATGGTTGAGCCCAGCCCGGCTGAATCATAATACTCTTGTGAGTTGGGAGATAGTGGTAACATCATTGGATGAGGCAAATGAATAGGATAATTTAGTAAAATATCAAAGCTACATGCCTAAGTACCATATTATAGACAAATAAATGTGCAAGCTGGTCAGATCAAGTGAGTGTTCAAGGTACTTGAAAAAGGTGGTCTGGAGGTAAGATGTTGGCCAGATATCTCCAATGAAAAGATTACCCTTGTGGGTCATGTCTAGTGATGGAAAAATGATACAGAGCATCCTGTGTGAAATGGTAGGTGATATGGAGAGTAACTGCCTTGATCAACGACAAGAGATAGAGTTGGCCAATTGAACGAGATGGTGGCAACAGAGCACACCATACTGAAGCTGAATCGAATAGAATAGAAAATGATGTTACTGAACACAGAAATTGAAAAAGAGAGGACCTGAATGAAATAAAATAAAGCAAATAGGCAGGATTGAGGTGGGTTGCAAAATGAGATGAAGGTAATAGAGAGGAAATGTTAGAGCTGCAAGATTGGTTCCTCCTCCGATACCATAAGAAGATGGAAAAATATTTGTCATGGTATAATCAAGATTAGCACTTGTCCTCACATAGTGGAAAAAAATAAGATGAATAGTCTACCTAGAAGATTTTTCTTTACCCCACATCTATTGTAATAGAGGTAGCAAAAAACAGATTTACCAAAAGGTAGGAACATTAGTCATAAGATCACGTGAATGTTTGTATGCGGTACTTTGATAGGAAGTTAATTATGTTAATATCACTTTATGTACCTCTTTAGTCCCAAAAAAGTGATTACATGTGTGTTATCATTCCTAAAATAATAAATTCTACTTTGGAATTATCTTTTAACTTTTCAGTAATTTCAAAAAAAATTTGAAATCAAATCATCAAAGAAATTAATATTCTAGGTAAGAAATTATTTTATAATTTTGACTTCTAACCATGACAATATTAATTTTCTAAGGGGGAGTATATTTTTTATATTTTTCTTAATTTTTTTATAGGAACTAATTAATCATTTAGGGTACTTTTTGTAAGTGGTCATGTATCTCCATTTTATTTGATTGAATGGTCACCAGTCATCACTTTTAGAAAGTTTTAATATACCTAATCATTGAAAGGCATGACGTTATGGCATTGCAAATAATGACATCAGACGGACCAAACATTAACTGACACTGTTTTTTTTCATTTGGTGTAGTGATATTTTCCAATAAAAAATACCTAATTTAAATAATAATAATAAATATGATTGCAAAGACCATGAAAGAATTATTCATAATATTCCTAATCAAATTAGTATTAAACATCTTGAAAATTCAAATATTGCGGCACCAACCATGTGGCATACAAAGAATTTTCCCACACATTTATGTGCTGCATATACAACTATGTGTAAATTGCAGAAAAGACAAATGTGTGGATGTGGCATTTAGGATGATGAATCATCATGTCACATGTAAAGTTTTTATTTTATTATTTTATTTTTAATATTATTTGATGCAGTGATACATTCTCATATTGGAATCGTAGATCAAGGCCAAGCAAGAGATCTATGCCAATCATTGTCTTAAAATGTCATAAGAGTTTGGGGAATGAAACCATAGATGCGACGCAACGGTGGTGATGATGATGATAGAGAAAATTTTGATTAAACTGATATACAAGATTAATCAAAATTCAAGGCTTTAAATTTGAGGGAGGCTTCATCTTTCTCACCTATTTCCATTCATGTCATTGGATTTATACATTGAGGTGCTAATCACCTTTAAAAAACATCTTTATTATAGGTTTATTGGAGATATCTTCCTACATTAGGCATTCGTAATGGGATTTATTAGCATCGTAGCTGATTGAGGAGAGGCAATAGAGAAGTGGAAAGGATTGCATGCATCATTGATGTGATGTAGTCCTAATGGAATGTAAAATAGGAGGCCAACATTATCTGATATATGAAGTGTAGAGGTAGCCCAACATTTATATTGTAAAATTTGAGGTTTAAAACTCCATGCCTAGGTGGATTTTTAGCTACATATATTATCTTACAAGATTACAATATGGAGTCGGTCACCTGGAGGACGCATGTATAAAGTTTATTCCTAATCAAAAATCCTATTTTCCCTTCTACTTTCTGATTTTTGAGGAGTGCGAATTTTATAAAATGTGAATCGTATGAGATATTAGGAATTTATTATGGTCATCATCCATGTCTTTGACTCGATCCTAGGGTAAGTAAAGAAGATGAATAAGCAAAACCAAGTGTAACACTCAAAAATAATAAAGATTGAATCAGAAACAACCAATGAATTATGAGTTCTTGTCATTGTTAAAGTAAAATGAAATAGGTGATAACTCGCAAATTATTAAGTTATTTCTGTAAAAAACTACATTTTACTTTAATAGACTTAAATTTATTTTTAGAGTGATGTAATGATTTTGTGAATGTAATAGTATTTTAAATAATTTTATGACCTCATATTCTTTAAAAAATTACTTTTCCAACTCAGAATATATTTTTATGATTTTTTGTGTATACCACCGCAACTAGTCAAAAAGTACAATGATGCAGACTTGGCGCACAAAAATGCGTTGGGAGGTCACACAATCATAATACAATTATTTTTTCTGGTGTAAAAGTCACCTGTCTGGATGGCATTGAATAAAAATTGAATTGAAAGTTTAGAAAGGAGAGAGATGGTGATGTGGCGCGCAGTGGTGTGTCACCACGTCATTATGATTAAATAAATATCATATTTTTTGTTTTCTTGTTTTGTAGTACACATGGCACTGTCGGAGTTATCATTCATGGAAGACAAGGAGATTCTGCCAATAGATAATGAGGAATAGCTTGGGAATTTCAAATCGTTGACAGAATCTGAGGGAGCGTCAATGCTGATGAGGAAGTGTCAATCCGCATTTTTTCAACTTCAAATTTTCATATCAAACAATCCAGAAGGCCGTTGGGCTGATATTTTTAAGGATGTTTTGTCTTTACCTCCTCTTTCCATCCTTGGCCTCCGATCCATATTAGAGGCATGGATTCTCGTGAAATCCATCCTTAAACTTGTTTCATGCTCTTGTGGCTGATTGAAGGCTAGGGGTAAAATTATGTTGTCATGATATTGAGTTTAATCAATAATATTTATATATTCTTACTCGTTAAATAATTTTAATATTTAGTGATGAGGAAGGGTCGTCTCCACAAGGAATGAATCTTAGGGAAATTGCTCTTTCCACAGGGTGAATTTGGGATGACAAGAAGGGATACGTATAGCATAAGAGGTAGCACTATGATGGAGGTAGTGATCAGAGAAAATGAAAATTAGAGAGAAGGATGAAGAGAGCCGTGACAAAGAGACAATTAGACAAAGTCAGAAAAAAATGGTATGGAGGATCCGATTTAGGGTTTATAGTTTACATTTTAATAAAATAGAAGAGGGTGTGAAGGTGAGATGGGATGAAGATATTGGTGTGGGACGTGGTGATGAAGGTAGCAAAATAAGAGTAGAGTGAGATGTGACATAGGGAAGACAGTGATTTAGGGTTTCTTAGAAAAAACTAGAGGAAACATGAGAGTTGATCATGACGGTTAACATATGTGAGATGGATGGTAGATGATGATAGATAGGGATGATGATGGATGTTGATGATCAGCAAGATTGATAGATGATCTACCAACATGAGTTCAAGAATGACCAATGTAAGGCAAGATTCTAACCTTAGACCCCTATATTTTGCTGGGATCAAGGTTACTTCCTAATGCAGATCAGCCTTCTCTATCGATCCTTTCCGAGCACTCAGAACATCAAAAACACCTTAATGTACCTTCAAAACCCTTGCTCTATAAGAGGAATTTATTTTGAAGATGTGTTTTACAAAGCTCGTGAGCTCCATTTATAGATACAACAATGTGGATGAATAAAGGACATAAAGATTAAGCTACCCTTAAAATTTGAGCTCAATTGGAGTTCTAGACCATCAGATATTAAGCCTGGAAGTTGGATGTTTCCTAGCTATTGATTTAATCAAACTATTTTCTCTCCTCATCCTCATCAGTGCCATCATTTTGTCTTATCGTCACATTAAATGTAATCATTGGTTTGGATTGCCCCATGTTATCCTCGATTGATGGCTCTCGTCATGCTATGTGATAATTGTTTTGGAAAAGAAAATACAATATTAGTGTTTAGTATTAAAATATAGTCATTAATAAGCATGCCGCACCTCAGGTGGTGATGCATCAGCATACTGGCTTTAAAGACCAATTCTCACATGGGACGCCACCATCATATTTTACTAGTCAAAAGGGAGAAAAATCATTATTTTAAGTCTTTGATTGGGCCATGTCACATGTATTTCAAGAACAAGAGCTCCTTTTTTTATTAGGCCATGTCACCCCTGCACTTTAAAAGTTAATAAAGAATAATTTTAACAATAAATGACATTATGGCATCGGTAATCGTGATACCATAACGGTATGCAATTAATGATTGGTTGACACCAAGCATTACTGAAGTTTAATGATTGGCTTTTGCTAATCACTAATCCTAATCATTAGTTGGTTAATGGTCAACGGATTGAACAGTGGCACGTAGCATGATGGAAATAAAAGGGTTAATACAATTTCAGAATTCATATTAAATTAAATATAAGCCCAATACACGTATAGACTTAGCATAATCGTATCTTTATGGATATAATGTCAAAAAATTCAGGAAAAATCAGTGTTTGACGCAAAAAAAATATTTTATTTCAGAATATGTTGTCAGAAAAAATCCCAAAAAGTATTTAAAAATTCTTTAAATTCAAAATATCATTCTATAAATAGATTTAATAATTTTAAGGTTCATAACACATATTTATAATCTATTTAATGCAAATAAACATGTAAATATGGTCAGCTTAACTACTAAAAATATGTGTTACCAAGTGTTTAAGATCCTTCAGGCATGTTATTTATGTCCTAGGTGCGTGAGAAGATGCAATACAGAAGAGGGGGAGATTACTTGCACTTGTAAATAACTTTGGTCCTGGTGAGAATGTAAGGATCCATGGTAAGTATCCATGCCTTATATCGGTTATTCTTGTCATCATCATAAGCTTAGATTGATTTAACCCGTCCCACCATTTCATTGCATCTGTATACTCTCTAATCACATCCTACCATTTTCAAGTCATTGTCTTGTCGTTATCATACTTGACATCCACCTTATATGACTTGCTCTTTACATCAATCTCATGCATTACTTTCACTACCTTCACTTCATCTGTGCTCTCGTTCGATCTTCTAATGTCCCAATTATCAATATTTATTAGCAACTACAATCATCTTAATTATAGTTCTAATTATCACTGCATCAGTATTTTAAATGTATCTCATCTCATCACATTAATCACCATTCAAAGAATCTATCATTCCTTGTGGAGAGGATCTGTACTTCTCACTAGATAGGTTTACTTTAGTGAGTACATTTTTATATTTTTATTGATTAAAATTAGAAACGCCAACAACATATTGAACCCTAATTGTTGAGGTTATCAATAGGCACCTGGTCTTTTCTGCCATCGTACCTTATGAGTCATTACGGTTCATAGTTCATTATGATTGCATTAATATATATATATATATATAATATTGATTTAAATTAATGGTGTCCGAGTTAAAGGAATTACATTGTCTTACACTTTACTATTGACTTAAAAGGAGTCAAATATTACACTCGTGATATATATTGGAGTTGACATTTAAAAATCATGGTTTTGACCCATGGGGAGTATGTAAGTGACTCCTTGTGAGTGGAGGAGCATCTAGTAAAGAGTTAGCAGCTGACACTAGCTGGATAAAGAATTTGACCATTATGAAGCCAACTAAATAGGATTTTATTTTAATTAATGATATATGTCTACTAGTAATTTACATGATTATCATTTTTAATTTATTAATTATTAAAACACTGTATGAAATTTTTGAAAATGTTAGAATTAGATAGATTACATTCTCTGACATCATATTTTTGACGTAGACAGAGCTTGTGAGTTGATGCGGTAAAATTCTTTAAGTTGACCTAAAAGGGAAGATTATGACTCCATTAGAATCAGGAAGCATCTGATTTTGAGTTTCTAAGTTACTTATGAATAGTTCTATGTTGACTATGACAGGGAGTTACTGACTTGGCTTAGTGGAAGTCAAAGATTTCGGTATGGGGTGCTTGTTGTAGGGAAAAGTGAATTATGGTATAGAAGACATACTCAGGAGATGTGCAGTGGTGTTATGAACAAAGAGATACAAGATTAATGAATAACTGAAGGGAGTAGGGAGGAATGAGGGGATGCCATGAATTCTATCTAAATGAGTTGGGATGATGTGAACACCTAAAAGACATTTAAATAGACCCTGTGAGAGGAGCATGTATGTGTGCTTTCTTTGTCAATGATATCTAAACCATATAAACAGTAAGCATGTTCGAAATAATTATAAGGATATGATAAGGCTCCTAAGTGTTTGTGTAATTGATGTCAGGATCCCTGAATCAGGGTAAAAGTATTTGACCAAAAGAAAGATAAGAATTGAATTTATTCAATGAATTTAAATAATACAAGTTATGAAGTGCATAAACACCAATCTATAAGGTCGTAGAGTATGCCCCCACAACATTATTTTAACAAGTGGTATCAGATAAATGGGAAACATTTCTATTCTGTAGATATCTAAGTTATTGTGAATAAAATAAACATTAAAATTAGCTTACTCTAAAATAACTCCTTTATTTAAAATTATTAATAGTACAATACCAAAAATCATGTGAAAAGCTATCAGAGTTGAAGCAAAAAAATAATTTTAAATATCATTTTAAATCATAAAATGTACATGTTCTGATGATCCATATTACATGAACAAACTAATATTCTAAAATTTTAATTTTTAAATTCTCATGCTCCACTCGTTCCGCTATAAAACTAGAAATTCTAAATTCTAAAGGAAGAAGACTTCCGAAATTATGAAATAGGAGAATCTGTTCCTTGAGAGAAGAAGGAAATTAATTTATCATATTGGAATAATAGGGTTATAAATACATGCCCTACTTGAAAGACAGTTAATTTGAATTTTTTACTTGAAATTCATGAAGAAATTAATTTATCATATGGAATTTAATGGTTAACACAATTTTGGTTCAGAATATATCATCAATTGTTATGACTCTCCAAAATATAATACCGTTTGGCTCAAAACATATTATCAGTTTATTATTTACGAACTAGAATAATATATTATTGACAAAAAAATTGGAATATAATATAGATGAGAATCAAAATAATTGAAAGAAATAACATGAGTTCAACTGTATAGGGTCAGTAAAAAAGATACAAGTTACCATTGAAATTGTTTAAAATAGGCTAATTTTTTAATAACAAAATTGAAATATATAATTTATAAGCCCACAAGTCACAAAGAAAAAGTAATAGCGGGGAAATATATAGTTGTGCAGACTGAAACTTTTTGCCAGACAGACCAGAAAGCCCACATAAGAAATGGACTTCTTCAGGAGGTCATGAATATGCCATTTTTCCCATTAATTTGCCAATATGGCGGGAAAATAACTGATTTTGAATTCACATGCCAGATCCAAAAGATTGAAAGACGCAAAAAAAATGGAGTCTGATGCACGAACTAAGACAAATTCATCAAAAAAAGGAACAAAAATCCTCGAAAATATTCACATGTCAGATGTTTTCTAAAACACTATTCCATTCAAGTATTACGAAATAAGTTATTTCTTAACAAGAATCAAACATAAAACACTAATTAATTGACAACAGCAACTTGAGGCAATATTCCATTGTCAACTCAGGACTTACTGTTCGAACTTACAGATTTTGAAGTATGTTTCGTAATCTTTTAGTCCTTGTAGATTAAGGTTGGGTACACTGGCTTCCACATATTGTTCTCCACATAAGCCACAATCTCCTCCTGAAAATCAAAGGAATAACTTTTACTGCTAAAGACTACCCAAGAACATGCAGTAAAAAGTGCAGAACTCGTATATTTTCCTATATTAATACGGTTTTTTATGACATACTTTGCTTAATCTCTTGAGTTCACGGGCATCCATTGTTCTGTATCCCTCGGCCAAGTCTTCTTCAATGGCTTCCTTCAATACAGCTGCAGCTACCTCTTTGGTGATGTCGCGAATGCTGCCGGCATGCCGCATTGTTTTTGAAGTATTGATAGAGAGAGACATAAGTATAGGATAAAATCGGAACCACAATTTTTGGAAGTAGAGATAAGAGAGACAAAGGGTATAAAATATCAAACTTGAATAAAGTTAGAAATGGTAAAAATTCATTTGCCTTTACGCTGAAAGGTATAGAGAGAGATTGAGGTAGATGATATACTGAGAACCACACTAGGCTGAGATAAAGATAGAGAAATAAAGGGAAGGAATATTTGAACTCTGAAAAATGTATGAAGTAATGATCATAGCACGGAGTAGAGAGCAAGAGAGATAAATGAAGATGACTGAAGATCTGAACTTTGCAAAATATAGAAAAGCTATTGTAATGAGCCTAGACACTGAAGGGTTGAGAGAGAGAGTTTTAAGAGTTTCGAGGATAAAAGGAGAACCACAACACTTGGAAGTAGATATTGTTAAAGAAACTAGCCGTTGGGAGTTTCGTATTGGGCCACTTGTGTTTTGGCCCATTAGTCTGTATATATATGTTATGTGCCCTAAACGGATGAAGATAGGCGTCTATTATTTGTTCTCGATTTCTATCTTCTTGTCTCATCTTCTCCACCATCTGGTTCTCGACCTAGAGTTCTCTATACTTGTCAGATATGTATATAGAGCGAGAGAGGATGGAAGATCTGAAGCCGACAGAAAGAGTAAAATATATGGAGCCCAGAGACACAAGCGTAGAGAGGGAGAGTGAGAAAAGGGTAGAGAGGGAGAGTGAGAAAAGGGTAGAGAGGGAGAGTGTAAAATATTTAAACAATGAAAAAAAATCTACACAAAAAAAAATAAAAACCGAATCACAAAACTCAACGGTTTAGATATTGTGTTAGAAAAAAGACAAAGTACTGAAGGATATAGATAGTAAAATAGAAACATAATTAGTATCGGCAACTGAAGAATAGGTAAGAGACAGGGGAGCATAAATTAGAAAATATGCAACTGAAATTGTGAAATAAATGGTAGATATAGAGAGAGAGATTAATGCAGGGAAGCACAAGTCTCATCTCGTAGGAAAGAAAAAACAAACAGATAGAAAGAGACGGTGGGTGGAGAGAATATAAACCTGGATATGGAAGGGTAAATGACTCCGTGGAGAACCTCCTCTTCAGTCATGTAAGCTGCAAGGCTAAAATCCATTTTTGAAAACGATGTTAAATGCATGCAACAGTTCTTTAGGAAATTTTATTTAGATCCGGAATACCATTCAGCTGCAGCCTGTAACATGCCGTCTGATATTATTCTAGCCCCTGACAGAAGAGTGCCGAGCCCAATTCTAAAAAAAACGGGGGAAATTAATAAAAGTTAAGAAATCCAAAAAGGAGGCATCGGAGCTGGATGAGAGACACAGAACTCACCCAGGGAAAAGGTACATGTTGTTTCCTTGGTTGCAGTGGCCGATTTTCCCATTTCCTGCATTCACAACTCATTAAATAATGCATTGATTTATAAAAAAAAGCACAAACTTAGCACAAGTCGGAAGCAAAATATTATTTTGATTAAGTCAATGATTTGGGGTTTATATTATCCGCCCAGGCACATCCATCCATGATTTTTCACTATACACTGCCTAAGCTCAAAAGTGAGATACAAAGAAAAAGGAGGATATTCTTTCACAAACTGGAAACTTTTAGTACCATTTGAAAAAAAATGTAGAAAATTATTGGTTAGGAGGCTTTCACAGACCAAGATCAACATTTTGAAATGGGCTCCCGCTAGCAAATATGATGTGATCACCCAACGTCGTAAAGGCCTGCTCTGGGGTGCATTCAGCTGAAAATAATGGAGGCTTCAGAAATTAAGAATAATATTTGAAGAAATAAATAAAATTAATAAATGCAGTGTGCGATTCCCACTATTGTGGTTGACCATTCTTAGTTGGGTTCGACATTGCGAAGATTGCTGGGCGCGTAGACGTTGAGTCTTTTAGGGCTTCCAAAACCTATAATAGAGGAACAGTAAGATACACTTGAGAAAAAGTCTAAACGATCAAGTTTAAGAATATATCTTATGGAGAACTATGGCAATTAGATTGATTCATAAGGAAAAAGAAATAATTAACTTGATATTGAGTGAAAAACATTAACATGTTGTCAAATTTAAATGAGAGGAAATTCAGTACCATGATAAAGAGTGAAAAGGAAAAAAAAGATCAGTCAGCCAGTTCAACTGTTCACATATTACCTCCTTTGAGAAGAGGCCACCAACCGCAGATAACCCAAGGAGAACATCAGGTTTTACTTTTTTTACCTGATGAAAAAAACACAATAAGCTCAAATGAGAAAATAAGTTCGAAGGAGAAATGCAACAAGGTGGAACAATGAAAGAGAAGATGCAGAAGATTTTAGTTATAAAGAAAGAGAGAAAAAAATTATTTGCATTAGTTTCCATGTTATTTGATTTCTGTCTTTTCCAAGAATAGTGAAATCGAAGTGCCAGGACATACAAAAGGTAAATGTGGCATTTTAATGATACAAGTACTTCTAAATTTCATTCCTTTATTTACGAGTATATGATTCATTTCAAAAAAATTAATAGATGATGTGCCAAGTCATTTGATACATTTTCTCTATCTTATATAGTCCATTATAACGGTAAGATTGAGGTATTTAGAAATCTTTCTTAGAATATATATCCAAAATAACATAATTACATTATTTAAGTTCAGGTGCATAAAAGTAACTTAGATGGAAGGAAGCCACTGATAATATTTGACAGCTTAGAAGAAACATGATATTCACATAAACAATAATGCATTTCCTTCTGGGAATCATATGAATTCAAATGGGATATACCACTTCCACCAGGCTTGCCCCTTCTCTTAAACCTTGACGATCTGCTTCTCTGAGATTTCTTGCAAAGGGTAGTGCATCTGGATCAATATCTGAGCGTTCTTCTGTTATCAAACCCTGAAAAAGTTTTCATTGTCTCAATTAAGTAAATATTTCTGATTAAACGCCGGAAAACCACACATTTCTTTAGAAAGATTTCACCATTCTGTAAAATTTAGTAAATTTTCAGAAATTAATGTCATGGGTATATGCAAGAAAAACTAATAATTGCAGAACTTTCGAAATAGTATGAGGCATTTTAAACATTTCATCAAGAAGGAAACAGCTAAAAAGATAATTTGATTACCTGAGCATCAACAACCCAGAATTGACTGGTTGCGCTCTTAAAAGCGATTTCACTGTTCCCCAGGAGTCTTGCCATTGTTTTCCTTGCTGCATTGAGTACACCGATTCCAGCACTGCAATGTCAAGACCTAACTCAATTATCGATGATGACACAATAATCGATGATGGTTGGATTCATCAGAAACAGGAGTCAATATTTGAGTAAGAAAAAACAATTACAGAATAAATACAGATAGAAAACAGGTCAACAGCAGTTAGAGATGTGCGTTGATGCAAGAGGAAGAGACCCTTTTAAACAACATAAGGGGAGTTTGGGGAGGAACATTTTTGGAAATTCTTCAAGATATGGCGATTACTATGCGTCAGGGCCTGGAGCAACAGCAGCAGGCTTGCTGAACCAGAGGGGGGTTGTGCTGTTGAGAAGGGGAGAGCCTCTACATCTTCCTTAATTTTTTCTATTTGATATAGCCCTCTGGTCTTGGGCATTCATCACGGATTGGATCTTGGAACTAACTACATTGCGACATATTTGGATTTTTGCAAGAATCCGGTTTTCCATTTTATCTTGATATGATTAAGGCGTATCATCAACCGTCACCCATGTCGAGATTGAGTTGATTCTACAGTGATCCTTTTTTTTTCTAGGGTATTCCTATATCTAAAAGGATTTTCTTTGTTATCATCCCTCTACCCGTTGTTTCTATGTAATTAAAGATGTTACATTCCATGAAACAGTACCCATTTACCTTCCACCACTTCCTGCCTCTCCCATCCCTGAGGACTCTTCTTCAGATTCCCGTGACTTTCTTCTTCCTAATCCTCCTTGAAACCCACTTCTTTTGGCTCTTCACCTCTTCTTCCCCCTTACGTTTTTTTTTCCTTCTCCAGCCTCCCTAAATCCTTTGGGCCCCCCACAGGGACCGTCTCTCTCTTTGGCATCCCATCCTCCTTTGTTCACCATTCCTCATCCTCCACCTCATGGTCATTTTGGTGGTCCACCTATATTTGGTATTCACATACTTCCTCTCTTGCTTCGGCTCTTCTTGTTGACCAAAATCCTGACCCTTGCCCACTGATCATTGACCACCCTGCTACTCAATATTCCAGGTCTTCCCATTCTTCCTCTCTTGATATCCTTGTTGCTCTTGGAAACACTCCTCGTTCTTATATCTCCACACCTTTGTATCCCCTGGCCAACTGATATGAATCCAAGAAATCTTCAAACAGAATAAGATCCAGATTCATTCCAGACGATGTTAACCATAAATGCTGATAGGTGTCAGACGCAGGATCCGCAGTTCGTATCAAGAACAAGTAGGATAAATGGGGAGAAGAGCGGAACGAGAGTGGAGGGAAAAGTGGAACGATAACCGGAGATCTCGCTGGAGCTCTCCTCTCTGGAACCGCAGACCCAATCCTGCTTCCAGCCTCCCAGCTGCGGCTGCAACTGAATCTTGAGCAAAAGCCAAAAGTGTATTCTCCCTCCCGCTTCCTGTTATTTATACTCTCTTCACACGTGCGATATAGTAGTCCGCACATGGACTCCTTAATGATGGCTTTTCCTCTTCTTCTGTTGGTATTTCTTGGAGAAGAAACGCCGTGTATCACCAACTTAACATCCCCTCATTGTCTTTCTTCAACCTATCAGGCTTTCCTTACTCGTCTTGATTCTATTTCCCTCCCTAAATTGGTGGATGATCCCTTGGCCGCTTCTAACAAGTCCATTGCCTTGGAGGAGGAACTTGCAGACTATTGCAGAAAATTGCACTTGGGATTCTGATCCCCTGTTTTGTACATTCATTTATGACAATGCTACATCAGATTTATACTAGTAGCATTGATCACAGCCACTTCTGACCACACCATGACGTTATTGAGGTATTTCTGTGACCAAATTTCTGGTCAAGGTCAATAAGGCAAATACCAAAAGTAGGCAATAAAAATACTGGATAAGAAGATATGATAAAGTAATTGATGGAGAATCTTACTTAACACGAAAATATTCAACAATATATGCTCCAGAAGGTATGACTCAAACAACAGTGCATAATTTTCTAACAGAGATGGAAGAAAACCAGGTATTGCCACACCTTCCCAAGACAGAATACTGATTCAAATGACATTTTATCAGAGGCTGTCTTTACATGAGAAGCTGGTTCAAAGTAAAACTATTATGAAAGTTGTCAGGGTCGCTTCAGAGAAGAAAAATCCTGAAATCAAACTTAGGGTACCTAGGGAGCTAATGGAAATCCCAGAAGAAATGACACCAACCCAAGACCTAATTCAAAAGTAAGATTATACGCAACCTTTTAAATAGGTCGTTCTTCATCATATTTGTAATAAATTGAAGGAAAAGATGAGATAGTGGACTGCAGAGAGAATTTCTGAGAATGTGAAGAGACAGAAAAATTGGGGCAAAAATGAACTGATCTTTATTACTGAACAGATGCCCCTTTTATACAAATTTTCACAGAGAGAGAGAGAGAGAGGTTAATGCTTTTGTCCAACGGTCAAAAACTGACCGTTGGAAAAAGCTGCAGAAGAGATTCCTTTTTCAAAAAGGACTTCCAACAGCTATATTTATAGCTGTTGGAGGCTGGGCCTGATATAAATCAGGCCCAGCATATATTAGGTCCTTAATGGACCTAATGTATTCCCTAAATGGGCCCCTCACTATTGGGCCCTTAATGGGTCCTTAGTGGGCCGTTAATGGGCCCTTATTGGGCCTTTATTTAAATCCATTTTAGGTTAGTTTTTCCATTAGATCCCTAGGATTAGTCTATTACACGTACATGGCCTCAGGCCCATAAGTTAGTAAAATTAGCCCTAACTGGGCCGTGATGATCTAACAATATTATTATGATCATTCTTCATCATTTACAAACACTCTGGTTCTTTCTCTAACTACCATTACATAAGAGGCCATCACCGGCTAAATGATCATAATAATATGTCACACATTTTCTTTGACCAGAAGACAAGCATAAATTTGATCTGGATTTCCTTCGGTCCACAACTAAATTATAGGTTGTGAATTGGATTTAGCATTCTAAATAACATGAGGTCAATACATTCAGCATTCTTAACCAGAACATCATAGACCATCAAACATCAATCAAAATGATCAAATGTTTTGAGAATATTTTAAACTGAATGGTTCTATGTTGAAATTTTCCTTTTTTCTTTCACTTAAATATGTTCTAACCATGGTTGCCATAAAAAATGTGAAGTTCCAATAGGTGAAATAGAGTGTGATTCTCTACCTGTAAAATGTCAGTAAAGAGAACTTGGTGGAGATAATGGCGTGATCAAGTTTAATGGACTGTGGGAACTGAAAACATAAGACGAATCATCACCTTCCAGCACCTGCAACCACAATTTTCTGCTTTGGGAAGTCTATCATTGGTCTACCCTGTGCTCTCACAGCTCCTAACAGACCAGCTATGGCAACGCCTGCAGTTCCCTGTCAAGAAATATTTGAATGAATCAAATGACGCGACATTGGTTCTCTAGAATTATTGTAAAGATACCAAGGCATTCCGACAAGAACTCTTTACTGCTAACCTATAAATGACCAGAAGACTAATATGATACGATGATTATACATAGAAAACATCAACATAAGATAAAGCACATTGCTCTGAAAATCCGATGAAGTTATGATCATAAATATTACACTCTATGTGGAGCTGCAGGCTCTTCATGGTCCACCTATCGAAACCCTATTTCCCAGAGAGAGAGAGAGAGAGCAGAAAAGAAACTTTCATATATTTATTCTTCAGAGGGCCCCGATAAATATTGGGTTACAATCGGACTGGGCCAAAAGCAACCAACGTGATGGATTATATTAGAATTGAATCACATAATAGTATAAGTACAATATAGGAAGTTACATGGACGTATGGGGAAAACGAAAACAATTACACAGAAATAAAGAAATATAACAAGTGTCTTTTGACAACCCCCCTCAAGCTGGGAGGTAGATATTCTACAATCCCGGCTCGGCAACTAGCTGGTGAAACAAGCTCCCACGTAGTTCCTTAGTAAGGATGTTGGCCACCAGATTGGATGACTAAACAAAACGTATCTTCAAAATACCAGAATCAATCTTTTCCCAGATAAAATGCTTGTCTATTTAAACTTGTTTGGTATGATCATGTTGCACAGAATTATGTGCAATGTCAGTGGCTGACTTGCAGTGGCAAATTTGTATCACAAGTTTGTCATGGCGCAAAAGTCCTCAAAAACTCCATCTACAGAGATTCACAGTTTTATTTGAGAACTGCCCAGAACTCAGCCTCAGCACTTGATCTAGATAACACCTCTTGCTTCTTTCTTCTCCAGTTAACCAAAATTTCATCAATGAATGAACAATATCCTGAGGTCAACCTGATACAATATTTCCTAGAAAATGTATCAATCAAGGAAACAGAATGCACTTCTACTGGCTTGGCGGTGATTCAACACCGAGCTGGATCAACTGTATAGCGATCCTGACAAATCCACCTCCAATGAAGCTCAAGATTTGGAGCTCTGTCGCTCCTCTCTTAGCCTGGTCGAATGCAACCTGGAGCCTAGAGGGAGAGACTTCCAACCGATTCTTGATCCTCCTTGCAGATCCCCTCCCAAAGGCCCCCTCCTTCTCCTTCTATCTTCTTTTTCCCGCCCTTATTATCTTGTGGGCTATATTTTTTTTTTATTAAAAGTATTATATCCTCCTTTCCTTAATGGGTCTGATTTAGCACTTTTATTACTAGGTCGTCATGTGATACGACCCCTACGTATCTAGGCCTCTTTCACCATTTAGCCTAATAGGGACATTTAGGTCATTTGGACCTTTTGTAATCCCTTTAAATAGAACAGCCCTCCCTTGAGGAGGGCAGCCAAGAAGAATCACAAGAATGCGTTTGGCTCTCTCTGGCGACGTCCATTCCACCAGACCCCTCTCGTAGGCGACGTCCATTCCGCCTGCCCTCATCCTGCCGTAGTCCATCCCGGCACCCCGACGACCATCCCGGAGACTTCTCCCTTCCTTCTTGCCTTCTCCCCAATACGAATCAGCAGGTTCATATCATCATGTGTCAATCCATGTGACACCCTTCTATCTTTTTTAAGAAGTTGACTTTGGGTCAGCCCTTGGTTGACCCCCACTGTGACCCCTGTTCACCCTTGTCTCCTTAGTTAGGATCTCATCTAACTGTTCCTTCCTTGGCGTTCTCTTGTATGGGATGTATAGTACCTTATCACAACCTTTTTTCTACAACAAACCCTCCATGGTTGGCACCAGTATAAACTTCCAGAGATATTTCATCTTCCTTTTCTAGCAATATACCATGTTCCATCATGTCTTTCTAGTGGGATAACACTCTATGTTCCACATTTAAATCCACTTCCTTCAGGTTGTGCAAAAATTGTCTCAGGGTCCCGATTGCAAATGCAATATCTGGTCTCATTCGGGTCAATTATATGAGCTTGCCATTAAATATTGATACTGAGATCTGTTAACGGGGCTGTCATCTTCATAATTCCCAATTTGGATGTTAGGATCAATTGGAATAACAAATGGTTTACACACCATATTTGTTTCTTTCAGCAGCTCAAGTATATGCTTTCTCAGAGAGATAAACATCCATTCTTCACAATAACCAATTTCAATCTCTGGAAAATATCTCAGAAGGACCAGGAATTTAATGCAGAACAACTTCAACAGTTTTGGACCTTTGCTATGAACCTACCCCAAGAATACCAAAGGAGGATGCATGCCAGACATACACATGCTGATTCAAACAGCATGTGAAAGATGGGGTGATTGGCCAGAACATCTGTCTTTAAGTAATGGGGAAATGAACCATGAGAGGATGGAACTTTTGTTGGAGTTTATTCCTGCAGTGACCAGGGGCTGGAGCTTGGGAGATCCTCCCAGTCCAGAGGGAGCCTAGGCCAAACCGCCTAGTCTTTGCTTGCTCTTCTATCAGTCTTTTGTTAATCTTCTTCTCTCACTATTTTATCCTTGTTTTCAATTCTTCTATTCGCAGAGATTACTATTTCTGGAAATTCTTGGAATTCTTGGCCCAAATCTGCTCTATCTGACTTCATTCTCCAAAGGAGAATCAATCTCCTCCTCATCATTATCGTCAACATATAGCAATAGGGCTACCTCCCCCTATGAAGTAGAGTCTCTGATGAAGAGAGTATGATCCCAATTGCTGCGCCTGTATCCAGGTCTTTTATAGCGAGAGAGAATTTACCAAATCATTCAGGTAGAGATTGCTTCATGTCATATCATGCCTTCTTCAAGAGATATACCCTCCTTTCTCCTGATTGAGTAGAATATCCATGGAGATCTTTCTTCCAAGTTACCATGAAGATGTGCAACTTCACATCAAACTGTTATAATTGTCATCCCAACTCCGCTGCCACAGCTATCAATACACAGATTGTATTCAATTTTGCTACAGGAGAAAATGTCTCTAGGTACTCAATCCTACACCATTGGATATAACCTTTGGCCACTAAGGTTTTCAACCCTTCCAATGACCCATCTGAATTAGACTTTATGGTTTATACCCATTTACACCCAACAATCTTCTGATCCTGTGAAACTTTCAAATCATTTTCTCCTTTTCCATGCTTCCATGTCAAGGTCCATCGCTTCCTTCCATTTCAAACCTTTCATTTCCTCTTCAACTGAATTTGATATCACACCTTCTCTATCATGGAGATGAAAGTCTGATATGCTGGAGTAATCTTCTCAAAATTTGCAATATATGAGAAGGGATACTTGCTCTCCTCCCGGGGGGGCCCTTTACCCTTTCTCAAGGCCATTGGCCAGCTCAGACTATCATCTTGCACTTTTTTTCTATATTGTTCTACTCCCCTTCATTTCTCTTGTTGTTTCTACTCCCCTTCATTTCTCTCTCTCTCTCTCTCTCTCTCTCTCTCTCTCTCTCTCTCTCTCTCTCTCTCTCTCTCTCTCTCTCTCTCTCTCTCTCTCTCTCTCTCTCTCTCTCTCTCTCTCTCTCTCTCTCTCTCTCTCTCTCTCATCTGGTATCCAATTTTTTAAGCAAAGGAACCATTTTCAAGATGTAGATAACAGCTTAACTAACATCAGATGCAGATAACGGTAGCAGCTGACTTCATTCAAAACAAGAAGAATAGAAATATTAAATAAGTTGTAATAACAAACTAAGGTTTCTCGATGTAAGGAAAATTTTCTCGATTTAGTTCCTGACCTGAACATCATCATTGAACATCCGATAAGTGTTCCTATAACGCTGCAATAGCTTGAAAGCCCACTTGCTTTGAAAGTCTTCAAACTGTAGGTAGCCTTAGTCAGAATGTTGATGAGGACAGAGAAATGATTGAAAATTAGAACACAAAAACTTCATTCACCTGTACAATGACATTTGGCCATCGTGTAAAAACGGCCTCCATAAATTCATCAACAACAGAAAGATACTCTTCACCATCAAGTCGCGGTTGTTGCAACCCAAGATCTGATTCCCAATTAAAGAATTGGCAAGTCAGCTTCAATATCAGGCAACTTATTCTCTTCTCCCAAGAAAAACAGGAAATAAGATTATTTTTTCACAGTTAAAAAGATACAGTAAACTTGAAATTAAAACCTTACATGACCTGACTTAGGACAGATTCCCCTCTTTCATCAACCCATCTGTGTATTTAGAGAGCTTCTTACATGTTCTCCCTCGTACCCCTAACATTTTTACGAACGGCCTTCTCCATCCCCAGGTTCCTCATAAATTTTCTTTATTTTAATGACATCTACCTTTCTCTTCTAGTCCACTCCAAATTTATTCCTCTTCCCTAGGCAGTTTCCCTTCTGATAGAGCAGTTTCACCACTCCAAGGACACGTGATTCACCAATGAAAAAGGCCCGGCTGACCCTTCTTATCCTCTGATTTGAAATTCTCATCAAGTTATAGTGCTCATCAGAAACCTTACTGGATTCCCGACAAGAAATAAGTCCCATGTAATTGAAAAAAAGAAGTTTTGGGCTATCTGTAATAAGGATATTTATTTCAGATTTTCATTTATTTGAATAGATGTTTTATATGAAATATAACATAATTCTATCACTTTTGTTAAAATTAAAATCCAATTTTTCAAGTGAAAAAAAATGTAAAGTAAATATATTATACTAGTAAGGATTGTTTCCATATCAAACAGGATGGAAAAGGAGTGAGTCCTACACAGTGGATCCTTCAGGAGATTCTCATTGTTGGTCCCCACATCAATCATCACAGGAAGCACCTGAAAATAAAAAATTCATCAATCTATAATGCAAAATAAAGGAATATTGCAAAGACAATATGCCCTTACAGGTCAATCAAATGCCATAAGATTTCTCCATATTTATATAAACATGAATCACTGAAGACAAGACTATGGAACCATTGTGTTACACTCTCTTGTAACAATGGCAAAATATGATTGAATTGTAGATCAAGAATATCCAAAACTAGTAATGTGATTCGAATATCGTAGAATATTGCTCAGATCGGACGGCTCCTCCCTCCTGGCAGAAGCTCCTTCTCGATCATCAGGGCGGTCTCCCCTCCAGGTTGGACTCCTCCCTCCCGCGGCAGGTGAGCTCCCTCCGCAGCTCTCAGCACCCGGGCGTAACTGCCAAGAATCTTGTAAAAAAAAGGATCCCGTCCTGGATTTATAGGGTCCCTGGAGACGCCCTCTCCCCTTTCTTTAGTCAGTCGGTTTGGTCAACAGCCTGTTGACCAGATCTGGGCCCTTTTCTCTGGTACTTCTTATGATAGCGTCTATCACATTGCCAAGATTCCAAGAGGATGCCAACTTTTGGGCCTCCTGGGACAACCCATTCACAAAAAACCTTCACAAAATGCAAACTTGGGAAATCAAGAGTTCTGAAGAATAGAGACCATAGGATATTATTGAAATTTCTCCTTTGAATTCAATTAAAATTATCCATTTCTTTTCCTTGTGTCTGGTTTTTGGGTTTCATATTGAACCAATCACCATTCAATGGTTTCCTTTCGGCTGAGCGTATCAGACTTATGATATCATGGGATGATTTTCTTCAAAAAAAATATGAAGGGATAAAAATATATTTATTGTTCCCACAAGTACTTTCAACCGCATGATCCAAGTTCTCAAAACCATGTATCTTGAAATTTGTAAGCACTATTTTTTTTTGCTGCTCTTAGTGAGATTTTGAATCATGCAGTCATAATATTGGAATCATACGAATGCTGCAACACTAAGTTTGTACAATATGCTTTACTCCAATTTAGGTGAAACATCTAATGGCGTTTTGCAACTGTAATAATGATTGGCAGAGATGAGTTAATGTGTTTCCCTTGTGCTTCCAGTATGACTCAAAATATGGTGGAGTTCACGTATCATTTTCCTTGCATTTAATACCCAGTGAGAATTGGTTGTAGAATTTGACTGAGACTTGGTAGTGTCCCAAAAAAGCAAGACAAACTATATCAAAATTAGGTCTATAAATGATAAACCCTAAGACTGGGGTTTCAGAAATGACCTTTAACCTGAAACAGCAAATAAAAAAGAAAGATAAAACCTAGTCAAGGAGCCACTGCATAAACCTGCCAGAGGACGATGTTGTTTTATGTCTCTAGAGAAGATGTGACTCGAAATCACGGTTATGTGAAAATGCGCTAACAGCTAGGATTTCCAGCCCTCACCTTCACTGAATTGTGTTGTTTCCAATAAATAGAACTTTGGAAAACTATGATGCTCTGAGAAATTGACCAGGTTGCATTCTACAATGAGTCGTTGCATCTTCCCACCCTTGCCACAATTCGGGAGGTGAGTGAGAGCATTTTTGCGAAGTTAAGTCTGATCTTATCTGTTTAGCCTGTCATACTTCAAGTTGGTATCAACTGATCTGAGGAGGTAATCCAATACATATTATTATTAGACAGACTGAGCCGATATATTTCTGGTAATACTTCCTGTCACGCTGAGGTGACTCAGTGTGACCCTCCCTTTGCATCAATATAAATGGGGAGGTGGTCCAAAATGCAAGTCTAAGAATTTTCCGACTCCTCCTAGGCTCACACATTGAAGTTACTCAATGATGAAGAATAAGATTTGCAAAAGATTAAGAGAGAATATCAGGGCAGCAGAGGAGGATCTTTGTCCCCTTGAAACATATTAAAGGACCTAATATATTAAAAGACGATGAAAATAACAAGAAACCTCCCTCGTTCCTATCAGAGTAAGTGTGCAAAGAAGCTGTCTCCCCCTGTAACGTGCAAGGACATGTGCCAAGTCAAGCATCCTCTACCAATGAGCTTTAGACCCTATATAAAGGAGGGAGTACGTGTCAAGAAGACAGCAGAAGTTATTACTACAGATGCAAGCTGGAGTGGGGGATCGTGGTGCCGATCCTGAGGAGAGGAAGACTGATACGGCATCCTCTTCGATCTATTGATTATTTTCTTTTCTCTATCATTTCTCTGATATTTGTGGCACAGACATTTCTCGGATCTGTGTCCAATGGCATATTGATACTCTCGTGATATCAATTGTAGAAACTGAATTTGAAATCCAATTGAAAAACAAATCCACCAATTGTACTTATAGAAAATTATAGAAATCAAGAAGATTAGACGGGATTGGATGGCCCTCCTAACAACCGATGAGCTCCTTCCGTAGATCAGGTCGAGACGGCTCCTCTGGATGAAGAGCTCCTACCGTAGATCTGATCCTCCCTCTACCTCCTGAGTTGAGTGATCTTCCGTAGACAGCGGCGCTCTCCCACTACGACGGATCCCAGAGGAATGCGAGTCTTCGCTCCCCCCTTCTCAAGAAAATGCCAAAAGTGGTAAGTAAGTGTCCAGGACAGGACACTTTATTTACAGTGCTCTCCCATCATGGAGTCTTGACTTAGTCAGCGCTCGGGTAGTTATTCCTGCGACTCTGTTTATACTTGTGCCTCTGACTGTACTTCTTAGAATAGAACTTATCACATATTTACATATTTTCCTTGTCAAATTGATCGATGGATAGGAGGTCAAGGGATTTCTATTACAGAGGCATTATAAGATCTTGCAGGATCTTATAAAATTGTACTTCTGACGTACATCCTAATAAACAAAACATGGTAAAAAATGACGAAGACATGTCATCTAAACAAAAAAATTATAATAATTGATAAATGAAGAAGAAGAAAAAGGAAATTGAAAATGTTTCCAGGAAGATAACGAAAACATGCTATTACCCTGTGGGGATGTATCCCTGCAGCAGCCACATACAAATCAAGTTTACCGATTGCAATTCCAATGCCCTGGATACCAAGGTCTCCCAGGCCCAAAATTCTACTTCCATCAGTAACCACTATCATGTCAACCTATGAAAAAAATGAGGGTAGAAAAAATATTTAAAAACAAAGTGATTTTCTCTGTTATCACGACATTATAACAGAAATCATTTTCTAATCAGGATGTGATGCCAAGGATAGCAAGGACACCAGACAAAATTTTGGCAGATTTCATTCAAATGATAATGGTGTCAGACGAAACAAGAAAGAATAGCCCAGTAAACAGGGAATTTTCCTCTTCCATAGAAAAAATACAATCCAAGTCTTAGCTACCTAGAAAATGGCTGAAGAGAATTGTATGGTTCAAGACTTTCATGATTTAACACATCTATAATGGCTTCCTCATTATTCCAGCATGATATTGATGGATAATAAAGAACAACCAAACGATTTGAAGTTTATTTTTTAAAAAACTGGATTCTAATTTGATGTTGAATCTCCCCAGTGCTGTGAAAATAAATTGGTAAGCAATGGTTCTTGTAGGCTAAGATGTCTTTTGTGATAAGTAGGTAAACCCAATCTGAAACATGACTGGCCTTTGTCATTGAAGATTAAACACAAACCTGATCAGATGGCCAGTTATAAACCATGGACATCATTTCCCCACGATCCTCTGCACTGAAATACATTCCTCTAGGCCTCCTGAATAGTCCACTGTAATTCTGGCAGACCAGGCCAACAGTTGGTGTATAAACTATCGGTGCATACTCCTTGATGTTTTCAATCAAAACCTACCAAAAGTAAGGGAAACTTCATTATGAAAGATGATATCGCATAGTTTGAAGGAATATACAGCTTCCAGCTCCACGCCTCACATAAACTACTGGCATTCATCATTGCTCAAGCCAAAGTACTGTAATCCGGTAAAACAAGGAGTAAAAATAGAACGGAATAGCCGCATGAACATACTTTGTAGTACATTGTCTCATTACGATCATGCAATCTGTTGAGGATTCGCCACTTAGCTAGAGAGTTTGTATCTCTTGCCCCATCCCTTGCATTTACTTCCAGCCTTTTCAAATCAGTCACTGTTTAATAGAAAATTGTGGATTTGAGAACCCATTCACAGAGGGTCAGGAAGAGATATAATTATGGAAACGAAAATTTACTAAATCAAAGCTTCAATATTTTCAAAAAAATAAAGTTTCAAAGAAGAGAAGCTAAAAGTTATGCTCTTACGACTAACCTGAGGTCTGAGTCAGGGGGAAATTGATTTTATCTCTCAGATATTGATTTTATTTTCTAGAGCATTTCTATGAGTTATTCCTTGTTTTTATTCTTCCTAAAACAAGATATATACCTGGTCACACGACTTACACACAAACAACTCATCATATTAACCATACAATTGTTTGTTGATGTCTCTAATGATTTATGAGTATGCAAATCCATGAAGAGATCTAGCAATTAAAATATAGACCAAAAGACTCCTGATCATGATGCGATACTGATGTCAAAGATAAGAAGACAGAATCAGCAACCTCCTGTTACCAACATTTCTGCCCAAACATCAGGTTTGTAGCGCTCCCCTTCAGAAGTAATGCAAAAATGTATTTCAATGAAGGCACACAAAGTTTTCAAAATACCTGCCAGGCAAGGAGTTTTCGTACAATAGAAACCTATGATGGATTATAGCGATGTATCAATATATGGGGATAGAGTGACAGAGATAGGAGTAGGCCAGGGGGAGGAACTCTGCTGCTCTTGGAGTCGGACAAAAGATGAATAAAACTCAAAGTTGACTAAACGAGGGGCTCCCTATCCTTATATAGTAGTAATCCTGAAAAATTCCAATAATACCCCTACTTATAATTAATACCACCACTAAAGAAGGTCTGCTGATTGAAAAACACTGGATGGCCATGTTCTTAAAGAAGTGTCCTCCTTTGACAATTACATCATACACTGTAGCCTTATGAGAACTTGGTCATTAGACTATTACATATACGTCCAATGAATCTCCATTATGACGAAGATACTTATCCTTGAGTCAGACAGAGAGATTCCAACATTAAAACACTTAGATGAGTATCTCTTCGTGTGGACATTATAGCTCCTACCATTATCAGTATTATATTCCCTAATTAGCCCATTAAGGGCATTTTCCTTCATTAGCCCATTAGGGCTCCTATATCAACAATTGTAATCTGTCTTTTTGGGTTAATCAAGTTTTTCCTTCTTGTTCTCATGGTATCAGAGCCGAAATCCTATCCCTAACCCTAGAATTTTTCGGCCTTGGTCGTGCGCTTGGCGGTTTCCGACAGTCATCCAACGCTCCGGCCGTCCTCCTCCGTCGCGCGGCTTTTCCCCGCGTGCGGATTCTTCCCCTCGCGCGGTCTCCTACCGCGCGCGGATTCTTTCCCTCGCGCAGTATTCTCCACGCGCAGAGCCCCTCCGTCGCGCGGTCTCCTCGGCGCACAGGCCTTCCCTCCGCGTGGCTTCTTCCTGCGTGCGGAGCCACTCCTGTGCACAGTCCTCTCTGTGCGCAGGCCTTCTGTTGTGCAGCGGTCTCCTTCGCGCGCGCCCGGATCTCTTCTTCGCACGGTCTTCTCTTTGTCTGCACTACAGACGTCTATGGAAAATCCTGAGACTGCCGACCTTCCAGAGGCTCAGACTTCTAATGTTACACCGGCATCCACTCCATCTAGTATGGGTCGGACGCCTCCTGCACAGGTGTCGTCTCTTGATCCAGGGAATTGGTCTACTTCACCTGGACCTTCCTCTCTCCCAAGATGCCTCCGGATGGGATGTTTTCTGGCTTCAACCTGCTTCAATGGCGCCAGTATGTTCAGATCACTCTTAAAGGTCGTCTAATGCGCCATTTGCTTGAAGATGGGCCACCCAGGATGGATCCCAAATATTACGACTGGCTGGATGTTGAAGGGGTAGTCCACCGATGGCTATTAGACAGTATTTCACCTAGCATCAAGGGTGAATTCTTATCTCTTGAGTCGGCCCGAGCAGTGTGGGAAGCTGCTCTTGAAAGTCACTCCAAGAAGCATAACATCGCTACGTTGTATGAGCTAGTACATCGGGCCGCCAACCTGCGTCAAGGAGACATATCTGTTATGGAGTATAGCACGGAGCTTATTTCCCTTTGGAATGAGATTGATCATTACATGCCACCAGATCCTCATTCCGTGGACCGAAAGTACACTCTCCAGCTTTGGGTTTTCCCGTTCCTTATGGGACTTAACCCGGAGTATGAATCTCTACGGGCTCAGCTTATTCACCTTGAGAAAGAGCTTACTTTCAAGGACGCACTTCGTAGTGACCGGATTGAAGAATCCCATTTCCAGCAGACTCAGATTCCGGCTTCGGCGCTTGTCGTACAGTCATCTGCCTCCACTCGTCTTTCGACGACGACTACACCGACTGGAGCTTCGCCTCGTGGTGCCTCTACTCGGACTGAGGAATCTCCTAAAGGGGACCCTTCGCTCTTCTGCAATTATTGCAAGAAGCGAGGTCATTCGAAAGAGACCTGCTTTAAGCTTCAACGGAAACGAGCACAACAGAGAAATCTTGCTACTGTTGCACCTTCTGTCAGCCAAGTGCCTCTGTCGTATGGTCTTCTTCCAACCAATGCCTCACCTACCAGCTTTACTCCCGAGGAAATGGAACGTCTTCGGCGTTTGCTTGACCCTCCAGTCGTGGGCTCGTGCTCCTTAGCCCACGCAGGTATGTCCACCAGTCTTCCTACACTTTCTTCAAATTATGGGAATTCCACTCCATCCTCCACTTGGCTTCTTGATTCGGGTGCCACTGCTCACATGACACCTAATCCGCGAGCTTTTGTGACTTATGAACCTGTTTCCGGCTCTTCCAAAGTAAAAAACGGCATCTGGCGATCTCCTCACTGTCGCTGGAATCGGTGTTGCCCTTTCCTCTTCTATGCACCTTCCTAAAGTTCTTCACATGCCTCGTCTTACTCGTCATCTTCTCTCTTTATCCCGTCTTGTTCGCGATCTAAACCAGGACCTTACTTTCACTCCTAATACCTGTTTTTATAGTGATAAGGTGTCGGGGATGACGATTTCCATTGCTGAGGAGCATGAGGGCCTCTATCTTGTTCGACCTCCTTCGTCCTCTCTCGCTGTTGCTGCTGCTGCTGTTTCCCTTTCGGTGTCTCATGAGCGTTTGTGGCTTCTCCATCGACGTCTCGGCCATCCATCTTTCGATACTCTCTATCGTTTATTTCCAAAACTCTTTCAAGGTCATTCTGTTGACCGCTTTGTTTGTGACGCTTGTCGAATTTCCAAACATCATCGTACGACGTATCCTATTTCTTCTTCTCATTCAACGACCCCCTTTTCTCTCATTCACACCGACGTGTGGGGACCAGCTCCTGTTCACAGCACTTCTGGCGCTCGATGGTTATGCATTTTCATTGATGACGTTACTCGCTTCACGTGGGCTTACCTATTGAAACATAAATCAGATATCTCCCTTGTCATTCCCCAATTTTATTCTCTCATTCAAACCCAATTCTCCACCTCCATTCGTCGCTTCCGCTCCGACAATGCCCGAGACTATGTCAACTCCACGTTAACCACTTTCTTCCACCAAAAAGGCATTATCCATGAAACCACTTGTCCATACACACCCCAGCAGAATGGTGTTGCAGAACGAAAATTCCGTCACATCTTTGATACAACTCGGAGTCTTTTATTTCACATGCATGTGCCCAAGTATTTTTGGGGTGAAGTCATTCTTACTGCTATTCATCTCCTCAACCGCCTTCTGTCTCGGGTGCTTGATTATTCTACTCCCATTGACTGTCTCCAGCATTCTTTTCCAAACATTTCTCTCCGAACCAATCTTCACCCTCATGTTTTTGGGTGTGTTTGCTTTGTTCTTAACCATCTTGGTCGTGACAAGCTTGACCCTCGTGCTCTCCAATGTGTATTCGTCGGTTATTCTCCCACCCAACAGGGTTATCGGTGTTACCATCCGCCATCTCGTCGATTTATCGTCACAAAGGATGCCACATTTGACAAATTCACTCCTTATTATCCTTCTTCTTCTCCAGTCTCGTCCTCTTTCCCTCTTCAGTCGGATCCTCTTGAATTCCTTATTCTCCCTCCGTCACCCACATCTCCACCAGCATCTATTCCTTCCCCGCCCGTTCCTTCTGAAGAGTCTCCACCAGCCCTTCCCGTGGATAACTCATCCTCCATTCTTCAGCCAACACCGGTCTCCGATCCTTATGTCTCTTCCCCAGATTCCCCACCTGCCCTTACCAAGGCTCCATCTTCCGCTCCATTGACTCATTCCGAGAATACTCCATCCGATTCATCTATTCCTCCCTCTGGTGCTCCCTTACCTATACGTCGTTGCCCCCCAGAAAAACGTTATGGACTCACCCTCGCTCGTCGAAAACCTCGTGTTCCTCCCACTCCTGCAGCCCCCTCATCCTCCTCAACCAATCCTCCAGAAAATTCTTCCGTAGCCCTGGTGTCTTGTCCTCGCCCATCACCATTATATCCATTAACAGCTTCTATCTCATCTCATCGCCTCTCCCCATCATTCCATGCTCTTCTCACCTCCCTTGACTCCATCTCTCTTCCCAAGACGGTGGACGTTGCCTTATCGCTTCCTCATTGGCGTCGGGCTATGGAGGAGGAGCTTCACGCACTTGATCTGAATGATACATGGGATCTGGTTTCCCTCCCACCGGGCAAGCACTTGGTTGGCAGTCGTTGGGTTTATGCTGTAAAGCAGAATTCTGATGGCTCTATTGAACGGCACAAGGCACGTGTTGTGGCACAGGGTTTTACCCAGCAGTATGGCATTGATTATCAGGAAACGTTTGCTCCTGTGACAAAGATGAACACCGTCAGGATCCTCTTGGCCTTGGCTGCAGACCGTGGCTGGACATTGCAGCAGTATGATGTCAAGAATGCCTTTCTTCATGGTGATTTGACTGAGGAGATCTATATGGCTCTACCTCTTGGGTATCTCTCCTTAGTTCCATCTACTCCGAGCTCGGTTGTGTGTCGCTTGAAGAAAGCATTGTATGGTCTGAAGCAATCTCCCCGTGCTTGGTTTGGCCGTTTTACGATGGCCATGAAGCACCGTGGCTATCGCCAGTGTAATGGAGATCACACCCTCTTCTACCGTCATTCCACGTCAGGGAGAGTTGCTATCCTTCTCGTCTACGTGGATGACATTATTATCACGGGTGATGATACAGAAACTATCGCCCAGCTGGCTGCTTATCTGTCTTCGGAGTTTGCTATTCGTCATCTTGGTCCGTTACGGTATTTCCTTGGTATTGAAGTGGCTTGCTCGTCCAGTGGGATTTTTATCTGTCAGCATAAGTATACGATGGATCTTCTTTCTGAGCTTGGCAAGGAGGACTCCAAGCCCATTTCGACTCCAATTGATGCAAATCATCGACTTGGCGCTGATGAGAATGAAGATCTTGCTGAGCCCAAAAAGTATCGAAGACTTGTGGGTAAACTGATTTATCTCACCCACACTCGTCCTGACATCACATATTCGGTGGGTGTTCTTAGTTAGTTTATGCAAAATCCTCGAATGAGCCATCTTCATGCGGCCCACCGGCTTCTTCGGTTTCTGAAGGGCACAATTGGCCGTGGGCTTCTGTTTCGTCGTCAAAGTGGCCTTCGACTCGAGGTATATACTGATGCGGATTTTGCAGGGTCCGTGGCTGATCGCCGGTCTACCTCTGGGCACTGCACCTTCTTGGGAGGTAATCTTATCACTTGGAGGAGTAAGAAGCAAAAGGTGGTATCCCGATCAAGTGCTGAAGCGGAGTTTCGTGCACTTGCACATGGTCTTTGTGAAGCACTTTGGATCACCAAGATTCTTAGTGAGCTATGGTGTCCGGTTCCTTCTCCTGTTCAACTGTTCTGTGACAACAAATCGGCTATTAGCATTGCTCATGATCCCGTCCAGCATGATCGCACGAAGCACATCGAGATCAACCGACATTTTATTAAAGAGAAGCTGGAATCGGGAAAATTCTGCTTGCCATATGTACCGTCAGCAGATCAGATTGCCGACATCTTCACCAAAGGGCTTCATGCCCCTAGGTTTGAGGAGCTCTATGTCAAGCTGGGTGTGGAAAACATCCACGCTCCAGCTTGAGGGGGAGTGTGGACATTATAGCTCCTACCATTATCAGTATTATATTCCCTAATTAGCCCATTAAGGGCATTTCCTTCATTAGCCCATTAGGGCTCCTATATCAACAATTGTAATCTGTCTTTTTGGGTTAATCAAGTTTTTCCTTCTTGTTCTCACTTTGAAAGGGAAAATGAAACAAGAACAGACACTTTATACTTCCATTTTCCAGTATTTGAAAGTCATGAAAACCAACAAGTTGTTATACTGGATAGCTTGTTCAACTTGACAAGTCTATGGAAATGGCTCCTCATTTAATGGAAATATATCTCTTCTAAAGTCCGAAAAAAATATGGATTGATATTTATCGCCATATGTCTGGAAGGCTTTTGCACCGAATCCTGTTCTGAAGGAAATGTCCGACATCTTAATGTCAGGAACTGTTGTGTACGTGTCAGAATGACATCTCCAGGAAATGTTAATCAATTTTGGAGTTTATTTCCATCCGAAGAGAAGAAAAAGTTACTAACTTGATTTCATAAAAACCTGGATTTTTTAACATTCATGTTTTCCACAGTTTGATTGAAAATATGATTCACTTATGGTTCATATCCTGAGAGGACGGGAAAAGTAGGGGTTTCAACTGCGATAATCCTCAATCCCATAGAAATTCCCAAGCTCAGGGGTATCTCCGACTGTATCCGAAGCTCACAACTGCATCTCCTCAATCTCACAAATCGTCTTAATTTTAAATTGATTATCCTTTTTTATTCATATCGAACATGGTTGAGCTGTTCGTTACAAACTATATAGTCAGATATCATTGTAGGCGGTGTTTCACGAAGACCTTTGAGAATTCCTTTTGATATGCCCCAAAAATATTGCAATCGTATTCCCAACTAATTATCACTCAGTACCTGCTTCTCCGTCAAAGTCTTGACCCCATCCATCACTCTTATCTACCATAATTCGCCATCATTTTTCAACACCAATGTACCTTCTTATTTTTCACATCAATACCATACACGGCTACTAAAACCCATATCCGCAGTTATAGATGACGCTTCTGTAGCGCTCCGCCCCAAATACTCGAAGAAGAGTTTTAGTCAAATGAATAAATGTAAATATAGTAATGGAATACTTCTCAGATCGGTCAATAGTTGGCAACGATACAGTTTCCGCGTTACTGATTATCTTTCTAAACAAGAACTCCATGGTGAAGGAATAAGACAAAACTTACTGAACCGTTTAATTTGCTGCTCTGAATTCATCACATTCGGAGGAAGAAGGCCTCGAAGATCCAGACGATCTCGCTCCGTCATTGTGAAAGCGGTGCCCTGTATTTGTTAAAAGAGGTAGAACTATTAGACTTCAAATCAAGGATCAACTGAAAACAACAGTAAAAGCGAGCGCGTTAATCCTCGATTTTTCTACTCCCGAAGAATCGACCAAAGATTCAAGAAGATAAACAAAACGAACCGACACCATATTTCCCCCGGGATCTCGCAATGCGCAAGCCATTCGACCAAGGCACGACGCATTCGAGCGAAAAAACACAACAACCAAACAAATAACGCGGCAAATCATCAGGAAATTCAACCGGCGGATGCGACATCCACAACAAGCGAGAATCGCAACAGCTCACCTTGTTGAACCACGGATCGTGTAGAATGTCGACACTGCGCTTGTGGACGATCGACGGCCGAGACTCCTCATTTGTGGGGAACGATCTCTCCGCCGCGGACAGCCTCAACCTTCTAGCCAAAGATCTAGACAAAGAGTTCCTCACCCACTGCGACGCCAAGAACTTCATCTCCGCCTCTTAGATCAAGATCAGATCACCAGCGACGGCAAGCAATCTCCCGAAGACACGATCCGAGCTCTTCAGATCGGCCTTTGACTGTTTCTCCAGTTCGAACTGTTCAGCGGATTGCGGATTATGCGACGAAGCGACCAGCACCTTTCGTGGCCTCTGATCTCCTATTTATACGTCGGCTGCGATTGTTGAAAGTTTGTTACCTCGGTCAACACCGCCAGCTGCATATTAAAATCAATTAAATTAAATATTACCGCCGCGAAATTCAAGCTGCAATAATGTACCCAAAAAAAAATTTAAAAGAAAAGACCGTCTCCAACCCGTCATCCATCGTCCGACCGGGCTCGATACCCCTTCCGCGAAACAGCATTAATCATGTAACGAGTAAGAAACTGCGGGGCCCGCAGAAAACCGAGAAATCGTGACCGTTGAATGCGCATCCGACGGATACAAACGCACAAAGTGGGCCCGCAATGGAGGGAATGTTCACGTCAGCGACGTCAGGTGGGCCCTACCAGTGGGACCCACCAGCAAATTTTCGCGGCTTTAAATACACGCCCCGCTGACAATCCGCTGAAGCTTCTTCTTCTTTCTTCTTCTTCTTCGTCTTCTTCTGGTTCAGCCCGGCAATGGCGGAGAGACTTCTGCGAGGAGGAAATCGGCGAGCGTAGAGAGGGAGAAGAGGAATAGAAGAACAGTTAGGGTTTTGGCGAGCGGCTATGGCGGAGGAGATCAGCTGAGGAGATGGCGGGAAAGTGCAAGGCGCATCCGCTAGAGCAATGGCCCGGAGTCTGCGCGTCGTGCCTGCGGGAGCGCTTATTCGATGTACTGGCGGAGCAATCAAGGGGGAGGATCGGCGGAGGGGTTAATCGGACGGACCAGAGCCCGTCTCCGGCTCCCGTCGTCTTCCCGCGGTCCGTCTCCCCCTACGTGGCGGCCCGGCGGTCCGTCGATTTCGATCCGAGATCGAGGGGCAATCTCCGGTTCTTCAGCACCCCGCAGGCCGGGCCAGGGCTAGCCCGGGCGACGGCCTCCCCCGCGGGGGGGCTTTTTTCCTCGATCTTCGGCCGATCCCAGCCGTCGGATCAGGATCGGGGGTCGGGGAAGGCGCCACGGAGGTCGATGTCGTGGCTTTCGGCCCTGATTCCGGGGAAGAAGAAGAAGAAGAAGGCGCAGCCGGCGGCGAGCCATCCCCCGGCCCGGTCCGCGGAGGAGCTCTGGCAGAGGAACATGGCGGGGTTCTGCCTGAGCCCGCTGGTCCAGCCCGGCCCGCGCCGTAGCTACAAGGCCGAGCCCAGCGGGCTCGCCGGCGGTCCGAGCGACCTTACCGGCGGTCCCTTCCCCGGCCCGCTCCGGCGCCGCGGCAGCATCGGCCCCGACCCGACCCCCCTCCCCCTCTGCCGCTCCTGGAAGATCGCCGACACGCGCCGGTTCCGTTGAGACACTCCATTTTCCTTTTTTTTTTATAAAGAAAAATTATAACGGAGAATTATTTAGCCATATTTTCCCCATTAAAAAGAAACTTATATCTGTAACATGGTGTATTTTTCTGGGTCGCACGCGGCTCGAGGCACGTGACAGCGCCGTGCCAACCATGGCGCTTTCACTGCTCTCGTACAGGGCCGGGTAAACGTCATCCGCGGCCCCTTCGTCAACGTCGTCCCACGTCCCCTAAAGTCAAAAGATAATGTCATGCTGATACTACATAGTAATATCAGAAATTATGAGATAGGTAGAGGGAGAGAGAGATGCTGGGATTATCTTAAAAATGAATTATCCTATACCGGAGGGATCTTTGACATTGGCTCTAGGGTGTCGTCCAGGGACCACGCCCTTTAAATAGCCCCCCCCTCGGGTCTAGGATTTGTCAAATTACAAAACTACCCATCTTAGTGTTTGTGGCTAACCCGGTTTCCTTGACCCTGAACTTTATAAAATCACTTTAATCGAGTTTTTTAACCTTCTAATTGTCCGTCGTAGTGTTTGTAACTGACCCCAATTTCTACTTGTAGTTATGAATGATGCCTTGTTCCTGAACTTTATAGAATCGATTTAATTGAGTTTTTTAACCTTCTAATTGTCCGTCGTAGTGTTTGTAACTGACCCCAATTTCTACTTGTAGTTATGAATGATGCCTTGTTCCTGAACTTTATAGAATCGATTTAATTGAGTTTTTTAACCTTCTAATTGCCCGTCATAGTGTTTGTAACTGACCCCAATTTCTACTTGTATTCATGAATGATGCCTTGTCCCTGAACTTTATAGAATCGATTTAATTGAGTTTTTTAGCCTTCTAATTGCCCGTCATAGTGTTTGTAACTGACCCCAATTTCTACTTGTATTTGTACTCGTGCCTTTATGAATGCTGCCTTGGCCTTGAACTCTGTAGAATCACTTTACAGTAGCCCATCATAGTTTTTGTAACTGACCCGGTTTCTACATGTATTTACACTCGTGCTTTTATGAATGTTTCCTTGACCCTGAACTTTATAAAATCATTTTCATTGAGTTTTTTAACCTTCTAATTGCCCGGCATAGTGTTTGTAACTGACCCCAGTTTCTACTTGTATTTGTGCTCGTGCCTTTATGAATGATGCCTTGACCTTGAACTCTATAGAATCACGTTAACGTGGATGTTTGACCTTCTAATAGCCCACCATAGTTTTTGTAACTGACCCGGTTTCTACATGTATTTACAATCGTGCTTTTATGAATATTGCCTTGTCCCTGAACTTTATAAAATCACTTTAATTGGGTTTTTGACCTTCTAATAACATATCATAGTGTTTGTAACTGACCCAGATTTTACATGTTTTTGTACTGGTGCCTTTATCAATGTTGCCTTTTTCCCGAACTTTATGGAATCACTTTAATTGGGTTGATAAACCTTCTAATAGCCCATCATAGTTTTTGTAACTGACCCAGTTTCTAAGTGTATTTGCACTTGTGTCTTTATGAATGTTGCATTGTCCCTGAACTTTATAGAATCACTTTAATTGGGTTGTTTGACCTTCCAACAGCCGATCATAGTGTTGGTCACTGGCCCGGCTTCTATATATATTTACACTTGGGCCTTTATGAATGTTGCCTTTTTCCTGAACTTTATAGAATCACTTTAATTGGGATTTTTAACCGAGTAATAACCGTTTATAAAGCGATCAAGATGACGTTGACGACGACGACCGTTGACGATAACGTTGAGAAAATCGTCATCTGGTTGAGCTGATTTAATAAACTGATTATTGAAGAACTCGCAGTCGAAGAAGGTTTTTGAGATTCTTTGAATCGTCGATCTGCTGCGAGATTAGTTCGATTTGGCGGGGGAAATGGAGCGATCTGACGGTTTGGATGGGAATTTCTGCTCAATTTACGTTTTGATTGCAGCGGCGTGCTGTTTACTGGCATTTTTCGTTCGATTTTTATACGTTTTGTACCACACCGGACGGCCGCTCCGCAGGAGAAGAGATTTGCAGCCGTTGAGAACTCTCGTTGTTCTTGGATCCGGTGAGTTGATAAGTCTGTGGTTGTGTTGCGGATCTTTCTGTGTTGTGATTGATCGGAGTTAATTTTTGGCGGAGGCAGGCGGTCACACGGCCGAGATGCTCAATCTTTTGGCAGTTCTCGACACTGAGAAATTCAAGCCGAGATTCTATGTTTCTGCCAAGACGGATAGCCTGAGCCTTCAGAAAGCCGAAGCTTACGAGAAATCGCTCGTGCCGCACGACGTAAGCGATTTTCCTCAGCTTTCAAAAGATTGTTTCCTCTCAAATTGAAATTGCTGCAAACCTTTTTTATCATTTTCACTTGGGAAAAACGATTAGGACGACATGAATTAAACTTACAATTATTAGGACAGGAAATCAAGAGGATTCTTCAAAACCCGTGCGTTCTCTCTGAAAGTTATTAATTGAGTGGTTCTTTGACAAGAGAGAATCAAACAATTGGCATCTTATTCGGAATAGCCCCCGAATACACCAAATTCATGACCACTCAATGCTTATAAGCGATCCAATAATGAGAGGCTCGAATTTACAACTAAATCTGTGATTGCCCTAAAGTTATTTTTCACAGAAATCATTACCCATTCACTTCTCTGCTGATTGAATTCAAATGGAAACTGAATCGTAGTTTTTAAACTTAATTAAATGAAGTTTCGATTTCAGGTGAAGGTTGCTCATTTCATGAAGATATATCGTAGCCGGGAAGTGGGCCAATCTTACATAACATCAGTGGCTACCACCTTAGTGGCCATCGCTCATGCATTATGGTTAACATTTAAGATCAGGCCTCAAGTGGTATTAATCCAAGTTATCCGAGACCGCCGGTGGTTTTCCACAAGTTCTTGTGAATTAAAACTCCTCTAATTTGATCTCTATGATTTAATCTCAGGTGATATGCAACGGTCCTGGGACTTGTATTCCACTCTGTGCCTGTTCCTTCCTTTTCAAGGTATGTTCATCTTGCCATAACTAGGTATAAGTAGACACAGTTTATGTGGTGATATCTTTTATTTGCCTCTAAAGAATCTTAATCTTGAAAAAAAAAAAAAATTTCTAAGCAAAAATATGAGAAAATTGACTGCAAAATTGAGTATCGTCAGCTTCACTTCCATACTTTTTCGCAGATGTTTGGTCTGGGATGGTCATCAATCTTCTACGTGGAAAGCATTGCTCGAGTGAAGAGACTGTCGTTGACCGGTCTCCTCCTCTATCACTTGCGCATGGCTGACCAGCTGTTCGTCCAGTGGCCCTACTTGAAAGCCACGTACCCCAGAGCCCATTACGTGGGCCCTCTCATGTAGTCAACCTGAGACCGTTGACCTTACACTCTCCACTGAAGAGGTTACAATTGCAGTTCAAATCTCTTATTGTACGTGAATCTTTTACAAATCTTTAACATTGACTTGCATCCTGATCATTCCCATGATTGAAAAAATAGAGAATTATGTTTTCTCACGAGGAAGGAGGCGGCGGCGCCTCTTGGTCGGCGGCGCCGGGCGGCGGCTTGAGGCTGGCATCATCAAGGTAGTGCTGGTAAACGTAGGAGACGGAGGCCCAGACGGCGAGCAGCAATGCAAGGATCTTCTCTCCATCCATGGCGTCGCCGAAGAAGGCGGCGGCGAAGACGGGGACGAGCGGCAGCGCCGCCACGCTGACAACATTGGAGAACAAGGAGGAGACGAGAAAGACGAGCCCCACGACGCCAACCGACGCCATCTGCCACGCCGCTGCCGTCCCCGCCAGCGTCGCCACGTACCCGGCCCCGCCGCCGCGGTACGCCGCCGCCTCCCCGGCAATTGACCGCCACTCCCCGGCGGCGAACAGGCCGGCAGCGGACGCCGCCGCGGCGACAGCGGCAGTGGAGACCTGCATGTCGACGACGGCGCCAAAGCTCTCCTGCCTGACCAGCCTGAGGAAGGCGAGCTGCATGAGGCAGAGGACGAGGGCGTAGGCGGCGGAGGCGGCGAGGGTGAGGGAGAAGCCGGCGGCGAAGCGGGGGGAGGGGGAGGCGGGGGAGCGGCGGAGGCCGAGGAGGGCGGCGGCGGCGGAGAGGACGAAGACGGTGTTGAGGATGAGGATGGTGAAGCGCTGGGAATTGAGGAGGCGGGAGAGGACGGCGTTGAAGGCGAGCTGGGTGGCGCAGAGGAGGGAGAAGGTGGAGACGGGGAGGAAAAGGAGGCCGTAGGAGTACATGAGATTGTCTGCAGCGATCAGGAGGCCTATCAAGAGGTAGACTGCAGCCAGTCTGGTCAGCGGAGGAGGAGGAGGAGAAGAAGAAGAAGAGTGGGTGGATGAAGGGATGAAGAAACGGGCGAGGAGGAGGAGAGGGAAGCCGGCTGTTTGGACCAGGGTGGCCATCCAGATGCTGTTGCCGCCGTTGTCGTAGTAGGCTCGCCCCAGAAGAGTCGCTGCGGTCTGCCCTGCGAGGAGGAAGAAGGCGTTCAGCGCCACCATCGCCCACCAGGTACGCCCCCTTCCCATCATTCTCTCGATCTAGATCTACAATGATGATGATGATGATGATGATGATGATGATGATGATGGAGGAATGAATGGGGTTCGGGTCTCTGGGGATTTGCGCGATCGCAGATTCCAAGAGTACTGATTGGGTTGTGATGGTGATGAATAAGGCCGTTGCGGGATGGATGGGGATCAGGAGAATGGGTCTTTATGTTTGTGGTAGATCTGATCGTGATACGATGAGAAATCGTTCTTCGGAACATTGTGAAAGGCTGTGGAGATATAGTTGAGGAATATAAGGGGCAGGTTTTATTGTATTTTGATTTGGGGTACGAGCGCGGGGATTGAAGTTTGTTTATTTCGTTTGGCTCGCTGAAAAGGATGATTTAGGATGTGGCTCGGGCTTGGTTTATCAGTCAGAGTCTGGAATTGGATAGCGGAGTGTCTTTTTGTTGAAGAATTGGGAGGCTCGCAATCGGATGTAACCCAGTCAAAAGTGTACGAGGACCCACTCGTGAGATAATGTCTTTGCCGAAAAAGAAAATTACAATAATTGCCTAGAGAGAGAGAGGTATAGAGAACAAATAGAGGACAGAAAGAAGTGTGAGAGAGGTATAGAGAAGAAGAACAGAGGAGAGAAAGAAGGGAGAAAGAGAGGTATAGAGAAGAAGAAAGAAGTGAGAAAAGTGTGAGAGAGGTATAGAGAAGAGGAAGACAGGTGTAGAGAAAAAAGAGAGGGAGATTGAGGAGAGAGAGAGTGAGCGAGGTGGAGAGAGGAGAGAGAGAGAGAAGTAGAGAAAAGAGAGAATGGGAGAAGAGAGTGAGAAAGAAGTGGAGAGAAGAGGGAAAAGAGAGGTGGTGAGGAGAGGGAGAGAAAAGTGGAGAGAAGGGAGAAAAGAGAGGCGGAGAGAAGTGGAGAGAAAAGAGAGAGAGAGAAGTGAAGAGAAGAGAGAAACGAGAGGTGGAGAGGAGAGAGAGAGAAGTGAAGAGAAGAGAGAAAAAAGAGGTGGAGAGAAGAGAGAGAGAGGTGGAGAGAGATAGAGAGTGTGAGGTGGAGAGAGATAGAGAGTGTGAGGTAGAGAGAGAGAGAGAAGGGTCTGCTTAGCAACTGCAACCCCCAGACTGAGGCTGGGAGAGAGAAGAGCCGGCATTGGTGGTCTTCAGGTTCACGTCCACCATGTCCTCCTGCTTCGCCGCCGACAGCATCTCCATCCCTGGCAGCGCCGCCGCGATCTTCCTGAACAGCGCCTTCATTCCAACAACTCGTTCAAACTCATGCTTCCAATTTCAATTTCAATTTCAATTTCAAATCAACACCACCAATTCTCCCACAATAAACCTAAGCCATTAGCATATCTACTCCAATTATAGTGCAGGGACACGGACGGGACGATTTTTTCGTCCCGGGACAAAAAAATCGTCCTGTCCAATGGTATGGACAAAATTCGGGACGAAAATTCGTCCCGGAGACCACAGGACAGAACGGTTTTCGTCCCGTGGGACAAAAAACCCGTCCATCCGGAGGTCTAGGACAATGGACGGACGAATCTGGACGAAAAACCGCCGGATTCACATCCGATTGTTGAGATGTAACCACGTGGCCTCGCTGTGATAATTTGCATCAAAGTCCCTATATTTCTACGCGCGTGCAAACTGACGCCGCTCAGAAATAATTGTACATGTGTCCCTTTGCACTCTCTCTCCTCTGTACTTCCCTAAAAAACTTAAAAAATCTATATTAATTTTTTTTAAAATATAAAATGGGTTTTATTTGTCCGAAACGAGGGACGCGACAATTTTTCTCCAATCGGGATGAAAATTCGTCCCGGGAGGACTGGATGGGACGGTTTTCGTGCCGTCGGACGAAAATTCATCCCGTCCTTCGTCCCTGCACTGAATCCAGACGTCAGACGGCACGAAATTCGTCCCATCCCGTCCATCGTCCATGTCCAGGACGATCCGGAACTATAACTCCAATTATTCCTTTTTCATTCAAATTTAACAGCAAGAAACTAAGAATACTTGCAGTATTTTTCCCTGAGGTTTGTTTGTTCCGTGAATTGATGTTGAACCCACGTTCAGTTTCAAAAGTAAATAAGAAATCCAAATTCTACAGTCTCCGAAACAAAAACAAATCTGAACCATTGGCGTCCGTCCTTCAAATTTTCCTTTTTTTTTCTTTTCTTTCCAATTCAACAGCAAAAAAGTAAGAATACCCGCAATGATTTATTTCAAAAAACAAGAATACCCTCAATTTTTGTTCCCCTGGGATTATTTTATTTCTTACCTTCGTGTTGATCCGGCTTTCAATCTCATTAGTATGAATAAGCAATCCAAATTCTCTAGCCTCCGAAGTAAAACTAAACTATTGGCATCTGTCTTTCAACTTCTCCTTTCTCTTTTTTAAAATTAACACCATGAAAGTAAAGAACAACCACAATGATGTTGTCCCTTGGGTTTCCCATATTTCCTATCTTGATGTTGAACCGGATTTCAATTTCAAAACTAAATAAGCTATCCAGATTCTACCGTCTCAGAGATGAAACTAAACGTTCAACATCTGTCGTTCATTTTCTTTATAGAAAATAAGAATTACCCATTATATTTTTTTCCCTATGATGTAATTTATTTCTTACCTTGATGTTGAACCCAGCTTTTGCACTTGTCTCAATGAACATCACCCCGAGATCCTTGGCCTTACCCTCCCCTTCTTCTATGGACACCTGCCTGCACACAATACCAACACACCCATCGCCATTACTCACTCTCTCTCTAACCCGAATGATCTTCCTCAATCTCTCTCTCTCTCTAGACTGAACACTCAGAAGAGAGAATGAAAGGTTAAACCATCTCCTCACACTGTCTTTCTCTTTCTCTCCCCAGACTGAACGGGCAGATGAGAATAAAAGTTTGTCAGCTTCTACTAGTATCTCTCTCTCTCTCTAGAATGAACAGGTAGAAAAGAGAATTAATGAATTAATCATTTCGCGCTATCTCTGACTATATATTTATTTCCTACACAGAGCTGGCAGAATTAATGAATTAGTGTTTCTATTTATGTCCCTAAACTGAACTAGGAAATGATAAAATATTTATCAGTTCCTAGTTCTCTCTCTCTCTCAGTATCATTCTATTTCTCTCTTTAGACAGGATGGGAAAGGGCATAAGAATAGAGTGATAGACCAACCTCTTGTCGACAAGGTCAGTCTTGTTCCCGACGAGGACGATGATGACGTCGCTGCCTCTCTCTGTTCTAACCTCCTCAATCCACTTCAATGTGTTCAGGAATGATTGCCGACCTTACAGACATTACGGATATGAGTTGAAAGATTATTGATGGAGATAAACAGTTTTTTTTAAAAGAGAAAAACAGCCATTTTTTAAACAGTGGGCAAATCAATGAAAAATTAATTGAACATGCCGATGAAAGAAAAAAATAGTTGTCTTACTGGCAACATCGTAGACGATGACGGCGACGGAGGAGTCACGTATGTAGCTGGGAATGAGACTTCTAAACCGCTCCTGCCCTGCAGTATCCCTAAATTCAGAGAAAAACTAATCAGAATTTGATACATTGATAAATAATTTTGGGAAGATGAGACCAGTGGGAGGGATTCTGTAATGTAATTTTAAGACGAATATATATATATATATATATATATATATTTCTAGGTAGGATGCTGTACCAAAGTTGTAATCTGACGGTTCTATCCTCGAGGTACATTGTCTTTGATAGAAAGTCTATGCCAATTGTGGCCTGCATGCAGATAGAGGAATCTAGAAAATGAGAAATCAATGATCGAAAGGACCGCATTTGCCATGGAAATCCTTGAAATTTGTTTCAATATAAAAAATTACAAAAATGTTTTAGTGGTTTTTGAGGGGAGTATTGAGATTGTACCACCCATTATTAAATTCAGATCCTAAAAAGTAACCGACATGGTGTGCATGTATAAAAATATGGAACAAATGAAGAAATTAATGACATCTAAATGGAATAGAATAAATGAAGTTTTTTCAAAAGCACCTTTTCTAATGAAAATTCGAGAAATTCAAAGAACGCAATTTATCCTTCAGTGTCTACATCTCGTTATAAATTCAAAGAACATCCAACCCTGTCTATTTCATAGGATGCATGCAAACAAATATTCCCGAATAGGGAGATCGATTAACTTGAAAAATCGACGAATTCCCCATAATTTGAACATCTGAGAGGAATTATTGCACAAATATTGGATCAAACACAAGGCTCAAGGTTCTCCAGAAGGAAATGGTGCGGGCCAACTTCAGTTTAATATTCTATTCTTCACAAGATTAAATGCGGCTTTAATGCGGAAGAAAATACCCTTTCTTCTAAATCGGAATTCGGAAAGTCGTCCGGAAACCTACGACAGCTACGGCTGTGGGATATGTATATGGGATGCAAGCAAGGTAACGTAAAGATCACGTAAGCTGTAAATCTGAGCATTGGCATTATATTAAAGAGCCGACGAGAATCGATGGCCAGACGATCTGGAAGAACGCAATAACGCTACAATAAGAAATGGATCAGAAATATTCTGATTCCTCCTACAATACGGAACCATAATTATAGAAAAAACTTGTATCAAACATCATTGACCGCGAAAAGTACCGGATAAACATTCGATTCACGAACCGAACACATAGATAAACAACCGAAAGAGGAACTCAGATCTCGATCCGCCAAAGAGAAAACAACATCAAACTGTCATCACCACCCACAAACACACAAGTAACGACTCGCGGATCAACAGATCGATCACCTGATACGTGTTATCAAACTTGTCGTACATGAAGCGCGTGATGATGCTGGTCTTTCCAACGGACTGATCGCCGAGGAAAACCAGCTTGTACTTGGCAAGAGCGGAGACAGGAGCCATTTCTGATCGATCGATCGGCAACAATTCCGCTTCGATCCAATCTTTTCAAGCAAATCGCCTCGAGCGTGATCTCCACAAACACGAACGAGAGGAGATCCGCGTAGACGACGATCACCACGCGGAAATGGCAGAGAGAATCGCCCTCTCTCCTGCTTTTCTTCCAACCAGGAAAGCTCTGAGATCTTGCTCGTCTGCTGCTATTTATATTTTCCGTTCTGCCTTTGACGAGGGGTGATTCCGTCAATTCCATTTGTTCCCCATGAATTAGGAAGCGTTGACCAGGGTGGGCCAGGTTTTGTTCGTCTTCTCCTTTGACGAGTCTTCATCGTCATCGTCATCGCCATCTTGCAGGGGACAAGTGTGTTGTCGTTCTTTCGGGATCGGCACGTCCGGACGACGATGACGCGTGACGAGGAAGTTGACGTCATCTGATGGTCAACAAAATTATGACAATGACATCGTCATCAATAGGCGTCGACGCCAACATCATCCATCTGCAGAGGCCCTAAAAATTGTATCATCAATCATCCTTGTCTGGCTCAGGACAAAGATCATTCCGTCATCATTCTTTCGTCTTCGTACATGGAGATGACAAACACTGCCTACTTGTTAGGGATTGGCACGTCCGGATGACGAGGACACGTGACGAGGAAGTTGACATCACCTGATGGTCTTGGAAATTAAAATGACGGCATCATCGTCAATAGGTGTCAGCATTAACGTCGTCCATCTGCAGAGTCCCTCAATTCAGTCTAATCTGGCTGAAAACAAAAAACTATATCATCTCTTTCATCCCCGGTTTGTGCAGACGATAAACATTGCATTCTTGTTAGGGATTGTCACGTCTGGACAGAACAGAAAGTGACAATAAAGTTGACGTTGACGGACGGACGACGAAATCATAGGCATTGGCATCGTCCATCTGTGGACGATTAACGAGTATCATCAACGATTAAGGTGAAATACATCAAAGACCATTGTCATGAAGCCTAGCTGGAAAAAATCAATGCACCAATCGCAGTCCTGCCTGGTGTCTCTCTACACCCATCCTGTCCAAAGAACGTTTGAACTCGCCACTCACCGGTGTGGCAATCGCCGCTTCATTTTATTCTAAATTTCCATTATCTTGTGAATAAAAATATTGTCATTTTGAGCCAAAATAAACCAATAATAAACCTCGTTAGTATCCCACTGTCCGTCATGGCCAACATCTCTATGTACCAACGACTAGGGTTTGACGGTCCTGGTCCAGTCCGTACTTTTAGCAAGGACCTAAACCTTATGTAAGGATCGATCCGGTTCCGTCTCGGTCTCGTTCGGTCCTGGTCCGGCCCTGATCCATCATGTTTACCTGTCAAATAACAAAAAGTGAATATAAAAAATGTCATGGTCTTCTCATTGAAGGGAAAAATTATGGCAAGGTCACATATAAAGCCCATATTGAAAAATCAAAATAAGAATAAAGTAAAAAGAGAAAATAAAAGATGATTGAAAGAAGACTAATTAAACAATAAAATAAGAAGAATGGAGGATGAAAAGGAAGAAGGTAAAGAAACACAATGAGACATAAGAAAATTAGGAGAAAGAAGAAGGAAAATAGTAGGAAAAAAGGCAACGAAGAATAAAAAGTAAAAGAAGATTAGAAATGAGAAGAAGAAGGAGAAAAAAATAAGAACAAAAGAGGATGGAAAGAAGAAGAAAGAATAATAAAATAAGAAGATAAAAGAAGAATAAAGAATAATAAAATAAGAAGAGAATAATAATAAAAAAGAGGAGAAAAGGGGGGAAAAAAGAAGAGCGGATGATGAAAAGAATAATAAAATAAAAAGCGAAGAAGACTAAAAGAAATGGAGAAAACTTGCGGAGTAGAGTGTAGAGTGGAGAAACCCAACATAGCTTGAAATAAAATGAAACAAACTTGACAGAGTTTGAGGAGAGAAAGAAACGAGGATAAACTAAACATTCCCAAAATTGAGAGCAAGAAAGAGGGACTCAAAGAGTGGGAGAGAAAGAGAGAACTTGAGAGGGAGAGTGAGCAGGCACGAGAGAGAGAGAGAACGAGAGAGAGAGTGAGACAGCGTGAGAGAGAGAGATAACGGGTGAATAGACATGGTTATTCTGTTATGTTCTTTTGAAACGAGCAGAAAAATTGCACAAACGAACCGCACATGGTCTTGTTCTTTGGTCTGTTCTTTTTTTTGCATGAAAATTAGGACAACTTTTCGCACAATTGGAACAATTCAAACAAAATTCGCACAATTCGAACAAAATTTGCACAATTTGTAAAATTTGCACAAATTGCCACAAATTCGCACAGAACTTGCACAGTTTACACAATTTCTCAGAAATTAGGAGAAAAAAAAGTTTAGAGTATTTTTTTCTTACTAAGTGTGGATGTATCATTAAAGAAATAGTCTTAGTTATTCAAGTGATCCTAGTTATAAGATTAAGCTGAGGCGATTAAATAATTTTTTAAGAGAGGAAATTGCCGAGCCGCAGAGGGAGAGAGGAAATCACCGAGCCGCCGAGAGAGAGAGGAAATCGCTGAGGAACTGAGGGACAGAGTAAATTCCTGAGCCGCAGAGGGAGAGAGGAAATCGCCAAGGAACTGGGGAAGAGAGGAAATCATCGAGGACGAAGGAACTGAGGAAGAGAAGAAACTCCCGAGCCGCTGAGGGAGAGAGCAAATCGCCGTGCCGCCAAGGGAGAGGGGAAATCGCGGAGGCCGTTGAGTAAACATATTTTATAATAAGTTATTAAAGAATAAACACATGTATAATTATAAACATATGTTTATTCTTTAAAACGGGTAAAAAAGATTTCACACCGAACAAACAATTCAAACCTCATGTTGGTGTGTGTGATAATCTGTGCGAATTTGTTACTGTTCTGTTCCGAAAACCGAACATAGCCAACAAATCGCGCAGATTCGCACAAAGTGAACCAAACAACTAGACATGGTTGTCCGGTTCCTTTTGTTTAAATCTGTGCGATTTGTTCGTTCTGTTTGGTTTTTCGAACAGAACAATAACAAATTCGCACAGATCATCATCCCCTCATGTGAGATCGCTTCTCGGGCAGTGCTACATCTCCAACCAGTATTTATTGTGAGCAGATGTTCCTTGCCTTCAGGGGAATTTATTGTTTTCTGATGATTCTCTTGGGTTTTTTTCTCTAATGGGTCGGAATCAAAGAATATCAGTAGTGGTGTCTCGATTGATCGGTGGGTTCTGCTGATCCGGTGATGGATGACCGGGAAGAAATTGATTGGATTCTAGGAAGAAAAAAGAGAGATCTGTGTTTGTTATTTATCATATTGCATTCTTTTTTTGTATTGTTCATCTGTGTATCTTTCTTCGATTCGGTGAAGGGAAAAAAGAAGAAATCGATTGGAATTTGTTCGAAAAAAATGTATTGTTGTTATCATGACGCATTATCTGTACGCATCATCTTGTTGTTTTTCGGTCGTCTGAAAGAGAAAACAATAAATGGATTGGATTATAGAAAGGAACAAGAGGGATCTTGTTCAGTTATACAACATTATGCGTTGGTTCTATGCATTTTACATCTAGCTGTCTATCCTACATCTAGAGTAGTCCATTATAAATTCTATTAAGTATTTCTTTTGTTTTACTGTTGTGAATATTGGATGACATGAGACTCTTCTCATTTTTACGAGTAGAAGAGTTTCTTCGAATTACGTATGTAAGGGAAAAATAAACAAAAATGTTTTATTATTTAATTAAAAATCTAAAATCATGTCAAAATGGAAAGATTGAGTAGCAATGTTATGGAAATGTTTGGAAATATTTCCAAATTTATGGTTCTATCGTGTTAGGAAAATTTTTATCAAGGCATTAGTAGATAACTTTGATAATACATGTGATTTTAAGGTGAACATGGTGTCCAATTGTCGGATTCTCTTTCTAGATGGAATCACTATAAGTCATTAATTGGGACATTTATTCTCTATATCAGTTGCTACTTTAGTACATATAGGATAAAGTTATTATATGTCATTGCAAGACAACATTATTCCACTAGCCTTTAACCAAAGTACAATGACCAAGGCTCTGATTTTATGCTTCCTCAACGAGTCAATTTAAAATTTTAAGTCAATCTCACCAGGATACCCAACAATTGATAGCAGGGATTCATAAACATGAACATATGCCAGCCATAACATTACCACATAGACGATACATACCCATTAAAATATTGTTATTAGTACCATTTGAATAACTAAGACTATTTCTTTAATAATACATCCATACTTAGTAAGAAAAAATACTCTAAACACTTTTTTTCAAGTGAACTCGTGTGAGTTGTGCAAATTATGTGCGAATTTGTGGCAATCTGTGTAAATTTTGCAAATTTTGTTCGAATTGTGTGAATTGTAGCAATTTGTGCAAATTTTGTTCAAATTGTACGCATTTTGTTCAAACTGTTTTAATTGTGCGAAAAGCTGTTCTAATTTTCGCACAAAGAGGGAACAGAACAAAGAACAAGGCCCTCTGCGGTTTTTTGTGCAATTTTTTTTGTCGTCCCAAACGAACATAACAGAACAACCAGAGAGAGAGAGAGAAAGAGAGAGAGGGGAGAGAGAGAACAGGAGAGTGAGAGAGAAAGAACCGGAGAGAGAGAGAGAGGACGTGCGAGTAGGGAACGGCACGTCCGGGACGTGATGCCGCGGACGTGACGGGACGGATGACGAGTCGTGACGGACGGTGACGTGACGGCACGTCCCTCTTTGTGCGAAAATTAGAACAGCTTTTCGCACACTTAAAACAGTTTGAACAAAATGCTTTGTTCATTTTTCATTTTTATAGGTTATGTATTTTTATTCTCATGGACCATTTGTTATTGTCATGTGACATAACGGGAGAGAGAGTGCGAGGGAGAGAGAGAGATCGGGAGAGAGAGTGAGAGAGAGAGAGATCGCGAGAGAGAGCGAGAGAGAGAGAAATCGAGAGAGAGAGAGATCGGGAGAGAGAGTGCGAGAGAGAGAGAGATCTCGAGAGAGAGAGTGCTAGAGAGAGAGATCGGGAGAGAGAGTGAGAGAGAGAGAGATCGGGAGAGAGAGTGCGAGAGAGAGAGAGAGATCGCGAGAGAGAGAGAGTAAGATAGAGAACGAAAGAGAGAGCGAGAGAGAAAGAGAGAGCGAGAGAGGGAGAGAACGAAAGAGAGAGAGCGAGAGAGAAAGAGAGAGGGAGAGGACGAGAGCGAGAGAGAGAGACATTAAAATATCATCACGGACGTCATCCGTGACGGACGTCACTCGTCCGGACCACCCCGTCACCGTCACGTCACCGTCACGGGCGATCCGTCACTGTCACCGTCACCGTCACGGGCCCTCTGATTCGTCATCGTCACCGTCACGTCATCCGTAGCGTGACCGTCACGGTGACGCGTGACGTGACGATTGAGAGAGAGAGAGAGAGAGAGAGAGAGAGAGAGAGAACTGGAGAGAGCGTGCTAGAAAGAGCGCGAGAGAGAAAGCGAGAGACGGAGGGAGAGAGAAAGTGCGAGATAAATAAAAAAATATTTTTTTAGTATTTTTTTAATCCGGTCTCGGTCCAGTTTGACCATCGGACCCAATCCGGCCCCGACCAACCGGTCCACCCTAAAATGGTGGACCGGCAGTCCCGGTTCGGTCCGGTCCGACCGGTCCCCGGTCCAAAATGTGAAAGCCTACCCAAGATATTAACGGATGACGGATGATCCCCACTTCCGGAGCTGATGACGGTACCGAAGAAGAGAGAGAAAGAGTTAGCGTACCAAGTCAGTGCAGCGCGATGTGTACCATGCTATTCATACCTGTGCTTGAAGCAGAAGAAAGCCTCTCTTAAACGCTCTTCTTCCTTTCGAGGTTTCCTCCGTCTCTCTCTCAAACACACTCTTTCTCTCTCTTATTCGGGGTGTGCTCTGAACCTAGTTTTGCTGTTCGATCTTTCCCTCTTCTAGAATCGCCATGGCTGTTGGCCCCAATCCGAGCCCCGCCGATCAAGCGGCACCGGCGAAGCCTTCTGCCAAGGACCTCAAGAAGAAGAAGGACGAGAAGAAGGACGAGGATCTGGTAAGGAACAGTGTTTTTTCTGCGATTTTCGCTGATTTTTTTGGAATTTTGATGGTTTTTTTGATTCGCCGTGAAGTCGGAAGAGGATTTGGCCCTGAAGCAGCAGCTTGAACTCTACGTGGAGAGAGTTCAGGACTCGGATCCTGGTGTGCAGAAGCTTGCATTGGAGAGCATGAGGTCAGTGTTTTCGGCTTTGATTTTAGTTTTCTGTAGAATTTGAGGATGTTAGGGTTTTACGGTTCTTTGAAAATTTTCAGATTGGTGGGTGATGGATTCTGGGAAATTTTTGTTCGTATGATTTCGGAAGAATCGTGCCCCTGTTTTTATTTTTATCGAATAATGGTTTGTTAAATTTTCATCACATTTTCGGGATCAAACTTTTTGTTGGCCATTCACATCATTCTCTCCAATTATTCGTCAGGATTAATTTATTTATGTGGCGGTTAAGAATTTTTGGGCCGAACTATAGGTTTACCATGTCAGCTGCTGTCCAGTAAGGAGGAAGCATTCGTTACTGGTCATATTGTCATGAATAGCTGATTGAAACTAGGAAAACATGGTCACTCATATTGGAAAATCAAGGCATGGAAGTTGCTGCCACTCATATTGGATTTCTCTTTATGAGCAGTTTAGTGATTTAAATCCATTGCCAAAAACAAAACCTGAGATTTATCAATCGGTAAACTTTGACTTGTTTTACTATTCTCTTGTTAGAAGAGTTTGATGTTTGATGATTATGAAATTTGTTTTTTGCGTAGAGAATACATGATGGTTTTTTTACAAATAATAGAAAATATATATTTATTTTTGAAATAAATAATATAAAATATTATTCATTAATTCGGCTTAGTTGCTCCAGAAAATTGATCCATTGTATTGCTTCGCGATCTGTAAAAAGCCAATCTTGAATTAGAGTAATATTCCTATTGTTTACTTGAATTTGACAATGCTTACATTTTTCATTGATATGATAGATAAAATATCCTATTGTTTTGTTCTGCTTTCTTTAAGCTTAGTTTGCCGTTACCGGAAGGTATTCTGTTTAAACCATCATAATAACGTTGTCGAACACGTTTATTTCTCAAATAAGGGTTCTGATGTTTCATTCCTTGCCTTTTTATGTGGATGGTGATCTTTTTACCTTCCGTGAACACCGTATAATCATCGTATTTCATTGAATGCAGAGACTTGTTTTGTATCAGAACACAAGAATTTTCCGACTTTTGGTCACTGTTTAATGTGTAATTATTCTATTTCAAGGCAGGAGATTCGTACAGCAACTAGCTCAATGACTTCTGTTCCCAAGCCTTTGAAGTTTCTACGATCGCATTATGGCACATTAAAGGCATTCTTTGAGACAATTTCTGACTCTGACATAAAGGTAGCTTATTGATTCAATTTGGCCGGAATTTTCTTCTTTATCCCTGCGTCACCTGACCATCCGGCAGAAAACACTCATTCATAAAGCTCTGTTTATTCTTTCACATTTTTGGGATGGCTAATTTTTTTACTTTTGAATCTTTGTAGAAAGACTTAGCAGATATACTGTCTGTTCTTGCAATGACAATGTCGGCTGAAGGAGAAAGGGTAGGGGAAATTTTTTGTTGATTTATTTTGCTTATTTCCTCCGATGTTAGAAAGCCATGGACTCGTATTCTTCCCTAATCTTCACTTTTAAAATTTAGATGGGAGTGAAATTTTATGAATTAATAGTATATCCAATAGCTTTTTCCAGAAGATATGATGACATCCGTGGTAGCTTTCAATAGCTTTTTTTCTGTTGGCGCCTTTAAGTTATTTACAGAAAATTCTTTCAATAAAAATATTATTTTGAGAAGTCAAATTCTCATACTCTATATACGAGCTTTAATTAATATTATTCTATTTATAAATTCCAATATAATCTTAGTTCGGTGTCGTCTTTGGCTCGATGCTGGTATGTCCTCCCTAGCCCTCTACCATGACTGGAGATTCATTGAAAGAACAATATCACCCTTAAATTAATCCTAATGTTGGTTTATGTATGGGAGGTTTCATGCAAGGAACTCGTAATGTGTCAGTTCAAGATGGTTTGGCCCTGTTAGTATAGCCCCATTAGTAGAGCGAGAGAAAAATAAAGTGTACAAGAGATAGCGTTCATCAAATAAGAAAGACAAAATAGTTTGTAGCTGACATTTTGCTCTGATTGTCATGCTATGCTTCTGATTCATGTTATCTTTTGGCCGAGTGTGCACCTTCAAGTGCAATGTGAAAAGGTTTTGTGATTCCCTATAACATATTGCCCTTTAGTGCAATATGTTCTCTCCTCTGTATGCTCAGTGTCTGAATCTTCTTTCCTTATAACTGAATCGTTTAGCTTTTCCTGTCACTAGCTTGCGTTTAAATGCATACAAACACGCCCTCTTTTTTGCAGGAGAGCTTGAAGTACAGAGTGTTAAGTCCAGAAGCTGATATTGGCTCTTGGGGTCACGAATATGTGAGGTGAGGATTTAAGGTCATATTGTGGTCCGTGATGGCTGTTTGCCGTCTAAAAATGGCTGACGTATTGGTCACTTGTATACCATCAAACTGTGTTATTATCCTGAGTCGTAGGGTCATTCATTATTATACTTCTATGACAATAACTCAACATTTCGTGGCGTTTCTTTTTTGTAAGAGGTGCCTATGATTCCTATTATTCTATATTTTATTCTGATTTTCTTAATCTTTAATAATGTGATTGGCATTATGTTATTTTAAAAAATGAAACCACAACAAAACCTTTTTGTGACGCTTTTAAGTTCTTTTCAGAGTTGTGTGTGCTGTTACACGTCTAGTGCTGAGGTGGTTATCATACTGGGTTCACCTTTGTATCATAGGCCTCAGTTTATTGTGCATTGGTGAACCTAAACCAACCTTTAACCTTTTAATTTTTCGTTGAATAGAACTGGGGTAGGAGTGCCAATGTTAAGTTGATTTTCTATTGGGTTGTCGATGCTCCATAACTCTAAATGAAATTCCTTTTCAGGCATCTTGCAGGAGAAATATCTGAGGAGTACGCTAAGAGACAGGTTTACTTTAATCCTTATATTTAGTGAAGTTTTTTTTTATCTCCTTTCTAATGCTTGAGAAATATTTAATATTATCTCAATTGGAAACATCGTTCTTAAGTCGGGATGCACTGTCCACATTATTTTTTCTTTCTGCGGTTTGAGGAATAAGTAAAAAGAATAAGATCGAGAGATAACCAGCAGTAACCGATTGGGTTGATGCCCAAACACATCATAGCAACGCCCACTCCCTCATTTGATGGATCAGATCCGATACAAATCCTATAAAGAGCTTTTAGGAACATATCTGTAAGTTGATCCTTGGAGTAGACTTTTGTTGGTGACATTTTCTCGAAAAGCTTTTGTGCGTGACACGAGCTGGTCTTGAACCTATGTAACAAATGACGTGACAATTACTTGTAAACAAGAAACTAATTCTTGATAATGAAACAAAGAGATTACAAGGGGTTTTATAGGGAGCCCTAATGGGCGAATTAGAGATAGAGCCCTTAATGGGCTAATAAGAGAAAGAATACAAGAAAGGAAAGGAGACAATAATGTCAACACTCCCCCTCAAGCTGGAGCGTGGATGTTTTCCACACCCAGCTTGGAACAGAGCTCCTCAAACCTAGGGGCATGAAGCCCTTTGGTGAAGATGTCTGCAAGCTGTTCAGCTGACGGAACATATGGCGTGCAGAAATTTCCCGACTCAAGCTTCTCTTTAATGAAATGTCGATCGATCTCAATGTGTTTTGTACGATCATGCTGGACGGGATCATGAGCAATGCTGATAGCCGATTTGTTGTCACAGAACAGCTGAACAGGAGAAGAAACCGGACACCGTAGCTCACGAAGAAGCTTGGTAATCCAAAGTGCTTCACAAAGACCATGCGCAAGGGCACGGAACTCCGCTTCAGCACTTGATCGGGAGACCACCTTCTGTTTCTTACTCCTCCATGTAATAAGATTGCCTCCTAAGAAGGTGCAGTACCCAGAGGTAGACCGACGATCAACCACAGATCCTGCATAATCGGCATCGGTGTAGACTTCTAGGCGCCGGCCACTGTGACGACGAAACAACAGTCCACGGCCAATGGTGCCCTTCAGAAAACGAAGGAGGCGATGGGCAGCATGAAGATGGTTCATTCGAGGGTTCTGCATAAACTGACTAAGAACACCCACTGAATAGGCAATGTCGGGACGGGTGTGGGTGAGATAAATCAGTTTGCCCACAAGTCTTCGATACTGTCCGGGCTCAGCAAGATCTTCATTCGCATCAGCACCAAGACGATGATTCGCATCAATCGGCGTCGAAATAGGCTTGGAGTCCTCCTTTCCAAGCTCACAAAGAAGGTCCACCGTATATTTCCGCTGACAGATGAAAATCCCACTCGAAGAATAAGCCACCTCGATACCAAGAAAATACCGTAACGGACCAAGATGACGAATAGCGAACTCCGAAGACAGATACATAGCCAGCTGAGTAATTGTCTCCGTATCATCACCCGTGATGATAATGTCATCCACGTACACAAGAAGAATAGCAACTCCCCCTGACGTGGAATGCCGATAGAAGAGGGTGTGATCTCCATTACACTGGCGGTATCCCAGGTGCTTCATGGCCATGGTGAAACGGCCAAACCAAGCACGAGGACAACGCTTTCTTCAGGCGACACACAACCGAACTCGGAGTAGACGGCACTAAGGAGGCATATCCAGGAGGTAAGGCCATATAGATCTCCTCAGTCAAGTCACCATGAAGAAAAGCGTTCTTGACATCGTACTGCTGCGATATCCAGCCACGATCTGCAGCAAGGGCCAAGAGGATCTGGACAGTATTCATCTTGGCTACAGGGGCAAACGTTTCCTGATAATCAATGCCATACTGTTGGGTGAACCCTTGCGCCACAACACGTGCCTTGTGCCTTTCAATAGAGACGTCGGAATTGTGCTTTACAGCATAAACCCAACGACTGCCAACCAAGTGCTTGCCCGGCGGCAGAGGAACCAGATCCCACGTATCATTTAGAGCGAGTGCGTGGAGCTCCTCCTCCATAGCCCGACGCCAATGCGAGAGCGATAGGGCAACGTCCACCGTCTTCGGAAGGGAGGTAGCGTCAAGGGAGGTGAGAAGGGCATGGTAGGATGGGGAGAGGCGATGAGATGAGATAGATGCTTTGTGATTAATGCAAAGAGAAAAAAGAAGAGAGAAGAATTTGGGGCAAGAAGGAATAATTTTTATTGCTGAACTGGGCCCCCTTTTATAGAAGAAAAACTTCACTTGTTAGAAAGGGAATATTCCTAAAGAATATTCCCTGTTTCCAACGGTCATATATTTTGAATATATGACTGTTTGAAACAGGGAGGTCCAGCTGCTTTTAAAGCAGCTGGACTCTCCAACGGCTGGGTTTCAGCCGTTGGAGAGTTGGGCCTGACTGTGGTCAGGCCCAACATATATTAGGCCCTACTGGGCCTAATATATGGGCCCTACTGGGCCTACACTAATGGGCCCTTAATGGGCCCTTAGTGGGAAGTTAGGCGGCCCATGTTGGGCCTGAAGTAGTTATTTTTATTAATATCTCCTAGGGTTAGGCTATTACAGAGTACAAGGCCTCGGGCCCATTAGTTAGCTTAAACCCTACTAAGTATCCTCCATGACCTAACATGCTTCTAATGGATATAATGGGGAAGGATGAGGGCAAGACACCAGGGCTAAGGAGGGATTTTCTGGAGGATTGGATGAAGAGGATGAGGGGGCTTCGGGAGTAGGAGGAACACGAGGCTTGCGACGAGCGAGAGTGAGACCATAACGTTTCTTTGGCGGGCAACGGCGGATAGGTAAAGGAGCATAGGAGAGAGGAATAGATGAATCCGATGGGGAAGCTGCAGGAGGATTCGATGGAGCAGAGAATGAATCTTCGGTAAGGACAGGAGGAGCTGAGACTGGTGCGGGCAGAGGACCGGAAGACGAGGTGTTCATGGGGATAGCAAGTGGAGGCTCGTTGGGAGGAACAGACGGGGAAGGACTGGAGACTGGTGAAGACGTAGATGTCTGAGGGAGAATAAGAAATTCAAGAGGATCTGACGGAGGTGGTAAAGAAGGTGAAACTGGATAAGAAGAGGGGTAATACGGAGTGAATTCGTCAAAGGTAGCATCCTTGGTGATGATAAATCGATGAGAGGGTGGATGATAACATCGATAACCCTTTTGGGTGGAAGAATAGCCGACGAATACACATTGGATGGCACGAGGATCAAGCTTGTCACGACCAAGATGGTGGTTAGGCGCAAAGCAAACGCACCCAAAGACACGAGGGGTAAGATTGGTTCGAAGAGAAATGTTTGGGAAGGAATGCTGGAGACAGTCAATGGGAGTAGAATAATCAAGCACGCGAGACGGAAGACGGTTGAGAAGATGAATGGCGGTTAAGACAGCTTCACCCCAAAAATACTTTGGCACATGCATGTGGAATAAAAGGCTCCGAGTCATCTCAAAGATGTGACGGAATTTCCGTTCTGCAACACCATTTTGCTGGGGTGTGTATGGACACGTGGTTTCATGGATAATGCCTTTTTCTTGGAAGAAAGTGCTTAACGTGGAGTTGACATAGTCTCTGGCATTGTCGGCGCGGAAGCGACGAATGGAGGTAGAGAATTGGGTCTGAATGAGAGAAGAGAATTGGGGAATAACATGAGATATCTCCGATTTATTCTTCAATAGATAGGCTCACGTGAAACGAGTAGCGTCATCAATGAAAATGCATAACCACCGAGCACCGGAAGTGCTATGAACAGGGGATGGTCCCCACACGTCGGTGTGAATGAGAGAGAAAGGAGTCGTCAAATGGGAAGAAGAAATAGGATCGTGAATGCGATGATGTTTAACAATTCGACAAGCGTCACAAACAAAGCGGTCCACAGAATGGCCTTGAAAGAGTTTTGGAAATAGACGATAAAGAGTAGCAAAAGACGGATGGCCGAGACGTCGATGGAGAAGCCACAAACGCTCATGAGATGCCGAAAGGGAAACAGCAGCGGCAGCAACAGCAAGGGGGAGCGAAGGAGATCGAACAAGATAGAGGCCCTCATGCTCCTCAGCAATGGAAATCGTCCTCCCCAACACCTTATCACGATAAAAACAGGTATTAGGAGTGAATGTAAGATCTTGGTTTAGATCGCAAACAAGGCGAGATAAAGAGAGAAGATGATGAGTAAGACGGGGAACATGAAGGACTTTAGTGAGGTTCATCGAAGAAGAGAGAGACACACGACCAATCCCAGCCACAGTGAGAAGATCTCCGGAAGCCGTTTTAACTTTGGAGGAGCCGGAAACAGGTTCATAAGTCACAATAGCTCGAGGATTGGGTGTCATGTGAGCCGTGGCACCGGAATCAAGAAGCCAAGTGGATGATGATGGAGAGTTTCCAGAAGTTGACGGAGGTGTAGAAGGAATGGTGGACGTACCTCCATGGGCTAGAGAGCAAGAACCCACGACTGGAGGATCAAGCAGTCGCCGAAGACGTTCCACTTCTTCTGGTGTAAAGCCGGGAGGAGAAGCATTGGTCGGAAGAAGACCACAAGGCATAGGCACTTGACCAGGCGCTGGCACTTGGCTGACAGAAGGGGCGACAGTAGCGAGATTGCTCTGTTGCATTCGCTTCCGTTGAAGCTTAAAGCACGTCTCCTTCGAGTGACCCCTCTTTTTGCAGTAATTGCAGAAAAGAGAAGGATCACCTTTGGAGGATTCCTCAGTCGGAGTAGACGGACCACGAGGCAAAGCTCCTGCTCCAGTCGATGTGGTCGTCATCGAGGGACGCGTGGAGGAAGACAAATGTGCTACAAGTGCTGAAGCCGGGGTCTGGGTCTGTTGAAAGCGTGATTCTTCAATTCTCACACTGCGGAGCGCATCCTTGAAGGAAAGCTCTTTCTCCCGGTGTATGAGCTGAGCCTGTACCGATTCATATTCCGGGTTAAGTCCCATAAGGAACTGAAAAACCCGAAGTTGAAGAGTGTACTTGCGATCCACCGAGTGAGGGTCCGGAGGCATGTAGTGATCAATCTCATTCCAGAGAGAAATGAGTTCCGTGCTGTACTCCATGACCGTCCTGTCTCCTTGACGCAGATTGACGGCCCGATGTACTAACTCATACAGCGTGGCAATATTATGCTTCTTGGAGTGGCTGTCAAGGGCCGCTTCCCACACAGCCTGGGCAGACTCGAGAGACAGGAATTCACCCTTGATACTAGGTGAAATACTGTCCAGAAGCCATCGGTGGACCACCCCTTCAACATCCAGCCAGTCATAGTACTTGGAGTTTGTCTTGGGAGGCCCGTCTTCAAGTAAATGACGCATCAGTCACCCCTTGAGAGTAATCTGGACATATTGGCGCCATTGAAGAAGATTGAAGCCAGTGAACATCCCATCTGGAGGCATCCGAGGCAGAGAAAATGGTCCCGGTGAAGCCGACCAATTCCCCGACTCAAGAGGCGCCTCCGGAGCGTTTGGTGTTTGGCCCACGCTGGGTGGAGTCGATGCTGGTGTCACGTCGGAGGCCTGAGCTTCTGGAGAATCAACTACTGCAGGGTTCGTCATCTTGATCGCAGAAACAGATGACAGCCCCGGTCAGAAGACAGCTCGGTCACAAACTACTGCCGAAGGGCTGAAGGACTGAACAGCCGTCGGAAGAAGGCCGAGAGGCTGCGCGGCCGAGAGGCTGAGAGACTGCGCGGCCGAGTGGCTGTGCGCGGCCGAAGGCCTGCGCGCCGCCGGAAGCAGGCTGCGCCGCCGGAAGGATGCTGCGCCGCCGGAAGAAGGCTGCGCCGAAGAATCGCTCAGCTGAAGAGTGTGCGCCGCTGGAAGAGGGCAGCACGGCTGGAAGGAGGTTGCAACTGGAGGAGCGCTGAAGGCTGGATCTTGGCGGACGAAGGTGCAACCGGAGCGCGAGATCTTGGCGAACGGAGAAGCGCCAGAGATCGGAGCGCACGGTCGAGCCCAGGAACTCGGATTAGGATTAGGGTTAGGGCTCTGATACCATGTAAACAAGAAACTAATTCTTGATAATGAAACAAAGAGTGTTGAACCGAGGCTCTCTCTCTCTCTTTCTCTCTCTCTCTCTCTTTCTCTTTTTTCACTTTATTTCTTTCTCCATTGTGAGTGGGCCACGTTCTATAAGTGGCCCATGTGGGAGTTCTTCTTTTTCATTCGAATTTCACTTAAGTAAAATCCCACGTGTGAGCCTTTAAGTGACTCACACGTGGGACCTTGTAATGGGGCCTCTTAAAAGGCCCCAAGCCCTAGCCGTCAATAACACACTTCTTTGTTTTTTGTTCTTTTTGTCTACAAGACTTTGTCTCAGGCGCCGCCCTTGGCTGGAGCTCCTCCCCTCCTCAACATCTCTCTATTTCTCCCAAACTAACATGGTATCAGAGCATCTCTGATCCTCGAAGGGCTCATCAACTGGAGCAGATCAAGTCGTTGTTGGAGGTGTTCCCTGTTGCTGTTAGCTCGTCTCAGATTCCCTCAAGCTCTGTCTGCAATGGCAAACAATGGCGATGAAAGTTTGGCTACTGTTGATGAAGGACTGAGTGGAGTTAGACAAGGAGAGTCTGACTCGCCTCAAGTTCAAGATGCTGGTCGTCCTAACTTTATTTTTCCCCCACCAGAAGTCAAGTTTGATGGGGGAAATATGTTTGAGTGGTCCAAGATGGTCACTCTCACTCTGTATGGATGCCAGCTGGGAGACCACTTGACAGATGATCCAAGAGCTGCATCGGATCCAGAGTACAAAAAATGGAGGGCTGAGGAATCTCTGATCCTCAGCTGGATGCTCAGATCGATGACACCAGAGATGCGGCGAGATTTCCTCTACTGTGATACAGTAAAAGAAATGTGGGATGATATTCAGAAATACAGTGAAGAACAGAGTCATGACTGGAGGATTTACGAGTTAAATGTCCAGGCGACTCAAGCACGTCAAGGGACGGACAATGTACTTCAGTACTCCTCAAAACTGAAAACAGTCTGGAGAGAAATTGACTACTTGTGGCCCACTCACAACCCACAGTCAGTGGAGCGGCAGTATATTCTGAAGCAGAGATTATTTACTTTTCTGATGGGTCTCAATCCCACGTATGAATCTGTTAGGAGCCAGCTCCTGCACAGAGAAAAATTGCATAGTCTGGAAGAAGCTATTGGAGCAATCAGACAGGCAGAGAGTCGACTGCGTGTTGCCTCTGATCCTCAGACTCAAAATTCCGCTGCATTATTATCAAGGAAGCCAGAGGCTAAAGCGGCTCCAAATACGAGCTGGCCCACTCGTCCACCGCCACCTAACTCGACTGCTTCACAAGAAGGGGAAGACAGTCGTGATGCACTGTTCTGCGCCTACTGCAAAAGGTGTCGACATACTAAAGAGAATTGTTGGAAGCTAGCATGGAAGAATCAGAACGCAGGGAAGAAGGCTTATGTATCTACTTCCCAACCACAAAACTCTGGAGCAGCCGGGACGAGTCAAGCAGTTGAAGAAGTGCAAGAAAACTCAGCCCTACCTCATTGGTAAAGTCAGGTAATTCCTCTCCCCATGATTGGATTGCCGATACTGGGGCAACAGATCATATGTCCCCAGATGCGTCGCAATTCAGCGAGTATAGCCCTGCTGAAGTGACACATAGAGTCCAAACAGCTGGAGATGGTTATCTGTCAGTAAAGGGAGTTGGAAAGATTCGGGTTCCCCCCCTTGGGCTCCTTAAAGAAGTCTTACATGTAGAGGGCCTAAGGACAAACTTGATATCTATACAAAAAGCAGTTGATGATTTGGGTTGTCAATTATTCTGGACAGTGATGACTGTTTTTTGTATGACAAGGTCTCCGGGAGGAAGATTTCGTCCTTTAGGAGGGAAGGTGGCTTACTCATCCTTGATGGCTTGCCTCGACAGTGCATGGTGTCACAACATACGATCACCAAGGAGGAAAGGGCGATCCGTCTACATCAACGGATGGGACACCCTCCTTTTGACTTACTTAAGACTTGTTATCCCTCTATGTTTAATGGGATTTTAGCTGAAAAATTGTTTTGTGAGGCCTGTTGTATGGCCAAACTTCGAAGAACTACTTTTAAATTTATGGATGATCGCTGCTCTTCCCCGTTTGATTGTATACACAGTGATGTTTGGGGGCCCTGCCCAGTGGAAAGTTTAACGGGCAGCCGTTATTTCATTGTGTTTGTTGACGACTGCAGTCGGGCGATGTGGCTATACTTGCTGAAATCTAAAGCAGAAGTGCCAACAGTAATTATCGAATTCTGCAGTTTAATTCAGAATCAGTTTGGGAAGAAGATCAAACGTTTTCGATCTGATAATGGAATTGAGTTCCTCAATGCTGAAGTTAAGTCGTACTTTATGAGCCAGGGGATTATACATGAGACGTCATGTGTCAACACCCCTCAGCAAAATGGGCTAGCTGAGAGGCGTTTGGGTTACACATTGGCCACTGCCAGGTCACTATTATTTCAAGCAAAGTTGTCCAAGAAATACTGGGGAGAGGCGGTACAGACAGCAGCCTATCTGATAAACAGAATTCCTATGAAAGTCCCCTGGATCGACTACGAGAATTTTTTCCGAAAGTTCGTCTGTTCTCTGGACTTCGTGCTCGAGTATTCGGATGTGTGGTGTATGTGCATCAGAATTTAGGCAAACTTGACCCACGAGCAATCCGTTGCATATTTGTTGGATACTCTGGGACTCAAAAGGGATATAGGTGCTTTCACCCTCCTTCAAGAAGATTCTTTGTGTCGGCAGATGTGGTGTTTAACGAGACAGAACTGTACTCCACTGCTGAAAATGTGTCTGCGACAACCTAGACTGAACAAGGCTCACACGTATTTGAATTTCTACGTCATTTGACTCCTGATCAAACCCATTGTTCTACTGCCACTCCAGCTGGGGAGATCGAGGTCAACACAAGCGGGCAGATAGTTGATGATGCCGAAGATGAATTGATTCAGCCTTCGGATGAGCAGGGTGAACCAGCGGGAGCTATGGACAATCAAATTAATCCTGAGGAAGAATTGACCCAAGAAGTTCCGGAACACTCACTAGAAGATGCAGTTGCAGATACGAATGTAGAAGCACCGGATGATGACTCAGGTTGGCCTATAGCATTGAGGAAGGGAGTAAGGTCGTGCCGAGCTAAGGCGAAGTACCCGATCAGCCATTATGTGAAGTATGAAAGACTGAGCAGTCAGTATCGGAGTTTTCTCACTCTGCTGGGTGAAATTGTTGTTCCAGACAGAGTCAAGGATGCCCTCTGAGATCCGGGTTGGAAAGCAGCTATGGATGATGAAATGTATGCTCTCATGAAGAATGACACTTGGGAGATTACTTCCCTGCCCAAGGGAAAGAAGGCGGTGGGATGTCGATGGGTGTTCACACCCAAATTTCTGGCAGATAGAACGTTGGAAAGGCTCAAGGCCAGACTAGTGGCAAAGGGTTACGCACAAACAGAGGGAATTGATTATGGTGAGACATTCGCGCCAGTAGCAAAGTTTAACACCGTCCAAGTCTTGATTGCACTTGCAGCTAAGTGTGATTGGGAAATTTTTCAGTTTGATGTGAAGAATGCATTTCTCCATGGAGAGTTGGAAGAAGAAGTCTATATGCAGCTTCCCCCGGGATATCGATTGACAGAAAAACCAAATCAAGTATGTCGACTGAAGAAGGCTCTGTATGGGTTGAAACAATCACCGAGGGCATGGTTTGGACGCTTCACCAAGGCCATGGTAGAATTGAATTACTATCAAGCTAGAGGAGATCATGCTCTCTTTATCAAGAAGGGAGCAGGTGGAGCAGTTACTGTTCTACTAGTCTATGTGGACGATATACTTGTTACTGGTGGAGATATAGAAGAAATTGATCGGTTGACCAAGGCATTGTCCAAACAATTTGATATGAAGGAACTTGGACCATTGAAGTATTTTTTGGGTATTGAGGTCGCATACTCCAACGAAGGTATTTCTCTCAGCCAACATAAGTATACGTTGGATCTACTGCAGGAAACTGGGCAATTGGGGTGTAAGCCAGCGACAACCCCCCTTGATATTAATGTAAAGATTGGAAAAGGAGATGATGGAGCGGCGGTAGACAAACATCTTTATCAAAGGTTGATTGGGAAACTGATTTACCTCAACCATACAAGACCAGATATCTCGTATGCTGTCAGCCTATTGAGTCAGTTCATGAGTGAGCCATATGAAATTCATTTGCGAGCAGCTTACAGGATTCTGGCATATTTGAAATTCACTGTTGGACAAGGACTTCTATTCACTCATGAAGGAGGTCTGACGTTAGAAGCCCACACTGACTCTGATTGGGCCGGGTCGGTGATTGATCGTCGCTCTACATCCGGTTACTGTACACTCTTGGGTGGTAGTTTGGTCACTTGGAGGAGTAAGAAGCAGAAGGAAGTCTCTCTGTCTAGTGCGGAAGCTGAACTTCGAGCACTTAAGCGGGGTGTCTCAGAATGTCGCTGGTTGAAGCATTTGTTGGAGGATATTGGATTATATGATGGTGAAGAAATCAAACTCTACTCTGACAATCAGTCTGCCCTTGCAATTGCCAGAAATCCTGTTCAACATGACAGGACCAAGCATATGGCCATTAATCGGCATTATCTTTCGGAGAACATTGATCGGGGAATCATTCGACCAGAGTACATTCCATCCGTCGACCAATAAGCAGACATCTTCACCAAGCCTCTGCCTGGTCCGAGATTTCAACAGTTGGTGTCCAAGCTAGGCATGGTCAACATCCACACCTAGCTTGCGGGGGGGTGTTGAACCGAGGCTCTCTCTCTCTCTCTCTCTCTTTCTCTCTCTCTCTCTCTTTCTCTTTTTTCACTTTATTTCTTTCTCCATTGTGAGTGGGCCACGTTCTATAAGTGGCCCACGTGGGAGTTCTTTTTTATTCGAATTTCACTTAAGTAAAATCCCACGTGTGAGCCTTTAAGTGACTCACACGTGGGACCTTGTAATGGGGCCTCTTAAAAGGCCCCAAGCCCTAGCCGTCAATAACACACTTCTTTGTTTTTTGTTCTTTTTGTCTACAAGACTTTGTCTCAGGCGCCGCCCTTGGCTGGAGCTTCTCCCCTCCTCAACATCTCTCTATTTCTCCCAAACTAACAAAGAGATTAAAAGGGGTTTTATAGGGAGCCCTAATGGGCGAATTAGAGATAGAGCCCTTAATGGGCTAATAAGAGGAAGAATACAAGAAAGGAAAGGAGACAATAATGTCAACATTACTCAATCAGTTCCGCAAATCCAGTACTATCTAAGCTTACAAAAGTTTTGAACCTATCTAAGCGCTCTTTAGGCCATTACATTGTGGACATCTTCATTTTCTCATTCAACTAAGTTATTCCCGCTGAGACTGCAAATGGGCACTTTATACATTCATATTCTTGGAATCTTTGGCCAGTTTGGAATAACTTTGACTAACTGTGCCTTGTGACTCTCAAGGTCTTGGCTACCTGAACAAATTTGGCTTAGAAAAAAGTTGAAAAACCTGATTCATCATCAATTAGAAGTTGCAGGGGTGTTTGAGAACTTCATTGGGTATTAATGTTAACGTATAATGCTCTTCATGGTTCTTTGATGACAAACACTCTCTATGCGCTCCTGTACTGATATGATCATTTAGCTCTTCAGATATTTGATAGGACGTAATTATAAACAGATCTGGGATTTCTTCTGTTCTTTGGTGCCAGCCTTAAGACTTGCAGAGGCTTGGTTCTTCTTTTCATGTACGCACTCTGTCATTGATGGAGCATTTCATCATTTTATCATGGTTCAGTTATGCATTACCCAGAGTCTTGAACCGCTTCATATCCAAATAAGAACAGTACTGCTCAACTCTAATGGTTAAAAGACCTGTATAATTAGTAATTTTTTTCGAAAGAAACATCCACAATCAGTAATATTTGGATAAATACGGGGATCTCTCAGTATCCCCCGCAATCCCAGTGGTGTTGTCCCTCGCAATCCCAATGGCTTATACGTTGGTCGTCCAGTTTAGCTTTTGGGGTTTCAAACCTTTATCTTACAAGTTTTCCATTTCTTCCCAATGGATAAATATAGGTAGCTCAAAGTGTGTATGTGCTCGCAATCCCTATGACCTATACATTGGTAGTTCAGATTAGGGACGTGCCTATTAAATTTGCATGTGCTCCTTACTGAGCATGTGTGACCTTCCTTCGTCCGTTAAGTTGACTTCTTGGGGGTCTTATCAGAAGACTAACCTTGTTTTACTTTGTGAAGACTCTGCAGAATGGAAAATTTTTGTTGTTTCTTTATCTTCAGTGAGAGTTTCGTATTATGTGCAAACGTTTGAGAGCTCATTTCGTATCTTACTTTCATTTGCTTCTCTGCAGTTAGAGGATTATGACCAGGATATGGATGATATAATGATTTTTGTCGAGCAAATAGTCGCTTTCCATATGAAGGTGAACGTCTTCAAAGCTCATTTTGGTTTTTTCACTTACACCATTTTTTTGGAAAATAGTTATTGTCACTTTAATGAATTTACCAAAAAAATAATCTAACGCTTAAAATTTTTTATCATAACTTGGGAAAAATGATCGTACTTTGGCCTTAGTCTATATCTTAAAGAAATATGCTATGTTTCTAACATGCGTCATTGAAACCCTTGCAGCACAATGCGGAGCCCGAAGCTGTGGATCTTCTTATGGAGGTAAATTTTAAATTCCTGTCTTCTGACTGCTCATTTATACTAAATGCTTTAATCTCTCTAGGTGGAAGACCTTGATCTACTTCAGGACAATGTTGACGCTACAAATTACAGAAGAGCGTGCCTCTATCTCACTAGTGCTTCAAGGTTCTTCTTACACTCTTATTGACTTACTCTCTTCATTTTAATTTTCTGAAATGAGCTAGACTGATATTTTCTATCTGATCCATAACTTTGGTTGTCTTGTATTGAGTTTTGTTTAATTCTCTGTTCTTTGACGACTTCTAGTTACCTCCCTACTCCTGAAGATATTGTGGCCATAGACATTGCGTACACAATATACGTCAAATTTGGGGATTGGGCGAATGCCCTCCGGGCCGCCCTTGCTCTCGATAACATAAAGGTTTCCACTTGAAACCACTTGCAACTACCCCTAACGCACACTCTTCTTTTATTCAACTTATTATTTCTGCCTTTGGTGGTGCAGTATGTGAGGCGAGTGTACAATTTATGTGACAACCTGCTGATGAAAAAACAATTCTCCTTCATCTTGGCCCAACATGTAAGACCTCTGCAGATAAACCATCTGCTTATTAGAATTTCTGACGAATTTCTTTCTGCTTTCTGGGGCGCCAAATGCAGGGTTTAGTGTATGAACTTTTGGAGGTGGAAGATGAAGACGAGAGAGAGATTGTGCAGGATATAATAAACAATGTAAAATTAAGTGAAGGATATCTTACTCTTGCTCGAGACGTTGAAGTTATGGATCCAAAAACGCCGGAGGACATCTATAAGGTAAAGTCAAAATTTCTACGCGCAGTCAAAGTTGTTTTTTACTTCATTTCCTGTCTTCACATTTTTAATTTCGTAGGCACACTTGATTGATGGCCGTGCCGGTGCAAGTGCCTCGCTAGACTCAGCTCGGCAGAATTTGGCTGCAACTTTTGTCAATGCGTTCGTGAATGCTGGTTTCTGTCAGGTTAATTACTTTCTCCGGTCAGTGTTTCTTATTCTAGCAGAGTCTAATACGTCTGATCATTGTTTCTTATAGGATAAGTTAATGACTGTCACGTCAGAATCATCAAGTGGAAGTTCCGTGGGAAATTGGCTATTCAAGAACAAGGAGCATGGGAAGACCAGTGCTGCAGCTAGTCTGGTCTTACGCTGTTCCCTCTGATACTCCACCGAAGATTTGATTTCTTGATTAAATTTGTTTCTGACTATTTTGTCTTTTTTTTAAGGGAATGATTATGCTATGGGACGTTGACTCTGGTCTGGCACAAATAGACAAGTATCTACATATCGCCGACAATCATGTTGTCGCAGGCGCCCTACTGGGTGTTGGAATTGTCAACTGTGGCATCAAGAATGATTGTGATCCGGTCTGTGACCCTTCTGTTTATATATTTTGAATTGTCCTAGTTATTTTACTTGATTGTCTGAAAATCTTGATCCAAAATTTAATTATTTAAAAATGAACTGTGATCCTTTATTTAGGCCCTTGCCATTCTAAATGACTTCCTGACAAAAGACGATCCGACAACGCGAATCGGTGCCATCATGGGGCTTGGTATCGCATATGCAGGTTCTCGGAAAGAGGAGGTGAGAAATGCTCGTGCATTTTTTTGTTTTTTCCCTCATTATTGTGTATGACTTTTTCTGGATTTTTTATTCAAGTTGAAATCGACGCTCTGCGCTGTAATCAACGACACAAGCACGCCGTTAGATGTGCTTGTGTTCAGTGCGCTCACTCTGGGGCTAGTCTATGTTGGTTCTTGCTGTGAAGAAGTGGCTCAGTTCATCATCTTTGCAATAATGGAGCGAAGTGAGACTGATTTGAACGATCCCCTCATCCGCTTCCTTCATCTTGCCCTTGGGTTACTCTACCTCGGAAAACAGGTTAAATGCCCTAAAATCTCTTATTATTTTTCAATCTTTTAATCTATATCTTTTATTATTTGTCGTATTTACATTCTAGGAAAGTGTCGAGCCGACCGCAGAAGTTGCAAAGACGTTCAATGCAAAGATTGAAACATACTGTGACATCACGCTCACGTCCTTGGCCTATGCTGGGACAGGGAACGTCCTGAAGGTTCATTCCCCTCCCTTTCTATGGATATATATTTCCATACTATAACTGACTCTATTTATTTATATATTAGTTTTTGTATGTAATGTAATATATAAGGTTTATTCCCCCCTTATTTATTTATGTACATCTAAATATATTCGTATATACATGACTGATTTGTTGTTGGGTCGTGCAGGTTCAAAAGCTTCTGGGTCACTGCGCGCAGCATCTAGACAAGGGGGAGAATCATCAGGGGCCAGCTGTGCTGGGAATAGCGCTGATTGCCATGGCGGAAGAACTTGGCGCAGATATGGCCATCCGATCTCTCGAACATCTCTTGCAGTACGGTGATCAAAACATTCGCCGGGCTGTCCCTCTCGCTCTCGGCCTTTTATGCATCTCCAATCCCAAGGTAAGTCTCTTCCCAATTTTTCTTCAAAAAACAAATTCTCCACCCAATTTAACTTAGTTTCTTTCCATCAAGAAAGGAAAACATGGTTTACTGTATCTTTATCGAGTTACAGTAATTAATTCAGAAAACAAAACTCTAAATACTCGGGTCCTAAATCTCAAACCGTAAACCCTGACCCTTATACCATGAACCGAGAACCTTGGTCACCAACCTTCTTTTTCTCTACTCCCATTCTAATTCGGCTTTCTTCAATAATTAATTCCTTTGTAGCAATTTATTCCATTAAGTTTACCCTTTTAACTCAAATATATTCATGTGTTAAACTCACAAAGCAGAGACTTCCCTGGATGACTGCTGTGCAGATTAGGGTTGAGAGAATGGAAAATCACACCTATTAGCAGGAGTGAGTCTGATATAAATAAATGTAATAACAGGTTCGTACAGATTCATAGGTTTGCCAACTATAAGATAGATGGAAGAAATAAACGATATTGGGGCCAGTCAATAATACTAAACTAAGTATATTATTGTGTTATATTTTTAAAAATATCAATACATTTATATCAATTGACTTCATCTGGTCTCAATTTTGTTCTCTTGTATGAATCCAGGTCAATGTTATGGACACCCTGAGCCGGTTGAGTCATGATTCGGATAGCGAGGTGGCAATGGTATGCGTTTCAGCTTGGATTCTTTGAGAAGAGCTCATCCCTCGGTGAATTTTAATCGATAGATCCTGCATTTCAGTCGGCCATCCTCTCACTCGGCTTGATTGGTGCTGGCACGAACAATGCCCGGATTGCAGGAATGCTCCGAAATCTCTCCAGCTACTTCTACAAGGAAGCCGGCCACTTGTTTTGCGTACGCTCCTAATCTCTCAATTGCTTCTGAGTGGAAAAAGTCAACCCTCCCTGGATTCTTAGGAGAAGGAAATTGCTCTCCAGCTTCTGAGTAGAGTAGACCAAAATCCAATCTCCCTTGCTTTTGATTTGGAGAGAGAGCCAAATCCTTTCAGCTTTTAAGTAGGAAAGAGAAACTCAAACCCGTTTAGCTGCTGATTGGGAGAAAACCTCAAACCCTTTTAGCGTCTGAGTGTTAGGACAGAGAAAGCAGAATCCTTCTAGCTTCGGGGTCAGAGAGAGAAAGTCAAACCCTTTTGACTTCTGAGCAGTAGGAAAGAGAAAGCCAAACTCTTTTCAACATCTGAGTAGAAGAGAGAAAGTCAAACCCAAGAAACAAGGAGAAAAATCTGAACTACCAAAATCAAAAAATCGAGTGGAAAAAAGGATCAACCCTTTTAGCCTATGAGTAGGAGAGAGAAAGTCAAACTCTTGAGTAGAAGTGAAAGAAAAAAAAAAAATGATTCATGTTAAATTTCTTTTTCTCTACAGGTAAGGATTGCGCAAGGTCTAGTACACCTGGGGAAGGGACTGCTATCTTTGTCACCCTACCACTCCGATCGCTTCCTCCTTTCTCCGTAAGCCCCCGAAATTTAATCATATTTACTTTATTTTGTCATATGACCTATGGTTCTGTGGGAACGTAAATGCATCATCAGAACAAGGCTGGCGGGGCTGGTGACAGTTCTCCACGCTTGCCTGGACCTAAAGTCAACCGTCCTCGCTAAGCACCACTACATGCTCTATTTCCTCGTGTTGGCCATGCATGTCGGTGCCTTCTCTTGCGTTGACTTTTCTCTCCCTTCATCTTTCTCTCTTGTTTTCTAAGGGGGGGCCTAAAAAATGATTTTACTTATTTTAAAATTTTCAGCCAAGGATGCTGATAACAGTGGATGAGGATCTGAAGCCACTGCCCGTGCCGGTTCGGGTCGGGCAGGCAGTCGATGTTGTCGGGCAGGCCGGGCGGCCGAAGACAATCACGGGCTTCCAGACCCACTCGACCCCGGTTCTCCTGGCGGCTGGCGAAAGAGCAGAACTGGCCACAGAAAAGTAAGTCAATGCTCCCTCAATAGTCTATCTCTTATGACTTTGACTTTGACTTTGACTCATGAGAAATTGGCTGCAGGTATATCCCCCTTTCGCCTGTTCTTGAGGGCTTTGTCATCTTGAAAGAGAACCCTGATTACAGAGAAGATGCCTAGGCGGTGACCAAATGAAGAGGAACGTTAACTTTCGTTAATCTATCTCTCTAGACTGCCATTTCTGGTTGCGGGGCGGGCTCAAGCGTCTCGATTCTGGCAAAGGTCATCTCTATTTCTCTCAGTCATTTTGTTCCTTTGTATTTTACGGTAACTGGGGGAATTAGTGGGTCAGCAATTGAACTGACAACCTTGAGAGAGAGAGAGAGAGGTAGAAGGAGAGATCTTGGTAGATTGTTGTACTTGGTTATCTTTCTACTGGTTTTATATTTTTTATGTGGGCCTATCTATCAATGTCCATCTCAGAGGCCAACATATTAAACCTGATGGCAGAGATGCAGGTCAGAGAGATGGATTACAATCATACAATCTTAGTTGGATGGGATAGAGATGGAAAACTTAGACAGGGGCATGTATTAGAGAGTTGCATTCCATGGCACTGTGAGATTTTATCTATCAGAGACAAAGATAATGCAAAGAATATGGTAGTACAAGGGCAGGTTGGGTAAGCTTTTAACTAACCCAACCCTTCCAAGGGTGTGGGTCATGTTGAATTATGGATTGCAAATTTATAACTCTAGAATAACATTTTACTCCATTTCATGATTAGTAATTTCTTTCAAAAAAAATAATTAATTTCATTGAAGTAACATAAATGTAAAAGTAGATGCAAATAAAATATGAATAAATAAAAATAGGTATATGAGAAATCAGTGGGGAGGAGATAAAGAGAGAAAGAAGAGAGAGAAAGTAGAGAGGGAGTGAGAGAGTGGAGAGAGGGAGGAAAAAACTACACCCAAATTAGGGGCCAAAAAAGATCTTACTTAGATCAGAAAAAGACCCCTTATTTATAGCTTTACAATGAAGAATCAAAGGGAGGGAGGTGACCATACTAGGGAGGTGACCAGACCCCTTCTAACGGCCATATTTTTTTTTAAAAATATGGCTGTTAGAAGGGCCTGTCCAACGGCTATAAATTTATAGCCGTTGGACAGGATGGATTTATTGGGTCATTTAATGACCCAATATCCACCTTTAGTGGGTTTAATATTGGGCCCATAGGGACCCAATATTAAACCCTAATCGGGCCCACTATTGGGCCCTTAGTGGGCCTTACGTGGACCCTTAATGGGATTTGGGCCTGCCCTTTTCCTGCATTTATCTTGGTCTTTTTTATATGATTACAATGGCCTTAGGCCCACTTAGTTAGTTGTTTCATCTTGCTTCTTGGGCTCATGATCTAACACCCCCCCTCAAGTTGGGTATAGATGTTAATCATGCCCAACTTGGACACTAAAGCTTGAAATTGGGGCCCCGCAATGCCCTTGGTCAGCAAGTCGGCCGTCTGCTCCAGAGTAGAGATGTACTGGGGAATGATGAAGCCTTAACGATGCTTTGTTTGATGTAGTGCCTGGCCACCCGTGCATGCTTGGTGCGCTCGTGCTGGACTGGGTTCTTGGCCAGTGCAATGGCTGACTTGCTATCTGAAAACAGAACCATACCCTTGTCTTGGTATAGTCGTAGGTCTTGTAGAATGCCTTTTAGCCACATTCCCTCGCAAACTCCCTTCTTCAGTGCTCAAGCTCAGCTTCGCATCGACAGGAGACCTCCTTCGCTTCTTCGCGCCATGTCACCAAGTTCCCCCCAATGAAACTGCAGTAACCTGAGGTTGACCGGCTGTCCTCGAAAGAACCTGCATAGTCCGAGTCAGTAAACAAAACGACAGTAGGCTCACCTCCAGATCTGAACAATAGGCCTTGTCCAATGGTCCCCTTTAGGTAGGCCAGAATGCGGTTTGCGGCCCCTTGGTGTGACTCCCGCGGATCATTCATAAACTGGCTCAGGGAGTTCACTGCAAATGCTATATCTGGCCTGGTGTGGTTCAGATATAACAGCTTACCAATGAGCCTTTGGAAGGATGTCTTGTCGATAGGTGCATCCTTGTCATGTTGTTCCACCTTTAGCTTCACGCTTACATCGACCGGAGTGGCTGCTGGGCGGCAGTCCAAGTTCCCTGTCTCCTTTAGTAAATCAAAGGTATACTTATGTTGGGTTAGTACAATTCCTAATTTCGAATATACCACTTCAATTCCTAGGAAGTATGTCATCAATCCCAATGATTTAATATCAAAAGAGGACGACAAGTGTTTTTCAAGATTCTGAATTTCTGCACTGTCATTTCCCGTGATGATAATATCATCTACATAGACTATCAGAATAGCTATCTTACCATTATCACAGTGCTTAATAAAAAGAGTATGATCACCCTCACTTTGCAAGTATCCTGCTGCTATCATTACCTTTGAGAATTTTCCAAACCAAGCCCTGGGGGACTGTTTCAGTCCATAGAGTGACTTCTTAAGGTGACATACATCTCCTAAATTTTTACTTAGACAATAACCTGGTGGGGGTGCCATATATACCTCTTCCTCTAAATCTCCATGCAAAAAGGCATTTTTTACATCATATTGATAAAGTTTCCATCCATAAATAGCAGCAAGTGCGATTAAGATTCTTACCGTGTTCAACTTGGCAACTGGGGCAAATGTCTCATTATAATCTATGCCATATGACTGTGTATACCCTTGGGCCACCAGCCTGGCCTTGTATCTGGCAATGGATCCATCTGAGTGGTGTTTGTGGTGAAGACCCATCTACTACCCACTACCTTCTTTCCTGTGGAAGTGGACCCATCTCCCAAGTCTTGTTCCTTACTAGTGCCTCCATTTCTTCATTCATGGCTTGCTGCCATTCCGGTAAGGACATAGCTTCTCGGAAATTCTTAGGGACTGATACCGTCATTAGTGCATGAACTATATCTTTATATTCAGGTGAAAAACGGGTATACGACAAATAGTTGCTTACCGGATACCGCTTGGTCTTGGTGCATTGCCGTGTCCCTTTCCGGACGGCAATGGACCACCCACTGTCGCTCGGATGAGTCTCAAGAGCCTGGACTTCGTCCTCACATGGGCTGTCCTCTGGTGCTTGAGATCCTTCCCCTGCTGAAGTTGGAATATCAATCTCAGCAGAGGTAAATTCACCTTGGTTTGATGATGGGATCATTCTGAACTCGTCATCTTCAGTCCTTTCCTCAGATTTGTCCATGTAGGCCTCAGCACGCTCCCTTTCGTCATGGTACATGTGCAATTCATCAAACTGTGCGTCTGCCGAGACGAAAAATCTTCTCGTTGGTGGATGATAGCATTTGTAGCCTTTCTGGGTGTTAGAGTATCCCAGGAAGATGCATTTCAGGGCTTGATGATCCAATTTTCCTGCATAGTGATCGTGGATATATACTGTACAGCCAAATATCCTGGCTGGTAAGTTAGTCTTCAAGCTTACTTTTGAAAAATCAGAAGATAAAAGGTCAATTGGGGCACTAAAATTCAAAGTTTTAGATGCTGTTCTGTTTATTAAATGTGTAGCCGTTGCTACTGTTTCTGTCCAATACCTTTTTGGACAATTTCCTTGGAACAATAGGGCTCTTGCAGTGGACATAATATGTCCAATTTTCCTCTCAGCAAGCCCATTTTGCTGAGGGGTGTTTACACATGAAGACTGATGAACTATCCCATTTCTTCCGAAGTATTGATTGACTTCCTGGCAAAAGAATTCTCTAGCGTTATCCGATCTAAATCGCTGGATTTTTTTACCAAACTGATTGTGAATCATTTCACAAAATAGTTGGATGACTGCTGGGACTTCATTTTTGGATTTCAATAGATATACCCATGTATATCTAGAGAAATCATCCACAAAAAGGATGAACCATCTGTGTTGCGTCAATCCGGGTATGGAGCATGGTCCCCATACATCACTGTGAACGCATTCGAAGGCTGATAACGCCCTATGATTTGTATTAGGGTACGATGACCTTTTGTGTTTAGCATATTGACAACTTTCACACATAAGTTGATCAAAAATAACCCCTTTAAATAAATCCGGATACGAATGTTTTAAAATATGAAATGAGGGATGTCCTAGACGCCTATGGAGAAGGGTGATGCGTTCTGCACTCTGGGCAGCATAGGTCACCCTCTGCTCCCCACCTTCCCCTAGTCCATCCAACATGAGAAGTCCCCCTCTCCTGCTAACTGAGGAAATCTTCTGCCCGGTGCCCTTTAGACAGAGAAAACACTCATCAGAGTCTAGACTAAATTGCCACCCAGTATCATCTACCAACTGAGTTAAAGACAATAAGTTTGCCTTTAAATCGGGTACATGTAACACCCCTTCAAGATTTTCCCTTAACCTTAATAGATCCTTTTCCATCTACCCTTAATATCCCACCATTAGCAGTAAATACCTTTAAATTACTAGTTTCGGTTTCATAAGAGAAAATAAGTTTTTGTGGGGTGACATATGATCTGCCGCCCTGAATCCAAAATCCAATTTTCAGAAATAGCTGCATTATTATTAAAGGTAGTTAGTGCGAAGATTTTACCTGTCTGCGGTGAGGTGGAGCTGAATTTCTGCAGCAGTTTGTTTACCTCAGACTGCATTTGCAGAATTTTCTGAAGGTCGGCATCTTCTTCCTTCTTCCCGGAGGGTTATGCTTTCCTCCCCTTCACTAGCCAGGTAGGCTTTTTTGTGCTGTCCAGGGTTCCATGTGCCTTTCCGGACCTGCTCCTCTTTCCATGCCAGTTTGCGGCACTCCTTTTTGATGTGCCCTGGCTTCCTGCAATATCCACAGATGAGATCCGAGGTGTTACCTTCTTTTGGTGACGCCTTGGGCTGCTGTGGAGCAGTGGTCTGTGCTGCTGAAGAATTCGAATTGCTTTGTCCCTCCTTCTTTGCCAAGTGGACTACCGTGGTTGATGTGGTGGTTCCACTTCCCTTGGTGCAGATTGTCTTGCGACTTTCAGCACCTTGCAACTCCGAAATTGCTTCCTCCAAAGTGGGAAATCGTTCCCTATGGAGAAGCTGACTCCTGAGCACTTCATACTCCGGGTTGAGACCCATCAGGAACTGAATTGTTCTGTAGGTCACCTCCCGGATGTAGGAAGGGTGGTCCCTATCCCCGGCAGGGAATAGAAGGTCCAATTCCCTCCAAATTGCTTTGAGCTTTGCTAAGTAGGAGGAGATACTCATGCTGCCTTGCTTCGATTTCCGCTCTTGTTCTCGGAGATCATAGACTCGGAAGTACTTGTGCACTTCTGCACACGACTTGTTGATTTCCTTCCACAAATCTCGAACAATGTTGACCAGGAGGTAATCATCCTTCTGCTCTTCCTCCATTTTCTTTATCATCCAATTCATGATGAGGGCCTCTTGAGTCCCAAATATCCATTGCGTATCGTCTTCCATTGGTGGTGCTTGATCAGATGTTTCCCAAGGTAAGCTGCCTTGAGAGTTCTTTGGGCCAGCTTTACCCACTTCTGGCCGTTGCGGCCATTATACTTCATGTCGAGGTCGGTAGAGTGATTCTGACCGGGGCAGGTGCAGGCGAGGCGATGGCTGCTGCACTTGCTGGAGCCATCGGGCAGCCATGGCAGACAATACTTCAGACTCCCTTTCAGCTCTGGCACTCATCCTGGTTCTGGTCTTCCCATCAACTTCAAGCTTTGATCCTCTCTGAGGTGGAGCTTCAAAAAGAACTGCAACTGGAGCCTTCAAGTCCCTCAAACAGGGCTTCAATCTTGCTGCAAAAAGGGCTGCTTTTAGGGCTGAAGGACTTCAGAAAGGAGCTGCAACTAGGGCCTCCAAATCCTTCAATAGCACTTCAATCTCCTGCAATCAGGGCTGCATTCAGGGCTGCAAACAGGCTCAGATCGAGCTCTGCTCTGATACCATGAGAAATCAGTGGGGAGGAGATAAAGAGAGAAAGAAGAGAGAGAAAGTAGAGAGGGAGTGAGAGAGTGGAGAGAGGGAGGAAAAAACTACACCCAAATTAGGGGCCAAAAAAGATCTTACTTAGATCAGAAAAAGACCCCTTATTTATAGCTTTACAATGAAGAATCAAAGGGAGGGAGGTGACCATACTAGGGAGGTGACCAGACCCCTTCTAACGGCCATATTTTTTTTAAAAAATATGGCTGTTAGAAGGGCCTGTCCAACGGCTATAAATTTATAGCCGTTGGACAGGATGGATTTATTGGGTCATTTAATGACCCAATATCCACCTTTAGTGGGTTTAATATTGGGCCCATAGGGACCCAATATTAAACCCTAATCGGGCCCACTATTGGGCCCTTAGTGGGCCTTACGTGGACCCTTAATGGGATTTGGGCCTGCCCTTTTCCTGCATTTATCTTGGTCTTTTTTATATGATTACAATGGCCTTAGGCCCACTTAGTTAGTTGTTTCATCTTGCTTCTTGGGCTCATGATCTAACAGTATACACATTTTTGACACAAAATGATGGTAAATCTTATTCAAGCTCACAATGAAGGTTCATGTTATCAAGCTAGCGTTGCTTGCAATGTAATGCAAGATAGTTGTTGTTGGGTTCTAGTAAACTGAATTGACGATGAATGTTGATGATTTGATCAGCATAAGATGAAAAATAGGATATGTGCCAAGGTGACATAATCACCTTTGTACAGATCGGATTTAGTGTCTCCACGATAATGAGTACAATATCGGTCTTAATCACCATATTATTGAGAAAAGATTGTACTAGTATACCCAAATATTCTAATACCCTTCTCAATTATCCTTTCAATAAGAATATTTATAATGTACTTTTAAATACCAGTGATCTACATATTATGATCTCAACATAATTCAATTCATTATTCTTGTATTCATGGACTTCATTAGAATGATTAAATAATGTATTAATGAACATTGAACATGATGTGTTGTTTTCCAAACTATAGTGTACTTTTCATGTTTCCACAAAACCCATGCCTGAGTTATGGCTGGGAAGAGGGGGGGATCTCCACTTGAATTCAAAATCTGTCAATCACAAAGAGAAATTCATCGTATTCAACATCCCAACAATGTGTGCATGCAAGCAAGGAATCTTGGATGTCTGTAAAATAAGGCCAACTAAAAAGAGCTGTGGTGATGGGGCAGTGGTTGGAAAGAGATGCAACAACTTTACTATCTTTACCATTGTGGGTAATTAAAGTTTTCCTACTTGGTTCCATTAGAATCAGGTCGATTTTTGGTTACACTAGAAAGCATCTAAATTAGGTAAGATAGAACCACTCAAGTTTTCATCCCGTTCATTTTTAATAAAAGTTGAGATAAGATCCATTCCATAAGGTATTGATACCTTTAAACATGTAAAAAATACCCATATAGTTCTTTTTTTCAGTGTCATTCTCTAGTTTTAATGGCTTCAATCATTTATCCAACCTCTTATTCATATAATATCTATAAGAGATTATACACATATGTTAAGAACCCTATGCCTATGTGGGTTGACAGAAGCCAACTTCAACTTCAGCATTCAAGTCATAGTGTTTAATGATATATCATTCATCAGAAATACCATGTATTAGGAAACCTTTTCCCTCTTTTAAACTTATATATTCAATAATTCCGCACACTGTTTTCCTGTGAAGCTTGAGCTGTCCACAATAGCACTCTAGCTCTCAAACAGTGTTTGCAAAGGAATTCAAAAAATCACAATGGTAAAAGCTTTGCTTTGATCAATAACTAATCCAGGCACTTGGAGTTACCAAGGTGTACTTAACATACACACTTTTTTCAGACTTATGTTTTTTGGAAGCTATCTGTCAATCGGTGCATTGGTAATTCATAAAAATATATCAAAATGGCTAGAATATTATATACCAAAATAAAAAAATTAAGAGAATATTGACCAGTTACTTGAATGATACATTAATTAGTACCATGTTATTCAAACACTTGACGTGTGAGTTTTTTTTAAAAAATAATATTTATAAAAAGGTTATTGACTAATTTTGAGGAATTCCAATAAATAAAAAACTAAAATCATTTATTATTTTTTGTTTCTTCACCAATTGTACATGTTTCTTAGCGGCAAAGTTGGTAGCACTCTGAAAATTAACTTAATTAAATTGTCTCACTTTGCTATGATGACGATGATATTCTTTTTTGGTTATTTAGGGTAAAATCCATGTTGAAAAGAATTCTATTGGGTTCAACTACAATATAGTCAGACATGGCATTCACATAATGGAAGAAATACTAATAAAATCATATCTTTCAATACAAAAATATAACAAATGGTGATTGTATCACAGTGAGTGATGTATGAGAGGGTGCCTAGTTAAAAACTCCGTGGGAGTATCTCCCTTAGGATTTTGGGTCAGTTTCTGTGTGATGGACCTTTTTTATAAAAGTCCCTACACTTTATGTTTACCTCTTACTTCCTTATTTCCCTTGAATGTTTTATGTTTGATATTGTAAGATCGTGTACTAATCAAGGTAATGAACCCATTGGCCTAAGAAATATTCATTATCACGACCAATGAATTGATTCATATATGATATATAAACTAATTATTCATGGATCAAGTTAGCCCATTCGGTAGCTTAAGTCGCAAACACATGAAGTGCCAAGATTAATCACACATTCTATAAGGCAGTCAGGGGTTTAACCCTTTCATAGAACTTGTGTGTCATTGCTTATCACATAGGTATAATTAGTCATTCACATGACACTCTTAGAATGACTTAGGATGTTTTCAACTATCAAATCTTAATTCTCATTTTGCAATGCTTCCTTTTACTTGGATATGGATTAGTTTTCACCTTACTATGCGTCCTCGGCCAAAGATTACGTCTGCCAAAATGAAGCTTTCTTTTACACATGAACTGGTCAAAATATTGAAAGTGTCTTGCAAAAAATCGACCAGTGTAAAGGGAATTGTGATATTAAAAACTTTTCTATAACTCTCCATTGATTGACTTAAAGTGGCTTTGAACAACAAGGTTCTAACCGCTTGAAAACTTGGTAATGGGCACACATGGGACACAACATAATCTCGTATATAATATCTGATGTTGCCAAGCTATCAAATATCTAGAACCTTGTGGAGCAAATTTCTCTTGGAGTCAATCCTATTGAGAGCCATACAGAAGAGTTTGATATCACAATTCCCTTTCCCAGCATCTATTGTGCATGAACCGTGTTCAATATTGACCTGTTGTTGTGCAAAAAAATCTTCATGTCAGCATATGTAATGTTCATAGTCCATGTCAGATCCTCAAGAGTATAATATCGAGGGTAGTTGTTAAATAGTTTTACCAATAAGATTCATTTTAATGAATTTGTATAGTAAGTGTTGTTCAGTGTGAACAAGGCATCACATAACCTGTCAACTACGAATTTCTTATCATCCAAAATACTTCAGCTCATTATATCTTGTACAGTAGGGGACTTCCCCAAGATACTTCAAAAATTAGATCATACTGCTCTTTTTATTCCTAAAAAGTATGATCTTAGAGTTTAGATTCCCATTATGACACAACTCACATGCATGTTCATGAGGTCCAGTTTCGGAGAAATACTTCACATACAACCTCGGTGCATAATTCTCAATTGTAGAAGTTGAGTCATCGGTGGTAAATAAGACATCAACATTAATTATCTTCTGCAATGTTAGAGTGAGAATGAGAGAGAAGGAGAGGGAGAGGGATAGATAGAGAATGGGAGGAGAGCGAGAGGGATAGAGAGAGACAGGGGAAGAGAGGGAGAGGGTTAGAGAGAGAGAAAGGGATGAGAGGGAGAGTGATATAGAGAGAGAAAGAGAAAGGTAAAGAGAGGGAGAGAGATAGAGAGAGAGGAAGAGAGAGAGAAAAGGGAGGAGAGGGATAGAGATAGAGAGAGAAAGGGGATGGGGAAAGGGATATAGAGAAAGGGGAAGAAGGAATATATATATATATAGAGAGAAAGAAATAGATATGAAGAGAGAGAGAATGGGATATACAGAGAGAGAAAGGGGATGGGAGGGAGAGGGATAGAGAGGAGAGGGGCATATATGTATAAATATAAACAGAGAGAGGGATATATAGAGAGAGAAAGGGTATGGGAGGGAGAGGGATATATAGAGAGAGATGGGATGACTGGGAGAGGGGTAGAGAGGGGGAGAGGGATATATATAGACAGAGAAAGGGGAGGAGAGGGATAGAGCTAGAGAGAGAGAGAGAGATTGGAGGGTAGGTAGCGAGAGAAAGAGATGGGGAGAGGGGAGAGGGAGATAGAAAGGGGGAGAAGGAGAGAGAAGGGAGGAGAGGGAGAGAAGGGGGGGAGAGAGGGGGGAGAGGAGGGGGAGAGGGAGGGGGAGAGGGAGAGAGAGAGAGGTAGAGAGGGAGAGTGATGGTGACCATCTAGCACCAAAGACCGGGTCTCAACGAGTGCGAGGAGCCAACGTGAAGGTGAAAGACCTGGCCTTCAAGTATTCAGCCCAGTCAATGGGCCCCGGAGGTTGACGTTATCCTTGTTCATATTTTGAGCATGTTTTCTCATATTGGCCTACGTGTTTGAGTCCAAGCCTTGTGTCTAGACTTGGGAAGGTGGATCCCAATTATGGGCCTTATAGAGGCCCATTAACACCTCAATGTAAGGGGTACCCCCTCATTTGTTAGAGAAGAAAAGAAGGAAAAATTTGTTTTTATTTTATTTTTAGTGTTTTATCTTTCCACTAGTTTAAAAAAATGCTGCCATGATTTTGAAAAAAATCTTGGAAACCCTAACCCTTCCGCCTCAACTGCCGTAACCGCTGCCACCACCACCGCTGCCTCCACCTTCTGTTGTCCACACAGCCAAGCCCTGCCACTGGCGCCATCGCTCACACTGCTGCCACTCACGGCTCATCATCACCCTTCGTGCACCTGAGCTGCCTACAACGCTGCTCGCCACGCAGCCCACCACAGGCCACCTGTGCCGCCTACGACTTCCCTACACCGCGTCATCGTGCCGCTTCCGCTCGCCTCCATGTCACAACACCGTCCTTGTGCCATCGCACCACGCCCGTGCTGTCATTGAGCGCGTAGTTGCCGCATCACCTATCATTTGTGCCATGTCGCCACCACCGCACTATGCCACACCACCATTGCAGCATGCCACCACTGCACTTTGCCGCAACTTACACTTCACCAACACAACAGCTCTCCAGGGCCATTGTCATGTCCCCACTAACACCACTTGCGCCCATCTATGTTACAGCCCATGTTCTGGCCTTGGCAATTTGAGTACCCCCTATTGCCGACACGCTGGTGGTCACCCGCGTCACCAACAAATCACACATATTTTCTGTCGTCACCTTCACGGGTGCTGGTTCACACCTATCCTGGTACGCTCGCGTCTCTCCCCATTTACGCGTTCGTTACTTCCTTTAGTGCCTCCCCAACTCGCCTCCACCCCTAGGGTTAGGATAGGGAGAGAAAGGAGTATTTATTTGAGGGTTAGTATTTTTACAGGTACGTCATTAGTTGGACCCGTTGAGGGTGTGCGTACTAGCGGCACTAGTCATGCTCACGCCGTTAGTCTTCAACTCAACATTCAGGTCATTGGGAGCTTAGTGGCATACCTAGGACCCCTCTTACTGTGATTTATTGGCCACATATGTCTTTCGACACCAAGTCTATGTTGGGTTCTAGAGGCCTTGACATGGATGAAGAAATCAAAATATTCTGCAGCAAAAGACTTGAACGGAATCGAACGACATTGATAAAACCATGGAACAAAGTACCTTTACACAGATTGCATCCGTGATTTCTTGGATCCTAGAGCAAGCCGAGTCGAGCTACTCAAATGTATAGCCTCTAGATGTATCCATGCGATCCTCGACATGTCATATCTCCTCCTTCTCGTTGACGAGCCCCGTTCTACCTCCATCGTCGTCATTATGCCGTCTCGATTGCATCGTGAGTGGAGAGGGTTTGTGGGGAGAAGGGAGAAGAATGGGAAGACCCCTGAACAATTCTTTCTTCGGTTAATTTCATTCAGGGCCTTCCCCTGTTTATATTAAGTGGATTTTTTTCATAAAAACCCCCAAAACTTAAGTTTATCTTTTAATGTCCGAAAAACCATTCGTGTGCGACACTCTAGGTCCATGTATTAGTCTAGTTAATGACTCCAACGGCCAAATAACCTTTATTGGTCTTCTAAATTAATTAACTATATCAACATATAGATTAATTAATGTCATATCAATTTAACCAATCGATAGGTCGAATATCTAACACGTTGGGTGCCAAGCTACACCTTGTGTTTTAGAAGATACAAATGAGTGTTTATCGACTCACTCATGGAACATTTTTTCATCGGTTATCGTGTATGTATAATACCTCATCCACTTGACGCTCCTTGGGTGACTTAGGGTATGGTCAACTGCCAAACCCTAATCAGTCATCCGAGTTAGTACTGATGCATTTTGAAATCATCGGAGAACACTTCTCCGATATTTCACTGCTTTGGCCGAGGACTTCATCGCATCATTTTCCTTGAGCTGTCACCTCTTATACTGAAGGTAGAAGATCACATCTTGACCACTCCATCATCTTCGTGAACTTCTTGATGTACCCGAACTAAGACCGTTTAGAATCCCATGATTAGAAACTCGTAGGTCATAGTCAAAGTACAACCGTCCGTCCATAAGACATCTTTGGTGTCTCAGGTCGAAGGACCACTCACACAATTGTGTCGTGAATCGACCTGACTAACTGCTCAGAAAAATACTATCCAAGGATTCGTACAAATCAATTTAGTGAACTATTTCCACTAAAGAACACCCACTATCTATCCTTAGTGTCTCCACACTAATGGCTACGGGACCGGCCATACTCATCATATGAGTGAGGCTAGATAGTGTTATTGTATCTGGATACTTCGATGTCCATCTCGCGTATCCTTCGAATAGGGATGTTTAGA